>NW_001820830.1:1598282-1609701 GCF_000146945.2 Sclerotinia sclerotiorum 1980 UF-70
TGATTGATCTTGAGCACGAAGCTCTATACAAAGGAAATCCATCTTGATTATATAGGCCTTTGTGTTCTGGCTCTAGAGGCTCTAACTAGATTGATTGGAGCCGGTCACATGATAGCTTTGATCCTGTAATTAGTCATGTGATACGGAAATATGTTACCCGTCGTAACAAATTGTTTGAATTTAGGATATAAAATAGATAATAAAATATTAAAAAACCCCTCTCACCCTTTCAAACTTCAAAATCATATTTTCTTCTCTTATTTCAATCTCTATTAATTGACACAATTAAGAAAAAAAGTCCTGAAAGTGTCGAATTTGACCTACGCAGGGATCGAACCTGCAATCTCTTGATACCGCACCTCAGGGATGTTCGGTCCCTGCGAGTCGTAGTCAAGCGCCTTGCCATTGGGCCAGCAGGCCTGTATCATTCGTGGGTGATTTGTTGAAGTGAAGCTAACGTTTTAAAGATATATTGAAGATGCAATTTGACTAATGATAGATGTGGAGCTAAGTGAAGATTTGACGGGGGTTTACTCTTGATCTTGATCTTTTAATATTTTTAATATAATCTCTTTGTTTATATCAATTAATATTTAAATTTGTTTTAAAATTAATCAAACCATTATAGTTTTTTTTAATATTTTAATATAATAAAACTTTTGTAAAATTTTATAACTTAAAAATAATTCTGTTTGTGACCAAAAGGGTGTTTATAGACCAGCAATTGTATTTAACTTAGAATCTACAGGTGAAGAGCACCTGTAGATGGGGATAGCTACTCTATATATACACAAATGAATGGCCTAGCCGCAATGGCTAGGCAAAAAGAAGTCATATTTATTCCTCCAATGATCTTACTTTACCGATAACCATTGATACCTAGTACTTGTCCGGATCTGATCCTCAGGTCACCTAAATCGCATACTAATCTCGAGTAATCGTATCATGTGTGGACATGGTTAATGTACCTGAGGTTTCTTATATAATAAGGGTGGGAGGAAAGCAGGGATTTCCGTCACACTGTTGATTCTCTTAATAAAAATTAAATCAATTTTATTTTATTAATTTTTATTTTATAATATATTCTAGTTTCAATTTATTATTATTATTATTATTATTATTTGTTAAAAGGAATAGAAGTTACCGGTACTAATCACGTGTCGTGATTAGTAATACGGTTACCTAAACAGGCTAGATTAGACGAACCATAAGCAGGCATATTGGTCCCCTCCGAGGATACCAAGAGGAGATTGATATGCCTACAGACGTAGTAATATAGTCAATATAGAGGCCTCTTCCACCCAATCTTTTAATATTATTATTATTATTATTATTATTATTATTATTATTATTATTATTATTATTATTATTATTATTATTATTATTATTATTATTATTATTATTATTATTATTATTATAAAAATTTTAATTTTTTCTTTATTATATATTATCTGTTTTTTTATAATAAAATAATTCAGAAAATGAGTTGCGAGGCAGATTTTGAGATGCCACAGAAAAAAAAGAGTTGCAGCTCCTCCTATGTTTCAGACACCGAGGGGCCGGACTCAAAGCTCGTATATAAAAAGCTAAGATGTCATTTCAAGGAAGATCTCCGAGCTCATAGAAATTCTGCCCGGCCACTTGCAGATGTGTGAGTGGTGCTCCCTCGATTTAATCAAACTTTCTCTGAGATCATCTATATTACTTCCATACTATCCCTGATTTACCACTGATCCTACCAATAATTTATAAAACTGTAAGATCTGTGGTTTTGAGTCTGTACCACACTTCTACTATAAAAACAAAGTAATAGCATCACCCAGGAATGTACTGCCAATTCTCAACCTCAAAGATTTTGCCTCAAAGAACATGCTTATTCCCATTACGACTCCAACTATCTGTAACGATACTATACTAGAGGCAGCGGCTGCCTAAGGTTTCGTCTGGTTGGTAGTTGTGGGTTAAGGCTTTATCACTGGTCTTCACTTGGAAGTGAAGTCGTTACTAGATCAAGTAGAATGTAGGTAAACTAATTGATAACTAAGTTGAGCACGAAGCTCCTTAACTACGAGACTAAATGAATGTTTATATACCCTATATCATCTTTTGAGGACCTCTAGGACCCTAAGGTCCAAAAGGTCCTCGAGGTCACGTGAATTAATGAATCGTGACACTATCCACCCTATCAGCACTGTAACAAGATGAAGTATCTCTATGAAGAGATATTCTCTCCCTGTTCATTTCGCCTTTTGGAGTTCCGCACAGTACCACATGCATTCATACGCCGTATCATCTTCATGGCGAGCATGACCACAACACTGCAAATTGTCTAATATAACAGCCCTTTTTCTCTTCCAACAATCATATACGGTAGATGTATGTTGGACCAGAATCACCACTAATTAATATGAAATAAACGACTCTCCTGACCTCTCATAGGCGCCAACAGACACAATAGTCAGCCTATCGACAATATTGACGTAACCGTCTGTATTAAAATGGAGAGCTCTCAGAAAAGAATTAGACGCATTGATGAAGGAGCAGTGGCAACAAGCCTCAAGACAAGTGAGGATTCGAGAGGATTAATGGGTAGATGGAAAGTTTTTCGGAAGGAGGACAAGAAATTGGGGAATCTGAGTATAGATGAGCTAAGAAAGTCTGTTACCCACTTACTTTGAAAACTGACACGAGAACAGATTTGCTGAAGTAATTCAGGAGCTTTAATGTGCGGACAGAGACCCAAGGTGAGAATCAAGGTAGCCGGCTTTTTGTAGTGGTTAATGATGAAGTTGTTGATTCGACGTTGAATTTCTAGTGAGACTGTGTACCAAATGATAGAAAAGTCTCGTCATCCATACATACGACGGTATAATAACGAGGATATATAACTCACGTCTTCTCCTATGTGAATAGGGTGTATGTGCTCAGATGATCTACATATTTACCACAGGTAGGTCAAAACAATGTATTTCATCAACTCAACCCACTAGCTTTGACAATTCGACCAAACAGCTAACTGGATTCCAGCTAGACATAGGACTAAATGTGCGAAATACCTACCGATGCATCCGTGATCGAGTCCCATCCGTCCCCGCCCTAGTGATATAGTATTAAGTGCATGAGATGAGAAGACTACATCAGTTTATGTGGATGCCGTAACTAGAGTGAGTACTCGTTGTCGATATTATTGCAATTGCAATTGCAATTTGATACGTTAGTGATAAGAGTTGCAGCCGAGACTGTGAAATTAGACAACCAACTCCCACACAGACTGATCTATATTCCCAAGCCTCGAGATCTATATTTCCAAGTCTCAAGCGATCGAGTTTCACTCGAGAACAGGACTGGAGCAAATCATTCGATAAACATAACACTGTACGTATGAGTTAGCAATCTCAAAATAATCTTATAATTAGAAAATCTTTAGAGATGAAGTTGGAAATTCACATGGATTTGTATTGGATAATACGTACAGTTTGGCAACAACTCATGACCTCTTAGAATTATACTGCTCTCCTGCTCTCTTCTCCTTCCCCACCCTCTTCTACACTCTACCCCTTCTACTTCAATCTATTTCGCTCCCTACTCACCCACCAACCTACCATTCTTATAATGCTCCCCTAGATAGACAGATACCTAACTACCATCTCCCCTCAAATTCCCCCTCAAAACCCCCCTCACCAACTTACCGACTCCCCAACAAAACATCCAACACACACCATACATACCTTCAAAAATTCACATACACACAAAATCACACTCACAAAAATCCACATTCAAACCCTTCAGATCCTTCAAAACCCATACATATATCAACTCCTCATATTATACTATACACCCTACACCCTACACCCTACACCCTACACCCTAGACTCTACACTCACTCGCCCTCCATCATCCTTCCATCCCCCTCCACCACAAACCCCTCTTTGAGTCTCTCATCCCTCGAACCCCCAAATTCCAAATTCCAATTTCCAATTTCCAATTTCCACAAGTGATGAACCATGTAACCACGAGTTGTTTGTGAAGGAAAAGACATAATTTTACATTTTTGATTGTGCTTTCTTTTTACCTTTCTTTACTTGAGATCAAACCATGGGATTCGTCGCATGCATGCATGCCATTCAATCTCAATCCTTTTATGCCGTCTTTCATCCCAACCCCTGCTTGGGCACATCCATTCGTGATAACCACATCGATGTATCATTACTTCACCCCTCTTCACATGACCCTCTCATTAATGCTTGAAAATTAACGCATACCAGCTCCAAGTCCGCTCATACCTGCTAATCTACTAGCCAATTGTGGATATTTCTCTTGAACTTCCAATTGTGTCCTCGTAGCCTCAGCATAACTCAACGCATTAACAATTTCTCCTTCTGTTCTAGATAATTCTGCTGCTCTCTCAAAGTATTTAAGAGCTTCAGTAACCTTACCTTGTTGAAGGAGAAGTTGTGCCATGGTTGCGACGGCGATATCACATTCAGGGTCAACTATTGAGGATGATTATTAGTATAAAGAATTTGAAGACAGGGGAAAGGAAAACGTACTAATAAGAGCCTTTTCGCAAAGTTTTTCTGCCTCTCCAAAATCTTGCTTCCATTGGAAAAGAGCAAGTGCTTTGTTAATGAGTGGAAGGACACTCATGCCTAATGGTTTAGTTTGCTTCTCCAATTCAACGGCCTTTTCGAATTGTGAGATGGCTTCATCATACTTCTGTTGATCTAACAAAAGCTCTCCGTAATAGTTGTATGCATCAGGTACATCTTCAAATGCCTTGATTGTGCGTCGGAATGTTCCCATAGATGATGCGGTGGAGCCCATCTTGTATTGTGTAACACCAAGTTGAATGTGTGAGAAGATGAAGTCCCGGTCGAGGTCGATAGACTTTTGGTAGTCCTTTGCTGCTTGTGAGAGTTCACCGAGGATGAAATTGAGTTGGGCACGGTGGTAGTAGATATCAGGGTCATCATCATGTTGTTCCATAGCCTTGTCAAAATCTGCGGCAGCGGCGTCCTTGTCACCTGTAGACATGTTAGAAAGTAATCAAGGGCTTATTATGTGAGGAAACCAACCAAGTTCCAAATGCATGCTGGCACGCTTGATATAACTTTGTGTATAATCGGGCTCCAGTTCAATACTCTTGCTCAAATCACTCAAGGCGTCCAATTGTACTCCACGAAGATATCTGAATGTTCCGCGCATGTTGTACGCAAAGGCTTCATGTTCACCAAGGTCTCCCAAATCCAAGGCTTTCTCAAATGCAGCTGAAGCATCTTCATATCCCTCATTAGTCTTCTTTGCCATAGCTCGAAGTCCGAGTTGTAATTGACCCTTTCCTGTTTCCTCCGATATTTCAACACTATCTTCTAATCCTGGGGGGGCGGGTTTTGATCGGAAACTTTGTAGGTAGTTGGTGACAAATGTTGGACTTGGAAGCTTCTTATCCTTGGCCTCGAGAATGACCTTTGCCTTGGACTCCGCAACCTTCTTGAGTAATCTTTCGACAGACTGTGCGCTTTGTTCATTTCGGAACCCATCGATTATACAGCTGGCAGTGAAATCGAGTAAAGCCTCGCTATATTTCTCGGTATGTTCATATGCATTTGCTCTACGGTTTAAGGCTTTTACATATTCGCTATCGAGATTGATCGCAGCAGTGGTATCCTCAATAACTTTGTCGAATTCGCCAAGGGCATTGTAACATGCAGCACGGTTTGAATAGAAGATAGGATCTGGCTTGCAAAGGATGGCTTTACCGTAAAGGTCGATAGCTCGAGGGTAATCCTTGGACCCATATGCAGTGTTACCGGCTGCTTTCAACTTCGCGGCATATTCTTTTCGTTGTTGCTCCGATAAATTCCCAACGGTGGTTTCGTCAACTTCAGGAAGCTCATCCAAAGTCTCTGCAGCTGCTTTAGGTTTTGTATCTGGTGTTGTGGTTCCCTTCTCTACATCGACTTCTTTCTTCTCATCCTTCTTCCGTCTCCTCTTCTCCTTTGATTTCTTTGATACGCTTTGGGTAGACGTGGAATCCTTCTGTAATAAGATATTAGTACCTGTAATGATGGGACGATTAGCAAACAAGTGGCTAAATGCGACTTACCGAGTCTAATAGGTAGTATGCAACTCCAGCACCTGAGACTACTACTGCCACACCAGCGATTGTATATACAACTGCTTTATTCTCGGAAGCCCATGCTGTTATGCGATCCCAAACTGACGATTGTGATGTCGATGCCGCAAAGTTTGGCATGGGTTTGCCCGGAGGCATTGTATTTGGTACAGACATTTAAGAAAAAGAAAAAGTGGTAATTAGAGAAAATAAAATAGGATATTGAGGAAGATGATGAGGAGTGGTATAGCTGATAGGTGGTGTTGACAATCTTGATGTTCAAATTGAAGGTGGATTAATCAACAGCTCAAAAAATCTTGGTGATACCAGTTTAATCGTCAAGAGAAGCTTTGGCATTGGTCATCATTAGCGCGATGCGGCTAAAGCGGCGTTCTTTCGTCATTGTGGACTCAGACGAATCGTCGCTTGGAAATGCTATAATATCCCCGCCGCCTTTGGGGAGGGGTAAATGTGACAACACAACTCATTTTCCAACACCGAACTATATATTTGCACTATATATTTGCACTAATATTAGTAAAGGACGCTTATAAGCTATAAAACATTTATAGTCACATTTGTGTCTGGACACTATTCCGTGCGGATTCGAGGATGTATAAAAGGATAACAGTGCTCATTCCACAAAAGCTATGTTTAATGCTGTACGCGCCCGAGGGATAGAAATTTATATCTTCATCAATAAGACTTGATATCCATCGGTGAGATGTCCAGTATCTACATAAGAATATCTTGATTCTCGTTATCCCATAAATGTCAAACCAACCTCAAGTATTCCATCCGAATAAACATTAAAAACAATACCATTTCACAGCCACCAGCACCGAGTGGCCATTAATCCAAACTTCAGTTGAACATGAGAGTGCTTTGATACCTGAATATCTTCTATATTTTGTATTCCGATTCAAACATTGAATCTTTTGGGACGTTTGAAGCCGTAGATATCAAGCATTACATGCATTGGGAGCAATAGATTTACCAGAAGAATTAAAAGCTTCGAAATAGGGGCTACAGCTCTGACTATATGACATAGTTTCTTTCTCGGAATCTTATCAGCTATTCTTTTTATTACAAATATTCCTTGTTTCTATCATATGCCTCCGACTCAAGTCACACTCAAAGCTTTTAAACAACACTAAATACCAATCCCGAGACAAATCGCTCCTTTCCACCCTGGACAGCTTTATATCACAACATCACATTACCCTAAACATCGCAGATCTGCCGCCTCCAAGCAACATGCCTTGGCCACCCAGCGAATTCATAGCCGCTTGCATATCTGCAGTATAAGTACACTTCCATCCTTGAATCATGACCACCACCTTCTTCGCTATAAATGCCCTTAAAATAAAGCATATAGCTTGCACGAAGACAAGACTAATCAAACGCCACAAGAGAAGAGCATGTTTGGTAACATTTACCTGAATTTCTACGACCACCTGGTTTTCCCTAAAATAAGTCTCGCAAGCCGTAGTAGATCTGACTGTATGATTTGAGCAAGGAGGAGTTGCGCCATCAGATCAAGTATCCATGAATGCAAAGACACAACCTAATGCTTCGTTCTAGGTCCGAATAGATCGATTGTCGTTCCGGTTTTGTACATTGTTGCTAGCTGCGAAATTGTCTTTGAGGTAGACCACATATTCAAAGCCATTACATTATACTAATGGTCGAAATTCCTCACGTACATGACGTGAGATAGTGACTCATCAATTTGCCATAAACTACCTATTGGGAGTCCAAGTCTCTATTGAGGCTTTATCATCTGGAAGTTTCGCAGAAGATTTATGTCATGGTAGGATAATAAAATAAAAGTCTTTCGGATACATACGTGTGGAAGATTAGCTACAATTCGAAAATATTAGACAGAATCTAATATTACTCACTTTCTTCCATCTCATACCGGAAGCTAGCTAAAGTTGAATAGATTGCATTTTTCTTTTCGATGTGGTTTAATGAATGGGGTGTGTTCAATAATTTGAGATGGGTAAAGTGTGCCAAATAGTTTCATGAAACCTCCATTATTCGACTGTATTTATGAGAAGTCTGAATGGGAAGGGGTATGTGTTAAGGTCTACATTAATAATGGCATTAGGAAAATCCAGAGTTATTAGATGGATTCCTATGATGTCTTTCCCCTGGCCTCAGTTAAACTAGGATCAAGAGCCCTGGGATTGAATATGGACACTTTTGGTGAGACTAATGTCAAGAATACAAATCTCCCACAACGGTCCCCTCTAGAATCAATAAATGCAAAAGGGAAATTCAAATACCATAGCCACTAAATTTCACCAACCACGAAGTGCGACCATCTGGCATCTATTGGAGTGACCCTGAGCCTGAAGCAATCTCGCTGTGGCATAGCTCACGATATAAACAATTGAAAAGACCAAGTAATTCATGAAGAGTCTTGGTGAAATCTGCTACACTCCACATTCTCAAAATAAAACGAATTGCGGTACGATACAAATCAGATACTATCTGATCTGTCAGATTCGGCGTCCTCCGTTGTTCAATATAACTCTTGTCAGCGAAATTCATATCATCCTGCCAATTAAACTACATAAGACTGATCATGATTATGATACTCGAGATGATAGATTCTAACATTAGTACGATGAATAATGAAGATGACCTCGGAAAATGTTTACGTAGAACCTCAAAATGGACGAAGAGAAGGAACTAAGAAATATCCGAAGAAATCCCGCGAAATATCTCCACGCACGTGATATATATACGACTTCCATTGCCCACCTCTAAGTTCCCAGCTTTATCTCAGAACTTATCGAGGAGCTCCAATTACTAGTTTCGATAAATTAATCACATATAAATATATTGTAAGTATATCTCTTTGATATTATCGTGCCATATCTCAGTCCTAGCTTTCAAAAGTACATAGTACACATCTAAACAAAGCAAGCTGAATTCGGGGAAGAATCTGTCCTGCAAGCTCATGCATATTTAGCCCTACGAGCGTAGTGGTTAGTAGTTAGCCTAAGAAAACTATAATCTTGAGAAGAGCACAATTTTTACTCATTTAATTGAACATCTAGTGTTTGTTCAATGGATGTAGAATAATCTGTCGGGAAACCCCGCGTTTCGACTTCGACTTAAGTTATGACTCAGAATTACATATGAACCTTGAAGTTTCAAGATCTTTATATCACCCAATATATCTATTTCAGCTCTACTTTTGATTGATCTCATGAAATGAAAAGTACAAATCAAATCTAATAAATCCCCAGCTCTGCTCCAATTCGCTCTTCCGTCTTCTTCCCTTCAACATGTCCTCCTCAAAAGAACCAGAACCAGAACCAACCTTCCAACTCTTCACCTCTCTCCGTTACGATCCCATCCTCCTCCAATCACCCCTCAACATTGAATCCTGGCCTCTTCCATCCCCCGCCCCATGCCCCTTCTACATGCTCCCTTACCATCGCGACCGACTCCAACAAGCCGCTACCCATTTTTCCTGGCCTATCGCTATAAACGCTATATCCGGTTCCGGAGGGATTCCAAAACCTTCTCACCACCCTCTCCAAAAATTATCGATACCAGCTCCCCCGCCCCCTTACGAGTACGAATCGTTCTCGATCACAAGGGAAATCTAACCGTGGAATCTAATCCCGTCCCCGCAGTCTCACTATCTAACCTCTTTCCAACCCGCCTTCCACCACCTTCCACCACCTCCTCCCATCCAACACCCCAAGTATCCATATCCCCCCTAACAGGCGGCGCCCTAACCCTCGGCACCACCGACTTCCTCCCCAGTGAACCCCTCAAATCCTTCAACTCCTCATCTCCATACACCATCATCCCGGACCCATCCCTCACCACCCCCTCCCCATATACAGGCTTCAAAACGACCTCTCGTAATATGTACGACACCGCTCGATCACGCGCCGAAATCCACACATTTACCGAACCAAAAGAAGTCCTCCTTGTATCGTCCAATGGACAAATAATGGAAGGATCCCTCACAACACCTTTCTTTTATCGCGATAGAAAATGGGTAACGCCTTCTGAGGAATGTGGTGGTCAGATTGGTACGACGAGACGGTGGGCATTAGAGAAGGGGTGAGTATTTTTTTCTTTTCCTTCCTATTAAACTATTGATATACATCTACATCACATTCTCACTACATCCATTCCTAAAGTATCACTCATCCACCCTCTTTTTAAATCTCATCCCCCATCCCATCCCATCCCCATCCCAACCACAAAACCAACCAAATAAAAGTACCTAAACACTCTAACCCCACGCCAGCATCAGCACCCAAACCACCATCCCCATCACCTCCCTAACCGAAAACGAAGAATGTTGGATCAGTAATGGAGTACGAGGATTTACTTTTGGAAGAATAAAATTTTTGTCTTGAATTTATTTTATTTATTCATCTTTTCATTTTTTCATCTACTCATTCATTCATTCTGTGAAAAGATACCTATAAAATAAAAATATAAAAATATAAAAATATGTGAAAAGGAATGACCTTACACAGGGAATAGTGGGAAGCTGATAGGGCAGAACTGAGGCTATATTGGCCTCTTATATGAATCACCCATTATCTTAGTTCTACGGAAGTGCGAAGTTCTCTGTCACGAACCACGACTAATATTATACAATAAAAACAAGTACGGAGGTTTAGGCTGTTGTTTACCGCGGTTCCCTTATCGATAAGAAATCCTAGGACAAGTGTCCTAGGATAAGATGTGTCCCAGGATAATAATTATCCTAGGACAAAACGATTAGGCAACCATGAAGGCATAGGACTAGTGTCCTAGGACGTTATGCGTCCCAGGATAAAGTATCCTAGGATAATATTTGTCCCAGGACAATTATCCTAGGAGCTATATTATCCCAGGATAAGAATCGTCCCAAGATTAGTGTCCTGAGGCCAATATTAGATCACGTGACGTGATAGCTCTGCTAGCCAGCTAGCATAGCTAGCATTCAGGGAAACGATCAGTATATAGTCAGAATAGTTTCATAGTTTAGGAGCTTCGTGCTCAACTTAGTTATCAATTAGTTTACCTACATTCTACTTGATCTAGTAACGAATTCACTTTCAAGTGAATACCACTGATAAAGCCTTAACCCACAACTACTCACCCGACGAAACCTTAAGGCAGCCCGCTGCCTCCAGTACAGTATCGTTACACATAACCCTCAAACACCATCAAAAATCCCAAAGCCTCTAAACACCGATAACCTACACATAAATAAATCATTCTATCCTGAGTTCATTCCTTTACCTATAAATACTTACTTTCAACTTAGTTTAA
>NW_001820830.1:1610024-1612632 GCF_000146945.2 Sclerotinia sclerotiorum 1980 UF-70
TTCGCTGTTGCATTGCTATAGGTCCTGCCTGCACGGTTGGAACTACATACATTTATTAGACCAGGCCAGATGGACTCTTTCTTCTTTCCATTTTTCCAAGTATCAAGTTGAATCTTCAAGGATAAAAGGATAACAAAAAATTCGCTACGCGCCAAGAAATATTTTCATGCTTGCTTTCGGGAATCTTGTATCATACGCTTATAATCCAATCCGATTGATATTTTTTTTCTTTGATCCAAGTTTGAAGTCAAACCTCTCACTCCCCAAAAATCAGTATTGATAAGTCAAAAACTCTCTATGATCGCATAGCATCCAATCCACCTTGTAAATCTTGTTCCAAATCATTTGGTCCTTGCCCATAAGCTTCTTGTGGTCTCGGATCCTCAGCCCTCCAGCTTGCTTGATCCTGTGGTATAGGTACTTGAGGTCCATTACTTTGGCCTTGTTGACCAGGTTGAACACGGACATGTTGTCTAAATCGGTGAACTTCTTCTAAAATCAACTTTCTGATCTCACCAACATCTTCTACAACTTCAAAATCGAAGTTGAATGTTGTTGGACATCCAGGCTCATCGGAAGCATCGTGCCAAATATGAAGGTATGGATGTTCAAGGGCGGTTTCAACATCAATACGGGAGGATGGATCGAATGCTAACATATGATCAAGGAGGTCGAGGGCATCGGGATTGGCGTTGGGGAATAACGTTGGGAAAGGTCGCTTGGCCATGTATGGTAAGTTTCGGACGTATTCTTGTGCTCGTGGCGATCCAATTCGTGATAATGTTTCTTCATTTGGTGTACCAAGGATATGCAAAATTTGATTGAGTTGATCAACATAATCTCTACCCTTGAAGAAAGGACGACCGCCAAGTAATTCTGCGAGAATACACCCTACTGACCATACATCAACTAATTTATGTTAGCGGCCTGTCACTTTTCGATCCATGATATCATAACTTACTAGCTTTCGTATAACTCTGGAAACTCAACATAATCTCAGGGGCACGGTACCATCTTGTAGCAACATATTCCGTCATGTATCCAGCATTCTCTTCAGGATCAACAGAGAAACCTCTTGCAAGACCAAAATCACAAATCTTCAACTCGCAATCGGCATTGACCAGCAAATTACCGGGCTTCAAATCACGATGAAGAACATTCGCAGAATGAATATATTTTAAACCACAAAGGATTTGATAAATGAAAGATTGAAAATGTGCATCAGTGAGTGGTTGACCGGATCGTACGATAGCAGCGAGATCACACTCCATAAGCTCTGCGAAGAAGAAATTAGTATGAATTGAGCATGGGAATGAAAAAGTCCATCTTACCTTCATAGAGGTATGTCTCATTGAAGTTATCTGGTCGAGGAATGTCCATATCATACAGACAAGTAATCTATCTAGGGTCAGAACTACCCCACCACCATCATGAACATAAGAGTCGCATACGTTACGATGACCTCTGAAATGTTGTAACAACTTTATCTCTCGTAGCGCACGCTTTGCCAAAATCTTCTTACTAAAGACATTTGTGACCTTCTTAATTGCGACACCTTCTTGTGTTTGGGAATTGGTAGCAGCACTGTGATGAAGAACAATGTTAGCTAGAGGTTTATCATAACGCATGTGCGCGCATATGCAGGTAGGGTCGGAAGGAAAGTAACATCGTACCAGACGATACCATAAGCTCCTTGACCGAGCTCCTTGGTTACTGTATATCTCTCATCGACGATAAAGTCTTGATTGAAGACCTTAAACACCTTTCTTCCTTGGAGATCCGCCATCTTTGAATCGGATGTGTGGAACGCGTAAGTTTCGAGGTCTTGATGAGATAGATCTAAGACTGATTGATCTCAAAGTGGTTGAGGTTGGTTGAGGTTGAGGTTGAGGTTGAAATGAGATGTTTCCTTTTTGAAATGAATGTATATCAATGATACGATAAGAGAACGAATATAAGTATGGGAGATTCGGAAGATGTTATTAATTGCTCTCTCTCTCCTTATGATCTTCCTAGCCGCCGACAAGGAAGACAAGGAAGTTGAGGTTGGCTTTCTCAAGTTATGATGGGGCTTCGCGGAAGAGGCACAGCTCGTTCGCAATTTAGAAATTTTGGGGTCCAAGGTGGGGAGAGAAGAAGGGAAGAGGATACTTTTATCCAAGAACAAGGAACTGAATACCAAATCCTTGAACGATGATAGGACCAATTACCCAATTTACTAAGATATTTCCAACTTGTTTGTAGCGTGTTGGATATAGTAATTTTTTATCATTATAAAAGAATGACAAATTGATAGCGAACTTTGTTAACTTTTGTATAAGATATCCAATCTAATAATAATATATATAATCTTACAAACTGAAAGGAAGGAAAAGAACAAAGTATTATACAAAGCTGAAATGTGTGCCTGAATTCCTCCTTACAACTTTTTACTATCGAGATTACCTAGTAGGTAGTCAAGTTTCCATCTCTTTGTCCTTTTTCTTCCCTTTTCTTTTTCCTTCCAGCTTCCAATGAGGGGAATGACTTATCAAAACTTACCAAAACCTGGAGGGTGTGGGAGGCTGTAAGTAAAGGTCAACTCGTTTGGTCTTGGACCCAATGGGAT
>NW_001820830.1:1613624-1667504 GCF_000146945.2 Sclerotinia sclerotiorum 1980 UF-70
GGGAGGGCCTGGAGAAAGGTCATTGGAACGGGATAATCCTGTCCGGACTACCAGCCTTAAGGGTTGGAGAATGGTAGAGATCTGGTACACTATTGTACTCCCCTACATCAATGTTCGTCAGTTCATATCATCTTCATCTCGAGGTTATACTTACAATCATTCTTGTGGTACCAGTCCGCCTGCAACGTAGTTTTATCCTCCTCGGCTCGAAATGAACCCTTCTTTTTCTTTCAAAGCCCTGTTCTGCTTAATAAATTGCTTTTTCTGCCCAACTTGCCATTTCAATCTATCAACACCTCCTTGGTCTACAATTTCCAAATGCTAGGCCACGACCTCCCAATTGACTTCGAAGGTTATCACGAAGTCCTGGAATCCTTTCACTCTCCTAATCTAAATTCCATAAAATCAGCTTATGTAATGTATAAACAATAACCACAAATTTTCAGGTTCGTAAATACTTACTAACAGCAGCTACCCATCTCCCACCACCCTTCATTATTTCGTTCTTTTCAATTTCCTTACACCACCAAGTGAACCAATAATATTGTTTTTCTTTATCCAAACCTTCCAATGTGCAGTTCTTCTGGCACAGATCATGGCAGGAATCCGGTGACATGCTAATGATATCGGTAATAATTATGTATGGTACTGGAGGTGTGAAACGATGACGGAGGAGGATAATAAGGAGAGTTACATCGCATCTAATTGCTATATGTTAGTCCATGCACATGAGTCGAGGTATCAAGTGATACATCCTTGTACTTAAAGACAATCAAAAGGATGAGAAAGACCAGGAATAAGAAAGGAACGTGGAATCTTACTTATCAACTTTCAAACAAGGCTTGGGGTGCTTTTGGTAGCCCATGGGCTTTCTCCTATCGCCTACAGGGCTTCTATCATTGCCCATAGGTCTCCTTTCATAGCTCACTGATTTTGTATGTGCAACCCATGGCCTAGGCCCCATCCTTGCTTTGATAGTTCTCCCCATGATTACTGCTCTTCACTACCTTATACAGTAGTATTTAAAGAACAAGTGTTTGAACTAAAGCAGTATGGTAAGATCTTACTTTACCACAACACAAGTTTCTCCGTCGTCGCAGTCTTACAAAGTCCAGCTGGGTGATGAAGTCCTGAGAAAGGAAAGGAAAGGAATCGCCGAGCCAGCTCAGTTAAGTTGAGGTTAGATCTGGTCAGATCTGGTTAGATCTTTGCATGGAGTAGTTGGGAAGATGAATAGATGGATGGGTGGGTAGATAAATAAAAATTTATAATTCCAACAAAGTACCAAAAGAATAGATGATTCGAATCCGAAAGGTCGTTGCGAGTAACTCCTTCGTTTTACATACGTATTTATATATGAGTATATGTATGAGTGTACATATGAATATAAAAAATTAAATGAATATATGAATAAATAAATCCAGTCATAGATAAATAAATACCACTTCGAGTCATTCGAGTCACTCGTGTCGTACGAGGGGGAGGGGGTCTGAAATTTGGGAGTCTGGAGTCTGGAGTTTTGAATGCTAAATATAGAATTTTGATTTTGAGGATAGGAAATATGGATTTTGAGGATAGAAAATAATAAAATAATTATTCACAGATTTGTAGATTTATGGATTTATGAGGTTTTGGATTTATAGATTTTTGGACTTGGTTTTTTATTCTTCTTTCTTATATACAAATACAAATACAGGTATGAGGACAAGTCATTCGCTTGTTCTGATTATCTTCCTTAAAAATCTTATTCTCTGATTCAAAAAAAAAAAGTGTAAAAGTGGAAGAGGAAAAAAAGAGAGGAAAAAACTGGCGTGATTGTGATTTGTGAATTTGAATTTGTGATTCTGTGATTTGGGTTTGTGATTTTGGTTGTGAGATTACTTGGTTAGTTATGGTGATGAGGAGGGTGAGGAAGCTATTTGTGATTCGTGGGTGAGTGGGTGGGTTTGGAGTTAGAATGGTGGAATATTTGGATATTTGAATAATAAGTAAGGTGTAATTACCTAGGAAATATTATTCGGAATATAGAATATAAGGACATATGGGGAAAATGGGGTGTAGTAGGGAGAGGATATGGAGAAATAAAGAGGATATGAATCATGGTTCTTGGAGTCAGAGTTTGGGGTTTGGGTTTTGGGAGTTGGGAGTTTGGAGTTTAAATAAAGTTCAAGTGAAGAAATGAAGTAATGGAATGGGTTTTGATTTATCAGTTGATACGGATCCTGCTCCTGCTGCTGCTGATGCTACTAGTAGTACTATAACAGTAATACTATAATAATGCATATAATGAAGAAGGGTATGCATATAAACATCCCTCGCTAGCAAAAGTAAAAGTAAGAGTATGCGTACATACAGGTATCCGAGTAGATAGATAGATAGACAATCCAAGTTCTAGTTTTAACTCTCAGGAAGTTCGTTCGTTCATTTGTCGTTTTTTGCTTAATATGTTGGATATGGATATGGATATGGATATACAGCAAATGAATGATGATGTTATAAATGACTGAACGAATTGAAGGGATTGAATGGATTGATTTGAAGTGTAGGGGAATGGTATGATATGATGTGAGAGGATATAATATGGTAGGAAAGAGAAGGGAATAATAGGAAATGAAGTCACTGGTTAGGTTGAGCTGAGGTAGGGTGAATTGAGTTGAAATGACTTTGTTTGATTTTCTATTTTTAAGTGTTCTTAGACCGAGGGAGGAGAGGGATGGAGTGCTAGGAGGAAAGTCATAGAGAGTGGTAGGAGTAGTAGGACGGAATAGTGGGAAACAAATTCCCAGGAAATAATACCAGTATTAGCAGAGGAAAAAGAAGTGAATATTGTATATGGCATAAAGATTTTATATGAGGATAGAGTAGACGGAATGGGATAGGGTTATTTATAGATATAACATAACATGATATGATTTTATAAATTTGTATAGTGTAGGAGGATAATATGATATGATAATTATGATATTATAACCAGTTCGTTAAGATATAATAGTAGGATAATTATATTTAGGAGAGTTTATTTTCAAAGGGGATATATCAAGAATCAGGATAGTATATTTGAATATGATATGATATAGATACTTTCCTAGGTACAGAGGATTACTCTAATGATCTAAAACATCTACTGTGTATATTCACAACTTTGCCTCTTATAAAACTAAAAATTTACGTTCTTCCGTTTCACTTACTGTCATTGGGTGTATTATATTGTATGCAATCTTAATCTTGACCAAAATCAATATAAAAAGCAGAAAGTCTAGATTTAGTATTGATTGCATCGCATTGCATTATATACTAGTAGCTCGCGTCATATGTAATGTTGTATTTCATGGTATCTCTGTTGATCTCCTTCCTCTCCTCCCTCTTTCTTTATCTTCACAACCCACCACCCATCACACCTATATCCAACCTATGCACCACCAGCAGCTTTAGCAGCCGCCTCAGCAGCAGCCGCCTTTTTTTTCTCCTCAATTGCCTTCAACTTAGCCAATTTCTTCTCTTGATTCTTCGTCAACTTCCCCGTACCCTCTCCACTTCCCTCTGCACTTCCTTCTCCAGTTGTTCCAGCAGCAGGAGTAACATTCCTAGCATTTGGGTTTCCACCCCAAATTAAATCTTTCTTTGCAAAAAAATCCGCTACAATCTCATCTGTAACCTTTGCTCTTCTCTCTTGAAATTCCTTTACATATATTTGTAATTCTTTAATACATCTTGCTTTTAATTCTCCCGTCAGCAATTCTCCCGATCTATATGCCTTCTTAATACTTTCTAATTCCTCGTCGTCTTCTAAGAAAAATGTTAAATATTGATATGCGACATCCTTTTCCGTGTCACCTCCTTTTTCTCTTTGTTCTTGCTCGGTAACTTGCCCACCACTAAATGCATATTTGTTGATTTTATTTTTAATCTTGTTTGGTTCATCGTACATGAAGATTGCAGATGTATCAACTGATGCGCTCATTTTAGAACCAGGGCCTTGAAGAGCGTCGAGGAAACGAGCGTGTATGAGAGCTGGTTTGGCGAAATGAAGACGTGCGGCTACGTCGCGTGTCATACGGAAATATGGATCTTGATCAATTGCACATGGAATTAGGGAGGGAATTTGAGTGGTTTTAGATTCGTCTGTGCCGAAGATATGAGGGAAGGAGTTGGCGAACGACGTTGCACCTTGGACAGCTCCGAAATGGATTTTGCCTATGCATGAACTGGGATTGTCAATAATGTATGTAGTCTCTTGTACCAGAATATCTTACCTTTCATTGAAACCAAAAACAGCTCGTGCAACATTCAATGTAACGTGCTTGGAGATTCGAGTAACGTTTTTGTAGAATGCTCCTCCCATGTAATCATAATCGCTAAACATAAATGTCTTTTTAGGGTCGAATCCGACGGCAATGATATCTTTCGCATTACTATTGGTGTAGCTTTGAACTTCCTCAATTGTACGTTTTTCTGAAAAGATATACTTCTCATCATCCGTAAGCATGATGATCAATGGGACATCGAAGACATCTTGTAACCATCTATGAATGAGTCATTAGTATGGTGCGGACAAATTGTAGGTTCTGTCTGCGGCATGCTCCCAATATCCGCAGATTGTGCGAAACTGAACCTATTCAAAACCTCAGAACTTACTTGGTAAACTCAAAAGGAACAGTATGTCCAATATGCATACTATCACTACTTGGACCCCGTCCCGTATACAAGAAAAATGGCTCTCCCTTCTCATGACGATCTAGCATAAGGTTTAAATCGCGATGACTAAACACAATACCCCTCCTCATGAATCGATGGGGTTTATGACCGGTCACTTCTTCAAATCTTTTTAAATCTGCCTCCTCAATCTTCTTGGTACCAAATTCATCGATCAAAGTCAAGTAATTGATAGCCTTCGCGATTCCGTCTGCGCCAATTTCTCCAGCGACATTATAGGGATCAACGGTTTGTTTGCTGGCAGGAGCATCGGTTGCCAAAGTGGCGGCGAGTGTGGGTTCCGCGTCGGTCATGGTGGTGAGGACTGGGGAGTCAGTCAATATTTTGATTCGGAGGAGGGGCTATTTGTTCTTTATTGACTCATGGAGGGGAATTATTGCCATATAACCCATCCATTCTTGTAGAGCGGTGAAGTTTGAGAGTAAAGTCACGTGACCAAGATCTCCAATTAGGATTGCTTTGTTTTAGCTGACGACTGACGTCGATGGGCTTGAACATTAGGAGCTGCGGGGTTTAGTAGTAGCTTTTATGCATCTCTCGAGTTATATATCCTCAAGATACTCATCCCAATCTCAACATTATCTGGTTCATAGTTCAAAGTCATCAAATCATCTCTATTCCGTACAACAAATCACAATAAATAATTCGGCCAACTCCATTACACTAAACCCAAAAAATCGCAAATCCGGGGAAAACAATCAGGCGAACAAATCCCTCCAGAAGCTCCAATCCGCACCATCCAAGATCAACAATCATACCACCAGCATTCGATTCCTCATCCGATTTTCTTCTCCCCCTCATTCATTTTCTTCCCTTAATTCCTCTGCACCCTTTGTACCATCACAGAAACTACATGTATACCAAGAACAACTAAACATCACATCTAATCAATTCTACAAATAAATTTGTCACCATGGTCAAATTCTACGAATCCTCCTTCTCCTACGATTACTCTTTTCCTGCCGTTACCCTCGCCTACTTTCTTCGTTACCCAAATCCACATAGCACACATGTGCTCTCCACCGATGTGATATCGCGCACCGTATGCCCCGAAACAGGGCGTCTACGAACCCTGCGCATCCATCGCAAATCCACTCGTCTACCATCGGCAGTTCTCAAGCTCCTACCTAAAAGTGTACTGGGTAATGTGAGAAGCGATAGAAGCGAGTCATACATTTTGGAGACATCAGAAGTGGATATTAAAGAAGGGTGGATGAAGACGGAGAGTAGGAATTTGGATTGGACGGGTATTTTAAGTGTGGTGGAGAAACAAAGTTTTCAGAGGACACCTGGGAAGGAAGATAAAGAGGAGGAGTTTAGTGTTGGGCCGGGAATGACTGGGGTGAGGACCCAAGTTATGTTTCGAAGTCGGCTTGGGGATCGATTGAGGGCGATGAGGAAGGGAGAGGAGGGGGAGGAGGAGAAGAAAGGGTGGTTGGCGAATTGGAGTACGAAGGGAGTGCAGAGAAGTATTGAGGCGATCGCTAGTAGGAAGACAGAAAATCAATTGGGAAAGAGTAAGGAGGGAATGATGGTTGTATTGGAGAGAATGAGGAATGGGGGTTTGGTGGCAGTGTTGGATGGGATGAGAAGGGATAGGGAATTGATGTTTGCGGGTATGGAGCGATGAATTTTGAAAGATTAAATATGAGAAATGATGGCTGCACATGAGGATACCATTAGGAGGTGGATGAATATGCATCCAGATACTGCAAGAAAGCAACGACGAGATAAGTGATGAGGAAACGCTCTTTCACGTACCTTATTGTCCTACACTTTCGTTGGGTGGCGGGCCTTTGTATTAAAGCACAAATGAAAACAATCGGGAGCGAAGGAGTTTGGGGGATGAAGTATAGGCGTTCTTGTGGCAGTCCACTCTCATTTGATTCTATCACATTGTATGGAAATGTAATGCATCAAATTTTGAACAGGTTTATTTTATACGTAAGATCACTTTTTCACATGCTGGTATCGTGGTGCGTGAGATGAGAACGAGATTCTGACATGCATGACACATTGAACTTTTTCATCAATTTTCAGCGAAATTTTGTACTCCTGTTGAGCTCATTATGTGATTATTGATTGAATATCCTAGCGGCTCACCAATATAAGCAATGCTGAATCAATTGAGCAAATGACGCTCCGCTGGCCCTCCCGGGAGGCCACTGCCGTGGAGGCAGACTAATTAGGGATATCTAAACAAAATACCACCGGAATAAACTCAAGCAATATCTTAATTTTTACAATTTCCAATGAGCTCCACCTCAAGTTTTTTACCCACAACGAACTCACATCACAAAAAGTCACTAGCTTTAATTCAAGTATTTAGATAGGTAGTATCATATGTTCATTTTATCATCATACATATCATTATCATCTCACTCCATTTTCCTCCTCATCTAACAAATACCTTCCTCTCAGGAAAGTCAAAGTCCACTCATATTTATATTTTCATCTCACCCCTAAAATTCCATACTCCCAAGATGTCTCTTAATGGGTGGCGCAGTTCCATTACCCATGGGCGCATCACTCTGCGCCACGTATTCTTGCGTGGTAAACGGCACCGTGCTAGAAAGACTATCGATTCTTCCCAACAGATACTCCACCGTGCGATACGAAGCACTAGGCGCATATTGCGGAACCATATGACCGCTCAAATCTACATATACAAATGTGAGATTTCTCTCCGTGTGTGTGGTTCCCATGATTCCGGATCCGGTAAGTGTGGAGGCGGAGAGGTCTTCGTGGTAGGGTACGTAGAAGGGCTCGGTGGGTTTACTTTGGAATCCTTGGGCGCCGTTCCAGGTCATGTTTTGGATCATGAGTAGGGTGCCGTTGGCGATGAGGACCATGTCTAAGGCGCCGTGACCGATGATGGTACGTTTTGAGCGTTCGATGACGGAGGGGAGGACAGAGAGTCCGGAGGGGTCAGAGTTGTCGGTTCCGTTTACGAAGACGTCGATGTTGGAGCAGGATTCCCATTCCATTGTGGGGGCGTTAATGGCTTTTTGTACATCGGTGCGGTTGAAGTAGATGGAGGCACCTTCGGGGAGGTAGGGGTTGGAACCGGGAAATCCGAGAACGTCCCAGAGTTGCGGACAGGTGGTGGCGACTTGGTAGATGTCCCAGCAGGGGTTGAGGCTGAAGATTTCGTTGTAGATTAGGTCGAAGACGTCGCATTCGTCGGTGGTGGAAATTCCATCTTCGCTCGTGCCGGGGAGGATGGACGGGAGGGGTCCTGGAGGTGGGTAGGTGAGGTATTTGGAGAGGAAATCCGTGTAACCGCAGGAATCAGATACGTTGTGGATTTGCTCTTTGAAAGTATCGTTGAAGGGGAAAAGACCACCCCAGTAATCAACGAATTGGACGGCAGGGATTTGTTCTTGGATGGCATTGTAGGAGGTGGAGGGGTCGTAAATCATGGTTGCCTCGAGGTTGTAATACTTTGATGGTCATTAGCTCAAATGCACATCTCCTGTCCAATGTATCGATTACTTACAGTAGATGTATCATTCTTATTAAACATGGCATCGGCAATATACGGAACATAGTAACCGGCATAAGATTCACCAGTGATATAGACCTTTCGCCCTTGCAAAGCGAAAGTATCGACGAAATTCTCCCAGAATCCGAGGAACTGTGCCGCGACATCTTCCTCGCTAGTAGCAGTAGGAACTCCCTGAGAAAATCCAGTGCCGACGGGTTGTTCGACCCAAACAACGTTGGTAAGGTTGACCCAAGTCCAGGGGTTTGGAACAGGTTTGTAGGTTCCGTATTGCCAGATCCACGGTCCGTTTTCTTGAATAATTCCTTCGAGGGATGAACATCCGGGCTAATTGAATGATTAGTTCAAAGTTCAGTGGTAGTTGGTTGTGGTACTGTCACTTACACCTCCATTGAGCCAGATGAGAATTTCATCAGAAGCTAATTCATTTGTTGAAGGGTAGAACCAAAAATACAATTGTCTAGATTCATCTGCATCTTTCGAAATTGGCAATAAACCAGCATATGATTCACCAGCGTCGAAATCGACATCTGGGATTGCGGTACCATTCACACTGAATTCTATAAGTAAACAATTAGTAATTTTCCTTTATAACCAATTGAAAAGTAAAACTTACTAGCAGTAGAATTGGTCAAATAAGGAAACTTATTAGCATCCCTCTTCTCATATTGCTGTGGTTTCCTAGCAATCGGCTGTCTGGCTTTATGCACATGCTTATCCTTCTTTCCAACATGCTGTAAGCTTCTTCCAGAAGGAAAAGTAGCATCTGCAATCCCACCTGCAATTGCAAGCGTCGAAACCACGGTTGAGAAACGCATCTTGACTGATCACTCAAGTAACCAAACTCGGATCGTATGAAAAATGACAAGTGGGTTGGTAAGAAAAACAAAAAGGTCCAGTGAGCTGGGCTTGGAGAGCTTTTAAATCTTTTAACAGGTACTCATAGTAACGACATCTTCGAGCTATGTATTGGATTGTCTCTCTTCTCATGTCAGTTCCCGTGGTTATGACGATGTATCCTAGTGGAATTCATGGGTCTTGATAGGTACCCATCCTTTCACCGTACCTTGCGATTATATAAACTTACTCAGTCTGTCTGAGCCTATCATGTAATAGATACAACGTGAAAAGACATGGAGCAAAAAGGTACGAGGTGGGTGAATTGAGGCATTAGTTTATTGTTCCCCGTTTTTGATAGACTTGGAGTCTTGGAGATATTCAAGATATCGCTTCCGGGCTCTTAGCTTGACCACTCGCCTAGATTTTGCATTACGACCTGCCTTTTGAAGCTTAGCGATGATTTACTATTCACTAGACAGCTTGTTGTTATTTTTTTCAGTCCGAGGATTTTATGATATCACTAATAAATATCTGCTGATCATGTACGCAGTAAATGAAGAGAGATAGGAAGGAGGAGATCAGGGTAATATGTCTTTCTTTTCCTGGTACCTTACATCTTTCCTTCGTTCTCACGACTCACGAGTGTTCATGTCTTTTAGAGGATTATTATCATCTGAACAGCGAAGACTTATCAGATTAGTAATACACGGATTAAAAGCAACAAGCATAGAACATTCACCGCTCCGTGCATAATTCAGGAACCGGAACGATTTAAACTTTTCAAGGCCTTCAAAGTCCGAATGGTCAATTTATCTCCCGGGCAAAAGTGGACTTGGAGGCTTAGAGTAAACCATTTATCTCCAGGCGGGGCGGGGCTATGGATCACCGAGCATTGAGCAAATAAATAATGGTGAAATTACGTTACAAAAGTTCATGAAGTTAGTTGTTGGCTTGTGAATATGAAATTTCATGATAATGAATAATAAAGTAGTCATTAGCTATGCATTTGCGGTTACCTAGGTAAAAAAAAAGAGTCGCCTCGCATGTCTTTTTAAAGTCACACCCAAAGAGAAGATATATATACATGCCATTTTTATCCAAATTTCTCGTTGGTGAAAAATCAAAGTTTTTGTTCGCCCGGTGAGCTGGCGTGTCGAATCTTTAATCTTGGCCTATCAAAGCAGCAAAACTCTATATCGCGAAAAATTCACCATCACCACAACACTGCACTTATCTAGGAGTATTTTAGCAATTTGTATTGTTTAAGGTTCACTTAGTCAATTGAATTGCTCTTCAAAGGATACCCCGAATTTTGCGAATTCGTTTCTTGGGGAGTACAACCGCAAGTGATGGTTGGAATCAATGAACATTCAATGTCTTGCTTGACATAAGTCTAGTACCTGTCACGAACCACGTCTAGTATTATCCTAGGATGAGAATCGTCCCAGGATTAGTGTCCTGAGGCCAATAGGAGATCACGTGATGTGCTAGCTGTGCTAGCTGGCTAGCACAGCTAGCATTCAGAGAAAACGTTTAGTATAACGTGGTTTATCATCGAGTGGCCCATATCATCGAGTGGCCCACTTTCACCTCAATTTACACTTTCAAACCCATATTATTCAACAACAATTGAATCAATTGATTGAAACTATTAAGAATCTAATAATCTAGGATCTATTACATTATTTTGACAGGTTCTTGCATTATGTCCTGTCTTTCCGCATTTACTACAACATCGATTAGAAGATGCTTCCCCATTAGAATTCCCCCCTTTTTGACGCTCATCGCGTTGAATCTGAATATCAACCTCTTGCTGAGATAATATATCAAGAGCCTCTTGTCCAGTGAGCACTCCTCCTTGACGTAATTGGGTTTTTTTCGCGCGTCGACGCTTGCTTAATGCTTCATTTGCTGTCCGAAGTGTACGAATCTCTGTATTTAAAAGTGTGTTTTCATGAGCTAATCTCTCTGTACCCTTAGCTAGAGCTAGTACAGTCTCGAATATAGGTGTAGGAGAGCTTGCTTGATGACGAGTTATTCGAGATTTAACTAATGTTGATTGAGAAAGAGCTTCAGTTGGGTTGCGAGGGGTTTGAGAGATCCATTGATCTAGGTCGAAAGAGGGGGGGGTAGGTGTGCGAATTCGAATATCTAATTTCGAGAGTACAGCTTCAGGATTAAATGGGATTAAACCTGTTCCTCGGAATCCTGATTTCATATTCTGAGAAGTGATTGATTCCTCGTATGCAGCTTTAAAAGCTATAAAGAATTCAACCTTCGAAATATGATTGATATGTGCCTTGATAAATCCATCAATTTGACCACCATATGAACGTTTTAGATTGCTAAAACAGCCAACATCAAGTGGTTGAGTTAAATGACTTGAATGCGGTGGTAAACGTAAACATATAATATCGTTCTCTTTGCAGTATGCTTGAAAAGCTACTGATTCGTGGCTTTCATGCCCATCCAGTACCAACATTCGATATTTGCCCTTTCTTCGATTCTTAGTATGCTTGTCGAAGTGTTTCAACCATTCTAAACCCGTCTCATTATTCGTCCACCCATTAGATGTAGGTTTAATAGCCCATTCCGCAGGAAGATTCGTTTCGGTGTACCAATTGGAGAGATGAACTTGTCCTTGAACTACTAGAAATGGGGGAATAGTTTCACCCTCTCCATTTCCGCATATTATTGCTGTAGCCCATTCTCGATTGCCTGGCTGTACTGTCTTGCTTCTGCCATTTCGTTCAGCACTAGTTACTACCATTGCTGCACATATAATCCCCATCATAAAGCCTGTTTCGTCGAAGTTGTAGAAATCTCCGTCCAAAATGCCGTATTTCGCTCGCATATTCGCAACTAGTCGAAACCACTCTTCAAGAAGCTTAGGATCCTCACAGAGAGCTCTTTGAAAGTCATAAACACGACTAAAACGCGTCTTTAATTCGATTCGACGCTTTACGAATCGATGCGCCCAGAGCTTCCCAACGCGTTTCGCACCCCTCGATTCGAGAATATCATTCGCCATATCTTCCACATTCTTTAGTTTAGGTGGAAATCCTCTTAAATCCATATCGAGTATATATTGAACAATCACCTCTTCTTCTAATTCTGTAATCTTATGACGATTCGCTCGAGTTTCTGTACGAAGAGGTAAACCTTCCATTCTATGTCGAAGAGTCGTACGAGGAATATTATAGAGCATAGCAGCCTTTCGAATGCTTAATTTTTTATCTTTATGAATAACTTCGATAGCAAGGAGTATACGAGCTTCTTGATTATTCGAATTCATTATAGGTTGTTGATAAAACGCGTGTTGAAAGAGACAGGTGTAAATTGAGGTGAAAGTGGGCCACTCGATGATATGGGCCACTCGATGATAAACCACGTTATAGTTAGAGTAGTTTCATAGTTTAGGAGCTTCGTGCTCAACTTAGTTATCAATTAGTTTACCTACATTCTACTTGATCTAGTAACGACTTCACTTCCAAGTGAATACCAGTGATAAAAGCCTTAACCCATAACTATGTTACGAGGTTTGCCGTCTAGATCACGTGGAAGTGCTCTAGGCTCTCGAGGTAGTTTATAACTAGGCGTCAAGCAGGGACTTAAAGTAATGACAATAATGATATGCAATTCGTAACTAATAGTAGAGTATACTAAATGATTGATCTTGAGCACGAAGCTCTACAAATAAAGAAATTCATACTGAATATATAGATCTTCATGCTCCCTTAGATCCTTTTGGATCCTAAGCTCCAAAAGCTCCAAGTCACGTGTTTTCTGACGGTGCGTGCGTATACGATCCTAAAGTGTCACACTCAAGAATACTGGGTAAAGTATCTTGTATTAGAAAATACTAAGCTAAGGAGAAAGGAAGAAGGAAAACAAGAGTAGCGAGTTTTCTTGTGATTAAATACAAACGGGGCATACCACGTGACCCGGAGGTGTGAGGCGTCACATAAAGTGACCCAGATCACATAACGTGTTTCATCACCCCGTGCACCATATCACCTCGTGCACCACTTTCACCTCAATTCACATCAATCACTTCAATACGCGATTTATCAATAAATAATTATGGTATCGACATTAAATGAACGCGATATCGTTATGGCGATGGAGGCAATGGCTAAAGATAAAAATTTAAGCCTCCGGAAAGCTGCCAAGATTTACAATATTACTCATACGACACTCATGCGTAGAATGAAAGGGATCACTCCTGCCTCCGAATATCGTCAAAAACAGCATAAAATTACTAAAATTGAAGAGGAGGTTATTATTCAGCATATAATCGATATGGATGAGCGAGGATTTAATCCTAAATTCATAAGTGTTGAAAGTATGGCGAATCACATTCTTGAATCGAGGGGTAGAAAGCGTATTGGTAAACAATGGGCATATCGATTCGTGAATCGATACAATATTCTAAAAACGCATTTTAATCATGTCTACGATTTCCAAAGGGCTTTCTACAAGGATCCTAAACTTATTAATAAGTGGTTTCAATTATTCAAAAATATAAAGGCAAAATATGGAATATAGAAGTGTGATATATGGAATTTTGATGAAACAAGCTTTATGATGGGAGTGATATCCTCTAGTATGGTTATTACTAATGCAGATAGACGTGACAAAAGTAAAGGAATACAGCCAGGCAATAGAGAATAGTCGACAGCGATTGTATGTGGTAATGCGACAAGGGAGAACATACCTCCATATCTCGTTCAAGGATAAATGCACCTAGCCAATTAGTACAGCGAGACGGATATGCCTCCCGAATGGGTGGTTAAAACTACTATAAATGGATGGACGAATAATGAGACGGGTTTAGAATGGCTAAAGTATTTTGATAAGCATACGAAACTCCGTACGAAGGGTGTATATCGAATACTAATCTTAGATGGATATGAAAGCTATGAATCAGGCCCTTTTCAGAACTATTGTATAGAACATAAGATTAAAACCGTTGGATTACTACCTTATTCAAATCATCTCACCCAACCTCTTGATGTTAATTGTTTTAGTGTACTAAAACGTACATATAGCAAGCAAATTGAGGGGTATATATGGATGTATATCAATTATATCTCCAAAGTCGAATTCTTTATAGCATTCAATACTGCATACAAACAAGCAATTACAATGGAGAATATGAAAACAGGCTTTAGAGGAGCAAGATTAATCCTTTTTAATCTCGATGCTATACTCTCTAGAATGGATATTTGAATCTGTACACCTACTCCTCCTTCGCTTCCTCTGAGTCATATACCCGATTGGGTCTCACAAACACCTCACAATACCATCGAAGCTCTTTCACAAGCATTTTTAGTACGATCTATTATTGCTCAATATCATTCTAGCTCTCCTACACCTATATTTAAGGCTACAGATCCTTTAATTAAAGATGTAGAATACCTAGCTAGTATTGTCACGATTTTAGCTTTTGAGAATCACGATCTTCGATTGGCAAATACAGGATTAAGTAAACGTCGACGCGCTAAAAAGACTCAATTACGTTTAGGAGGAGCTCTCACTATTCAAGAGGCTAATGATATTATATTACAAAAAGAGGTGGATATTCAGATTAAACGCGATAGGCAACAAAATGGGCGGAATTCTAATAGAGAGGCATCGACTAATCGATGCTGTAGTAAATATGGAATAACAGGTCATAATGCAAGAATATGTTCTAATGATAATATAGATCCTAAATTATTAGATAGTGCTTAATTTAAATCAATTGATCAAGTAATTGTTGAATTATATATGATTATAAATAGGAATTGAGGTGAAAGTGGTGCACGAGGTGATATGGTGCACGGGGTGATGAAACACGTTATTAATTCGATGAAATCTGATCGCTTTTGCACAAGGCCTAAGCTCTCCTAATTAACCAGTTGTTACCATCGTAACATATAAATCGAAAATCAAAAAGTTTAAAGTTATAGATCTCAATGAAATAAATTCTAAAAAATCTGAAATTTTCAAAAGTGATTTATAATTATATAATAAAATTATGATTTAAATTATATCAAATTATATTCATTAATTGTAAAGTTATTAATAAATGAAAATTACGATTTTTGGTGTAAAAGGTAGCCGGAATTAGGGGGTGGCTGGAAAGTAGGGTACTAGACTTAAAGTATTGAATTGAGATTTAGTCTCAAATTGAATTTGGAAACATATGAATTGTTTCATTCCCTTACAGCCTAAGAACTTATAAAGTAAGGTACCGCTGCCGTTCAATCATCTACAACGCTTCAAAGTATAGAGAGATTCTGGAGTAAGGAAATTCAGAGTTGCCTGTCTATAGTCTTTTGCAATCTATCGTGGTCTAGTATTATATGAGGAAGAACGTACTTATTACTTATTGGATTCCTTCGCCAGACCGTACTTAAGAGCTAGTAAATATGGTGCTATAGTATTCCCCGGCGATGATTATGATATGGTGAGAGATCTCGCGGTGATAGTGGGAATTCTGGCACCGGATGAGAACTTAATCTCTGCTGGATACTCACTTCTTCGAGCTGACTAGACCTGCTACATGAAACCAGCACCGTAGTTATGTATGGAGCTGCTGGTTCAACAATTATCATGGCAAGGTCACTCTCTTGGATCGATCTTCTGTTTCGCAGAGACTGGTCGAAAATAGAGGTATTTGCGATGATAGGTCCTTTACCCCAGACTGGTTGAAAAGCATACCTAGAACAGCGGCAGATTCTACAGCCTTGGATAGAGCAAGCATGAATTCCTGTGAATTTCGGATTTTCTGCCATGGATTGGGGTTCCGACTTTATACACCCTCGCAGTCTACTATTGGTATGGACGCAATGAATAGCTCGTCGAAGCCTGTGTGTAGTTCACTCTAGATACTCGTGATTTCTTTCAGATCATATCATCAGCGGAGTGTGCTGGACCTGACAGTACATGTACGTCGGAGGTCGGCAATTCATTACACCGTCAGCAGGGCCGATGGCAAAACGCCCTTCAATAACCTTTGTTAAACGGCTTGAGACCAAAGCTCGGAAATTCAAATTCATCAAACATACTAGACCATTGTGTCCATGGTTACATGAAGCATGGAAGCTAGACAAAATGGCATCAGCATTCCAGCGAGGTATACCAAGAATTAGAACCAGGAAAACACACGTCGTCGCATTCCAAGATCATGCCGGAAATCCAGCTCTCACGGTCTTTCGCGGCGAACAGGACAATCCTTTACCCCGCCTTTACAGCTATTCCATCTACTTCACGCACCCCGAAGCAGACCCTGGCGATACTGATAGCGCAAGAAAGCTATACGAAACAATCACGCAAGGTCCTCGCTACAATACAAATTCTGTCGTCTTTCGTTTGGACCTGTACTTCATTCCTAATGGCACCCAGGACGATTGTATTCGGCATTATCGCGCAGAAAAAAATGCTCGAGGCGATTTCAAGGTGCAAATTGATGCTGTTGTAAGAGATAGTACAGGCAAAATTAGTGGTGTATCGAAGATGCCTGGATTGGTCTCATCTTATATTTACGACAAGATAGCCCATCGTTATCATAGCCTTATCTACGTAAGCAGCGAGGCCAATTGGCAGACTGGAGATCAAACAATGGTACGAGTCGAGTTCGACCCACTCTCAAAGGGGGAGTATGAGAAATATAGTAAAGACCCAGGAGACCCCAGGGAGCCCAGCGAACTTCCAGAGACACATATTGAAGTGGAAGCTCTCAATGATAGCAGTCCAGGATTTGGCCGAGAAACTGGACCTGGGCGTTCTGTGGGCTCTATGGGGTATGAAATGTGGGATAGAGCTCCACGTGAACATATGGGCGAGGAGGCTTGGGAAGAGGCTCGGGATAAGGGATGGAATAGCTGGTGATGCGTTGAGAGGCAAATGAAACCGCATTTACAAGATGGACATCGGTGGATTCAAGTCGTTCATTCCGAGTTTCTTTATATCAGAAAGCAAGCAGATTTTTGAGCAAAGTTTCATGCTATTCATTTTGATTTTCCGTAATTGAAGTTTTCAATTTGGGATTTGAGGTTAATCGGGATATTGGTAGTTACCTCCCACAGTATTTGAGATCGAAAGTGCGAGACAAAACACATCAATGTTCATGCATCTTAACTGCCATATCTCACGAAGAAAGCCCAACACAATATGCATATCCACCCCAGAATCCGGTACCACAATCCGTGCTCACAGCTGGGTTCCTGCATTTTACATTTGAGCACAGGGTTGATTAAAATCAAGGGGAAAACAATTTACCATGCGAAAAATTGCTCTAGCGTAATGCCATACTTGACTGAGATGTCGTAGCAAAACAGACCGTCTCCAGCTGAACAGACACGCACGATTAGTTTTCATATTCTCCAAGCAAAACAACTGATGAGGGGGATCCATCACCTATATGCCATTTATTACAGGTTGGCGCTATGCCATCTTGCGTAGGAGCCGGTGCGGTTGCCTTTGAGCTTGATGCACTGGAAGTTGCCGTCGAGGCTGGACAGTAATCACGCGTGTTAGTGAGCAGAAATTTTACTTTGAGGCAAGTTCTACTACTTCGTCACTCACTTGTACTGATTGATTTGCTTGTGGTAGTACTACTGCTAGTTGATTCCTCTGGGTCAACAGGAACATCATCGACGCGGATGCAATATCGGTATCCTATATCGATCAGTCTTCCTTTGCAGTCATGATTTCTTCCAAGAATGTATGTCTCACCCGACCAGAGATTTCCGCACTTAGGCCCCACGGCAGGATTCCTACATTTCAAGTCAGACTTCTTTCGCAGATATCTCTTCGACGGGGTGGTGTTTGTTCTTACCATGCGTAAAATTGCTCAATGGTAATAGAATTCCGATCGAGTATATTCTGACAAGTGATTCCAGCATTGACGCTCGAATAGTCCTTACAGTCTGGAGTCACGCCATCCTGGAAGCCGTATTATCGATTAAAAGTTGTCATGGAAAGTCTGACATGACGAGTAAAATACTAACTTACCCTGACGGGGAGTGGCGTACTTGTCGCAATGGTCTTAGTCTGGGCGAAACTGGCACCGTTCCATTGCGCCATACAATATCGCTGGCCAGCTTCGGGGGCACAGTCTGTTGAGTTGACTTGTAGTGACGGGTTCCTATAGTTTAAGGAGAGGAGTCAACATCAGAAAAGACACATAGAATCAAACACGAAGGTACCTCACCAGTTAGCCAATTCCTCTAGGCTTATAGACCAGCCGTTGGCAATTGCATCACAAGCTGAGGTAAAGAAAGTTGACGCGAGATCAAATGTCAATTTGAGTGAGTCTGCATTCGCATAAACAAAACAATCTGCTCGTGTACCTTTTGCTAAAGGCAAAACCTCCGGCAGCCCGGTAATTGCAGGCGCTATAAAAGTCGCCTTGGGAAGGCTGTCAAAGGGAATAGTCGAGTAAGTTGTTGTGGTGGGAACATAATTGGAATGTGACGGGTACAGGTCCACTGAGCCTACTGGCTTAACGCAATAGTATGTATCCGCCCACAGATTTGTACAGCTACCATAATAATGACTTGTCAGACGATTCCAAGTGCAAGATTATGCAAGGCTTACTTAGCATTAACATGTGGATTCAGAAACAGGAAATCTTCCAGCGCTATACTGAATTTGACGACCAACAAGTTGCAGTATTCACCCTTTTCAGTCAGGTGGTATTGTGCACAATAATCCGTTGTACCTGGTGCTAGTGGAGTTGGAACGGGTGCGGCTGTGGTAGATGGTCCTGATGTTGGAGGAGCAGTAATAGTTGGAACTGTGTAGTTTGGTTCCCCGGGAGGAGAGACGCAAATCGAATCGCCAACAGAAAGATTGATGGAACGGCACAAATCACCGAGTATGGGATTCCCTAAGACATCAGAAAACAGAACGCTGCCTATATCCTTCTGGGTAGAAGCGTCGATTATAGGATAACTTACATGTATTCAACTGGATCTGACTAAGATTTCTAGCACCGGCAATGCCAAGACAAGTGTCATTTACCTGCACCGTGTAAACAGAGCATCTATTCTGGATGCAAAGTGTACCATTTGTGGGAAATCCAGCACAAAAAGCAGCGAGGTTGTTGTCGTACAATAGCCAGGCAGTACCTACACCTTGGGACTTGGAAATGGACCGGCACGTATCGCCTGCCTGTAGAGTATACCGGTGACCAGTACAATTTCCTGCTGGACTTGTTGGTATTGGTCTATGAGTAAGTAGGTCAGACAGGTGTGATATTTTTGTCGGTATTAAGAGAACTCACTGCACTGGAAATGGGGTCGTCGAAGTGCCAAGAGGCATTCCAGTTTTCGAACAGCGCGCGGTTAGAGAACTGTACTTGGACTGCAACAAGAATCCATCGTTGATGGGAGATCCGGCTTGAAATTGTAGTTGCTTGATGACACAGTTGTCACAAATATCTACAGCCGTTTGTCGCTCTGAATGTCATGTTAGAAACGGATCTTTATACATCATCTGCTACACAACCACATGCTGCTTTGGTAGGAGTTACTTTTGTTGCTCCCAGGTTTAGTTTCTTTGTCCAATACCAATTCAGCCATTGGATTTATCGTATTAATTTCAGCGAAACCTTTGTGAACAATGTTGCACCATCTTCCTTCGTCCTTGATACATGTTCTATTGAAGTTATAGAACATAATCTGTGGTATGAATGAAACAGGAGCTTCACGATTTTCACTAATCGGAAACGAATCATGTTCACCACATGCTACCTCGGTAGCTTTCTGATATTTTGCAAGTGATATGGAGCAGTCATTCGTGCACGCTCTTTCAAGTACCTCGATAGACTTGTATGTTCCGGGTAGGAATCCCTTGATCTGCCGTGCACAGTTGACATTTGCTGTAAGCGCAGCGATGCAGTTAGCAGACAGTGAATCACTGGGCAGAGTGTCCACAGTGATGAGTTGAATCGCGCTTGTGAATTTTGTCCATTGTGTTGCCAAAATGGCCAGATGGATGAGTTCTGATGAGTGGAACAACATCATGGGATACGGCAAATGAATAGAGTTTCCCTAGTTTAAAACTTGGGGCTGCCTGGGATAAGCAGGGGAATATTATATGAGCTTATTGTCAGGACCTATTTGTACGCAATGAAATGCTACATTTTGACTCCCATAATGTATGCCTTCCTCTCCGGCCAAATGACCCTAAAGTATTACGCACTGAAATTCAACCTGTATTTGTTTTTGCTTGTCATGAATATTGTCGAGTGACAGATCCGATCGGCGGCATATGCAACCCTGGAAAAACTCCTGTCAGCCTATATTCCACGTCAATATACTGTGCAGTCGTAAGCCTTTGATTGTTCCAACCCTATCAAATACATTGACCCGATGCTCATACTATCCTACGTCACTCAAATATATTCTTTCTTTGGAAGATTATATCTCATATCGGCGTGGCTTGGTGAGTTATGATGATCTTCAGTTGAATCAAGATACCTAGGAATATCCCGTCGTCTCTTAATTTTTGCACGTAAATATCACCCTACTTTTCCACATTAACATATTCCGAAACGTTGTGCTTATGCGGGATGATTACTGGCTAAAGTTACCCCGCACGACTTGACGAATAGACCTTGTGGGCGTATCTTGGCTCAATGTCACTGGCTTCGGCGACGAGGTTCGGGGTTCAATTTCAGTTCTTCCATGGAAGATGATCTTGATATAAAACCTTGATAGTAGCAATGAATATGTTATCCGTCCCCGTTGTAGTTATGGGCAAGCACCCTTGCCGGCTTAGTAGCCCTTCTCAATCTTCTCCTCTTCTCTCTGGGTTGAAGTTGCATCCCCTTATATATTTTCTCGATGGCTTTTCAAATTACAAGGGATACAGCGTCTGATATCGTGTACGACCAACTCCATTCAATTATCTTTCCTCATTCGGAAATCATGGCTCCATCTGCGTGCAGACTTTTACGTGTTTATTGACACTATCTTAGCACATGGGTTTAAACAATATTCAGGCATATCTGATAAAAATGACACGGGATGAGCTAACGGTTACTGCATCTTTCCCGTTCCTCGGGAGTTGCAATTTAAACGTATCATCTCTTGATAGTTCAAACAGCTATTAGTCTCACCATTCGCCTTTTCTTGGTGATCGAGTCAATCCATATGAAATTCCCTTCTCATCTCCAGTCTCATTTCGTCATGGCTCTTGTTCATTACTTGTACTTGCTTTTGACGTTGGCCCTTGGAGTGTCTTGTGTACCACGACGTTCAGTCTCATCAACTGAAACCTACGATAACGGCCACCAACTTACTTGCAAGCCTATCCCCAATGTTCTCACTTCACAACAAGACTTTGCAGTCAAGGTAGTGGCACATGATGGTATATGCAAGAAAGATGAGTATCAAACCCTTCAATTGTGGCCGAGTGACTTGCTTGGTAAACGCCAGTCAGATGATCCATACGCGTGCGGTGACGGCGATCCTTGTGGAAATCATGCCTGCTGTGGAAAGAACGGCGTGTGTGGTTATGGTCCAAAGTACTGTGGTGCAAATGGACAATCACCTAATGAAGTTTGTTGGAGTAATTGTGATGCCCACGCCGAATGTGGTAGATATTCCAAGGTGCCAGGAACAAAATGTCCCCTCAATGTCTGCTGTAGTCAATTCGGCTTCTGTGGGACCACTGAAGAATTCTGCAAGGTCACAGATGACGATGAAACCAGCTGCCAGAGTAATTGTGCTCAGCCTGACTCTGGGTCTTCTGGAGGGAATGTACAGAAGAGAGTCATTGGCTACTATGAGGCTTGGAATTACAAGAAAAAGTGTATTGGTATGGGCATCCAGAATATCCCAGTGGGTAGCCTCACCCACTTGTATTACTCTTTTGGCTACATCACTCCTGATGATTTTGATATCATTCCCATGGACGATGGTAATCCTCCGCCTGAGTCCACACTAGCTGAATTAGCTGGCATGAAAAGGAAGAATCCAGGTCTGAAGGTACTTATCGCTTTAGGGGGTTGGACTTTCAATGATAATGGCACTATCTGGCAACCGGTTTTTAGCAATGTTGTTTCAACAAAGGCCAACCGTGCCAAATTTATTTCGAATGTCAAATCATTCCTGACGCGATATGGTTTTGATGGTGTGGACCTCGATTGGGAGTACCCGGGCGCGGGTGACCGAGGTGGAAAGCCGGAAGATGGTATCAATTTTACCAAACTGCTAAAGGAAATGCGGACCGCGTTTGATGGAATGAGTGGCAGGTATAAGGAAATCTCCTTCACCGCTCCGACTAGTTACTGGGTAAGTCTTCTTTACGCAGCTTTTGAGTACACGATGAAGTCTCACGATCATTATTTAGTATCTTCGTCACTTTGACATTAAAGCCAGTGCTGAAGCAGCGGATTTTGTCAACATCATGGCATATGACCTCCACGGAATTTGGGATGCTAATAATCCAATCGGCTCAACCGTGCTGGCTCATAGTAACATTACTGAAATCAACCTGGCCCTCAATTTGTTCTGGAGAAATGACGTTCCGGCACCCAAGCTAAACATGGGACTAGGTTTCTATGGTCGTTCCTTTCAGTTGGCTGATCCCTCTTGTTCCAAGCCTGGATGTATATTTAAGGGCGGTGCATCTCCGGGACCCTGCACTGCAAACTCTGGCACTCTTTCGTACGCTGAAATTGTCGATATTATTGACAGGAACAAGCTCAGTCCCTATCATGATAAGGAAGCCGCAGTCAAGTGGATCACATGGGGTGGTGATCAATGGGTTTCATACGACGATTTTGACACGATTCAACAGAAAATTGAGTTTGCCAACTCGCTAGGCTTAGGTGGGCTTCTCATCTGGGCAGTTGATTTAGATACCAAAGATCTAGAAGCGCTTTCAGCTGTTGTGTATCCTGAGAGCTTAGGAGTGCGTGCGGAGGAATCTAACGCCGCGGATAATTGGGAAGACGTAGATGGCGGAGCCTGTCGTGTTACCGAATGTGGTTCTCCCTATTGCAGTCCTGGTGAGATTTTAATCGACACCCAACAATGCTCGGCGTATGATTTCTGGACTGATAGCTATTCCAATTCCGCAACGTGTTGTCCGTTGTCGTCGGCGCCGGATCCAAATGAATGGTAAGTACTTGCAATGAAGCTTACTATGCATGGTAGACCACTGGAGACTTTGAAGTTAAAATTATTTAACGGATGAAATAGGATCAATTTATTTTGAGAGATTGAACTAACTTGAGTGGTCAAGTGGTTCAAATCGTTAAAATGATTCAAGTGATTCAACCTATCTGAGAGATCCACAAATCCCTTAGATATCAAAATATAGTGTTTCGTCTGAAGAGTCTCCTGGTATACGTAGACTGCTATAGTTCGTTTTATTCTACAGATATGCATAATAAATGCTGACTTATGCTTTCCAGCACGTGGCGAGGGTTCGGAAACTTGGGATTCTGCAATGGCTATTGTGAGGCCGGTGAGGTGGCCCTGCAGTCTTCCGTCTACGGCGACGATGTGACAGTCTGGTGTTTGGATGGAAGAGCCTTTTTGTGTTGTAAAGCTGAAGCAGCCGTTCCCGACTGTCGCTGGTCTGGATGCGGCAACAGCTGCAACTCAGACGAAGATGACCTGACATGGCGTGATAGTGATTGCGATAATGATGATAAGGACAGATTCTGCTGTCAAAAAGAACAGCACTGGACTAATTGCGGCTGGCACGGAAAGCCCGGAAGTTGTTTCGACAACCACTGCGATACTGGCTGGCAAGTAGCAATGACCACTTCATATCAAGGCGAAGGCGAAGACTGTGGTTTTTGGCACCAGGACCGAGATCGCAGTTTCTGCTGTGACCCTCCCAAGGATCAATCTCCATTTTTACCGGTTCCCCTTGAGTACCTGTTCCCGAATCCCCCAGACGAAAAAGACGCAAATACCAAGTTTGATCTTGAAGTTGATCCGACATATGGGGGTAGTAAAGATGTTCCTTTCCAAGAGAGTCCAGCCAATGTGCCTTTTGGCTTTGTTGTCATGACAAGTCCTGATGAGATTCAAGTATCTCTGGATCGTCGTGACGGATCCCATTGGGAAGTCTTTGACTGTTTCGATGCATTAACTGAGGGGGAACATACAGTACACATTACATGCACTGATGATACTGAGAATTCCAACTGTGGTAAAATACACTTGGGTCATGGTGCGCCTGGTACTATCATTCAAATGCCTGATGGATGCGGACCTGGCAAGTATGCAGTGGCAAAGTCCTTGGTCCCGAGTAGAAACCAAAGTCTACCACACCATTTACTTGTTCGTGATCTTCCTGATACTTCAACTGTCTTTGATCTCACATTTGACTACAACTTCAGCAGAGTTCCAAGGGACATGGGAAACACACAGATGCGCATAGATTTTAGCAATGAGCCACAATATTGGGACAGGGTCGTAGATGAACCAGCCAAACGTAAAAAGGCCAGACGAAGAAATCTCTCCGATGTTTCTGGAAGCCACAAACGATGGCTGGAAGAAGAGTGGCGAGAGGATGCGCACTTTGGACATTTGACTCCTGAAGAGCTACACAAACGGTGGTTTGGAGAGTACGTAAATCTAATCAAACGCAATTAGAGAAGTGTTTTGCTAATTTACCAAAGCGATGTTATTGAATGGCTTACTGGGCTTATCAATGGAGTCACAGGGGGTGTTGATATCAGCCATTCCTACACCGATAATTTTATTTTCAAGATTATTGACCAACGTTTAACTTGTCCCAATGTTGAGGCAAAGCTCCAAGTCAAAGCAGAGACTACCGTCAAAGTAGATGTGAACTACGGATTCACCCTCATCACCACTATAGGTGGTGATAATGGTTTGATAGATTTGAGCAAGTCCTATCTCTACTTTCGCAATAGGGGGGAAGTCTCAGCTAAGTTTGTCATGGAGGCAGCGGCCACTGCTCATTTCGACACCAATGATATACTTATGTTTTCTGCTGATAAGTTTGGAGCTGCATTTGCGGTACCTGGGGTCGTTACTATAGGCCCTAACTTTAAGCTCTTCGGCAGGCTCGAAGGCGAGGCGACTATTGGTAAGTCTTGGTCTTTTCCTTGCGTTTGTGAAATTATAGAATTGGCAGGGTATTCGAGGTTCAATGTCCCGGGTGACTTTGAGCTTCGATTTGAGACCTCAATATTAATTATTCCAATTCAGGCGTGAATTTTCAAGCTACGGCTAAACTCGCCAAATGGGACACGCGGCAGACGTATCCAGCTGCCAATGACGATTGGGATCCGGAAGGCAGCAAGCCGGATAAGGACGGTACACAGATTTTGGAAAAGCCCGAATTCGAATGGGGATTTACGCTTAATGGTCACATTACTGCACATGTCAAACCTACAATAACCTTTGGCATCGACTTCAATCAGGATTTTCTTCCAGTCGAAAGCTGCGCTGTCAACTTGGTCGCAGATGGCTATGTTACTTTCCACGCAGAATACCAGCCTCCGGGCTCCTTTTGCTACGGGGTTGATGCAGGCGCAGATTTATTGGCTACTATTGACGCTCCCAAAGCTTTCCAATGGGCCCTTCCTAATTCTCCTTTCCCCATTATTCCCGTGGACAAGGTGCAGATATATCCGACAGACGGCAAACTTGCTTGTTGGACACCAGGAACTAATAAAGCTCGTCCAAGATCATCACCTGATATGTTTCATTCATTAGAAAAAAGAGTGCAGGTATACGGTCCCCTCGTACCGCGCATTGACGGCTTGTTGTGCCCAGGAAATGTAAACGTTGGGGACATTCCAGATTGCCCACTTTGTGGTGTCAGCGATGGAAAGCTAGCAAAACGTGAAGAAGAATCCTGCCCGTTTGAGCCCAGCTCCGAGCCAGCTTGCCCTATTGACAGCTCTTCTGTAGTACGCAGATCTGAGCTATGGTACTCACTAGGCTCGAAGAATGATACACTCATAGAAACTCGAGAACAGACAGGCCATCTTTGGGAGAAACGAGCTGAGAAGACCGTGACGTGGTATTATAATGGTGAGAACCATGATCTCCCATGTGGTAACTACGAGCACTGTGGTACTGCTAAGGGTCAGTCGGGAATTTTGAAGTGGTACGGACCTGAGGGTCTCAATAATGCCAGGGGTTGTAGCAGTAAGCAACCGGTTTACTAAATTTTTTGTTTATCATACTTAGTTCTGTTCCCGATCTTAAAATTCATTTTCCTGTTTCACCATGTGCTTTTCTGATACAGCTTTTGGCTTCTCATTTCTCTCAATTCCCTATAGGATCTTTCCTCGTGTTGGCAATTACTGATGCCGAATCTCACAGTCGCTATTACCAAGTTAAAGGCCCCCGAGACCGACACTAGTCAATATGTCACCGAGCATATCTACGAGGTCCAACTATTAAAGCGTTTCATGCAGTTTTTAATTAATGGGCCTCTACCAACGGGATATACAGCCGCCACAAATGAGTGGGTATCAGAAGTTTTAATCGGCTTCACTCCTGCCACAGGGGGAAGTCGAGCGCACGTAGCCCCTGAATGGGGACAAGGTAGTCTGTTCTTCGAAATGACGATGGGTTTGGGTGGGAATCATAACAAAGCCGGACTAGTTCTCGCCTACAAGGTTATGAATAATAGGAAAGAGACTTTCTTTGAAGGAGGCACCATTGATTCGAGACCAAAAGCGAGTAATCTTGCTTCTAGGAGAGAGCATCGTGATGTAAGTAGTCTACTAACATATCTTCTGTGGTAAGAATATCACCAACATATTTATAGGTAGCTGGAGTCTTTTCATACATGCGACACGCTGATATTTGGCCAAAATTTGTCGCCTCATCTCAATACATGGAAAGAGCCTGTCGCCAATTCGATCAGAGCTATACTTGGGGAAGATCCACTGGTGAAATTGGTCGACCGAACCGTGCAAATGGACAACCAGAAGCTGGCTTGCGTGATCTCTACGTTTACTGGATCGATAGTATTTTGAACGATATCGAGGCTCGAGCAGATGTCTGGTATCAAGCTACTGTTTCCTCGTATAAGGCCTCGTATGGTAGCGATAATGATGGCGTAGCTTGGTTGAAAAATGTGCTTAATCCTCAAGGTGAAATTTCTACTACTTATTTGAGGTTCTTGCATAGTCTTAATGGACATGGTCCAGGTCCGTTTTGGACACAGAGCAAGTATGATGATTTGTGGTTAACTGGACAAGGCTTTGGTCCTGCTGGACCGTTCTGATATATTTATGTGTGGAAGAAAAGTGACTATGGATGTTCGGTGGTTAGGTTTGTATTGTTGATTGTTAAAAATAATTTATTGTTATATCATCAATCATAAATAAGTATCCTGTCTTCCTGCCTCTAAATACAATTTGGTGAGCTCAAATGAAAATGCACGCTCGGGAATGATAGATATTATAGATTCAGACCACCCATTCCCACGTCTGAAAACGAATATAAAATTATAAACAGAATGATAGAGGAGACAATGTGTGACAGCATACGGGATCTATTTGCGATCGCTGGAGTATTCAATAATCTTACTCGAGATACAATTGTGAGTAGAATATATAAGGAAGGGAAAAATATTATTGATCACACATTTCGGTTTAGTAATTTCACGACTAAAAAGCGACGAGAAGATGGCCAATAAGATCGCTCTTTCGAAGGTATTAGCACATCTGGAAACAATGGAGTTAAGAACGAAGCAGGATAGAGGAAGCTAGAGCGTGACCTTTATAAACTAAAGTTACGACATTTGCTATTGCCGAGGCTCTGATGGATGAGAAAATTGATGTTGGAGTTGATTCACAGACCCCGAGGGATAAAAAACTGAGATTGAATTTAAATTAAAGAATTTCTAAAAAGATTCTCTCTTTTAAAATTTTTAAATTTAAATTTAAATTATTTAATAAATAAATAATTTTTTTATAATTATTTTATATAATTATTTTTTACATAATATTTATATATATATATAAAATTAAAAAATAAACAATATTTATAATTTTAATAAATAAAACAATTATTAAAATCAATTTTTATAATAAATAATATGTTACAACGGGTATCTTCTATGCCGCGTCACATGACTAAACCAAGGTAACGTGATTAAAGTCACGTTATGGACCGCTGCGCGGTCCTGACTAGCCATAGGCATGAAGGTCTATATAATCAAGATGGATTTCCTTTGTATAGAGCTTAGTGCTCAAGATCAATCATTTAGTATATCCTACTATTAGTTACGAATTGCATTTCATTATTGTCATTACTTAAGTCCCTGCTTGACGCCTAGTTATAAACCACCTCGAGAGCCTAGAGCACTTCCACGTGATCTAGACGGCAAACCTCGTAACATAATAATAATAATAATAATGTTAAAAGGAATGACCTCACACAGGGAATAGTGGGAAGCTGATAGGGCAGAACTGAGGTAATATTGGTCTAGTAGGTTAATCTCTCTTCTAAGTTCTTGTAACGATACTGTACCGGAGGCAGCGGCTGCCTGAGGTTTCGTCTGATTGGTAGTTGTGGGTTAAGGCTTTATCACTAGTCTTCACTTGGAAGTGAAGTCGTTACTAGATCAAGTAGAATGTAGGTAAACTAATTGATAACTAAGTTGAGCACGAAGCTCCTAGGGCTCCTTATCACGTGATTTATGATGGTGCGTGCGCATACGATCTTCAGGTGACCAAGATCACATACTAATTCGATGAAATCTGATCGTGTTTGCACAAGGCCTAAGCTCTCCTAATTAATCAGTTTGCTACCATCGTAACACCATCAATCCTAATGGTGAATCGTGACATTAAATTCAAAATCTTAAAAACAAAAACCCGGAAACTTCCTATAACAACAAAGTTATTGTTCCACACTGCTACACATTGTTGCACAAATGTATGGGTATACGGGTAAATACATATGCATGATGAATATCAAGTTTCGAGTAAATACTTTATAAATCGTAAGGGGTAATTCATCTTACAGATTTGGTTTTATTTGTAGGAGGTGAAAATAAAAGCAAACGCAAACACAGATGAGCTTGGGATTCGCCAAAGATGTGAATTAGCGACATTGGAACTTTCAGGATGAAAAAAGAAAAGGAGGTTCGGGTGGCTGCGGGGATCTGCGGGGATCGGTTAGGAAGTAAAAAGTTAGAATGAAATAATGTAATCGTGATGAGGTCGTGATGGATCTTGGAGCTGGGATTGAAAGTTTTGATGGAGGGGATCAAATGGACCAGGCTTCAGGGTTTAGTCATTGAGGAAAGTTGGAGTAATTGGACAATGTACGGATATGCGCAGGTACAAAGCCTTGGAATACGAAGAATCACTAAGATATGTAGCGAATAGAATAGATCGAGGACTTTGATATTCTCGCATGAGTGTGTTGTCGATATTTATTTGGTTGAGATGCGGAATGAAAAGAGGGGTATTTCGATGCAGAATGGTAGCGGGACATGTTGCGTTTTTTGGGGGGGGAATTTAATGGTATCAACGAACGAGGACTTTTGTCGAATTGTTAGTGTAGAGGGAGAGAGTTAGATTTTAGATGAGTGGATATTGTGTGGTTATTTGATGGGTTAGGATTTGGATTTGGATTTGTATTGTTTGATAGGTAAGAGTCAAGTTTCTTTTTTAACTTGCAGAAGTTGAGGATACCGACAGATGAGTCTTTTTTCTTTATTGGTATGTGAGATTGATACGTCACCAGTTGTTTCTCTTTTGACATGAAGGGAGTCTTTACTGGCACTCTTCGATTGTGCATAGAGGTGGAGGAAAATTGATGTGTTGGATAGATTACAACTTCACGTCGAAGCTAGACATCTAGACATAGTCCGCTAAAAGAAATCGCATCTCGAATACAAAGGACACAATAGACGTCACAATTTATCCTCACTCACCATTCGAAATCCAAACTACCTTAAATAATGGCAAATATACACTTCCGCTTCCACGATTTTGAAATGAGATACGAGTATGAGATTCTCCTCGAAGGTGATCATCTGGATGCGAGGAGCTGCCCAAGATAGAGATGCAGAGCCTGAGAGAGGAGTTAGGGAGTAGGGCCGGAGTTGCTGCAGAAGGAGGGGAGGATTGGGGGATTAGGAATGAAATTAGGGGGGTGAGGGTAGAGGTAAGGAGTGCCGGAGAAGAGGTGAGAGGTGTGCGAGAAGAGTTGAGGGGGAGTAGGGGAGAGATTTTGTGGTTGAGAAATGAGGGAACGCAGAATAGAGAGGATGTTAGAGGCTTGAGGCAGGAAATTATAGAGTTGAGAAGAGAGGTTTTAACGTTGAGTGGCGAAGTAGGGGAGGATATGAGGGGAATGAGAGGAGAGATTGAGGGGCTAAGGGGTGAAGTAGGGGAGGAGGTAAGGGGTATGAGAGGAGAGATCTTGGGTCTCAGGGGTGAATTGGGGGAGGAGGTGAGGGCAATGAGAGGAGAGATTCTAGGGTTAAGGGCTGAAATAGGAGAGGAGGTCAGGGGAATGAGGAGAAGAGCTACAAGGCTAAGGACTGAAGTTTTGAGAGGACACGTAGAGAGGCAGAGAGATGCAGCTGCTATTGAAGCATTGAGAAGAGAAGTTGTGGAAGGATTTGCGAGGAAGGATGCGGAAAACGTCCAGCTAGAAGAAAGATTAATGGGCGAAGTCCAAGCTCTTAGAACGAGATATGTGGAGAGAGAACAAAGGATAGCCGGACTCCTAAACGATATTGATGATCTAGGGAGGAGACATACGGAAAACGAGACATTGGTAAATACCATGAGGAATGATATAAACAATTTGGGACATACAGCTGAGGGATTATCAGAAGAAAATAGGGGATTAACAGAGGAAGTTACATGGTTGGAGATGCAGAGGCCGGTAATCGAGGAGCAGGCCGAGCCAGAAAATGATATAGTTGTTAATGAGAAGGAAAGAGTGAAAAGCGGGAAAGGAAGATGCAAGTGGTCGAAATTCTATACTAGGAGGAAGAGACATCGTATGGGAAAGGGGCTGGCTTTGAGATTTATGGAGTGTACAATAACTTGATCTAATCTGGGTATTGTGTATGTGTTCGAGTAAGAAAGTGGCTTGCGAGCTAAGGACTTCTTATGCTAGCCAGATCATAGATGTTCTCGGAAGACAGTCCGCCTTTCAGACTGCACCGTGCAACAGATTCAACCATGAAACTTTGAATTTATCCTCTTTTGGACTCTGCGGAGCGAATAGAGCCATATCAAATGCAGTCGCAAGATGCTCTCGGAGAAGTTGATGATCTTCTTCGTCGTCAAGCAGTAGAACAAAATCAACCGAATTACCAACATCTTATGGCGTTTTCTCCATGCTTTTGATAGAACCCACCGTCATGCAGAGATGAGCAAGCCCCTTTCTCACTCGCACCTCCAGATGTCCAAATCCACGCGAAGAACTCATCTTCTAGATGCTCTCCACTTTCCAACCCGGTTGCTACTCGGTCAATCCAATTAATCCGACCGAGGAAAAAAAAAAGGAATGATACGAAGAAGCATTGAGATATTCACATCCTAGGTCAGGTCAGGTCTTAAGAGACGACCTGCATTTTATGTGTGAAATTCGTGGCAGTAGCTGTCATTGGCTAACTAGACGATGAACAGAAGTGGCTTCTGCCATGTAACAATAAGATAAAAGGATTAGGTCGGTCCTACTATAATGCAGCCGTATGAAAAGCATGATATGATATACTTGCATCATATCACTGGACTTTCTAGCAAGTAGGTAAACAAACAAAACAAACAATAAGAGGGAAGTGTGACTATATGAGTTTGAGATCCCACTATGGCTTGATTAGCCAGTAGTATTATCTGAGATTGATGGATGCGGCGTGGAAACCAAACGAAACTAAAAGGAAAGCGATATTCACAAAGGTAGAAACGCCAAGTACATTAATATGTTGTGTAAGAGACCAATGCCATGCGATTGTTTAGCTCTGCACCAACTGGAACCGAGCCAAGAAAACTTCATCCTGAGCATATTCGTGTATGAAGTTCAAGTATCCTTTTCTAGAGACAGACGAAAAAGAAAATGCATAAACTACCACAAAGAAGTTATGCGAGCTTCGAAAAGTAATGTTCGTATGCCCAGCGATCACGAAATGATTCCATGTGTAACCACAACACAGTAGCTATTGCTCAGACGGCGCCTGAGAAACTACACTGTTTTGTACTGCAATATTACAATAATCCGGGTCTAATGAAGTGAAGTAAGGAAAAGATTAGATGATTTTCGGACCGATATTATGTGCCAAGTATGTCGAGAGCCTCGCAAAATGCATAACAAACTTCCTGCGCGGCGTCAGCCATATGCGGCGAAGGAGATTTATACTCGATACATGATCGTTGTATTGGATAAGTTTTGGCTGGGAAACTCCAAGGAATAACTGGCCACTTGTTCGGGACACAACATCCCTGTGAGATACAGAGTACAATGCAGGATTAATGTAACTTTTTTATTCTTCCGATGCTGCACCTTTTTCCAATTGAAGATTTAAGCTATATCGTTGTCGTCGTCGCCAACACAAAATCGAGTATAGGCTAAGCTACACGTGGTTGAATTTAGGTTTTCTTAGCGCCAATTGAACCGAGGACGACCTCTTCTCTTTTCTCCTCTTGTCTGAAATACCTCCACAAACCTCCACATCTTGGCCATGATACACACGACACTATCGATCTCAAATTCTTACATCTTAAACTATCACGTTCATCTGAAGGACCGAATACTGATAGCTAGATGCGAATAATACCGTTCAAATACGGCCCAGCGAGGAGAAATGAAGATAATGATCCAAGTTGTTGGGATGAGATCCATTCACCTCATTTGATATTACTCAATATATCACCAATTCCAAGAAACTTATATCAATTAACGAAGTCACACGACAGGGCAGCTCAGACGAACTGGGTATCGAGAGACTCGAGCTGCATTGGAAAATCAATTACTATTCGCCATAATTGAACGTTGGATTTCTACCCCAGAAAGTAATCCATACCTTCAGCTGGGCATCCCGCCTTCCCCGCAATTGGTTGTTGGACACTTTTGATACTTTTTTGACGCTTCAACCTGCATTTTTAAAGACTTTTTTATGGCTAAAAATGCCTTTTAGATTCGGAAATCCTAGTAAGTCGTCAATACGAAGATCATCCATTCTTCAATACACTACGCAGACTGTCATCTTACTGTCATATGTTACATTGCTATCCATACGTAATCGAGCCAAGACCTGAAATCACCCCAGAAATTCGGATCCCTAGAATTTGAATATTCGTGATGGTCTCATAGTTTGGGAATCATTTTATTTTGATATCATTCATTGGATGATTTCTTTTCTATCACATATACCGTACCTAGGTACTCCCTAATGCAAGCCTTGGAGCTTTTTCTCCATGCATCCAATCAGTCGTTTTAACTACCAAATGTAGTGAATCCCCTCGCTCGTCTCATGGCACTTTCCAACGGATATTACCCAATTACTCCTATTTAGAGGCGAACCGTATCAAATAAGCTCACACACAGAACCGTTCCTGCCTTACAATCTTTACATAAGAATAACCTTCTTCCTTCGAGCTCCCAAATTCTGGACTCTTACACAACATTAATTCCATACAATATTTTGTCCTAATTCAAAATTTCCTACAGAATTCCTTTTGGCATACACTACTACTACCTTCTCATTTTTCAATCCATCCTTTTGCTTGACCTCTTATAAAGATATCAATCAATAAGATGGGTATTTCAATCGTGAAGCCTACGGGCGTTCCAGGAAGATCATGGCCAGCAGTAAGTGTTTACCTATATGCCATTTCCAACCATGATTAACGGTTTAATTAGATCGTCATTGGATGTTTTGTTGCATTTGGTGGTCTACTTTTCGGTTATGATACAGGTACTATTGGTGGTATTCTTGCTATGGAGTAAGTCAACGCTATATAAAATCACTTCAATGTATCTTTTTACTAACACTTAAACTAGCTACTGGCAGAAGGAATTCTCTACTGGCTACGTCAATCCAAAGAATCATCTCGATGTTTCTCCCTCCCAGTCTGCGGCCGTTGTCTCTATTCTATCGGCAGGTACCTTCTTCGGCGCACTTACTGCAGCTCCTCTTGCGGACTTTTTTGGTCGCCGTATTGCTCTGTTGATATCTTCCGGTCTTGTTTTTAACTTCGGTGTTATCTTACAAACTGCCTCTACTGCTCTACCAATGTTCATTGCTGGTCGTTTCTTTGCTGGTTTTGGAGTTGGCCTCATCTCTGCTTTAAGTAAGTTCTGTGATTTTGCCTCAATTCAATATGTTTTATCTATTTATGCTTTTTAATTGATCCTATTACATGGACGAGTCGAGCAATGAGCTAACACTATTTCACCAAGTTCCACTCTATCAAGCAGAGACTGCACCTAAATGGATTCGAGGTGTTATTGTTGGATGTTACCAATTGGCTATCACAATTGGTCTGCTTCTCGCAGCTGTTGTCGATAATGCTACACAAGGCCGAAATGACACTGGGTCATATAGAATTCCGATTGCAATTCAGTTTCTTTGGGTTGGTCACTTCACCTTGAGCTCTACTTGACTTTATTAACACCAGTTTAGGCTATCATCTTGGTCGTCGGATTATTATTCTTGCCTGAAACACCTCGTTACTTAATCAAGCGGGGACAGTACCAGAAGGCTGCCCGATCTCTCTCTAAGCTCCGTCGTCTTCCTGCTGATGATACATATATTCGTGATGAATTGGCTGAAATTACAGCTAATCATGAATACGAACTCCAACTTGGTCAAGCTTCTTATGCGGATTGTTTCAGAGGTGGTATGGCTAAAAGACTTGCAACGGGATGTTTACTTCAAGCTTTGCAACAACTCACTGGTGTCAATTTCATCTTTTGTAAGTCTATTTCGGCTATGGAATCTTTGACAGAGCACTGATAATTTCGTCTCATAGATTATGGTACTCAATACTTCAAGAATTCTGGCATCACAAATGCTTTTGTCATTCAGATGATTACCAGCGCTGTCAATGTCTCATCTACTCTCCCTGGCTTATACGGAATTGAGAAATTTGGTCGTCGTCCACTTCTATTATGGGGAGCTGTCGGAATGTGCGTTAGTCAACTCATCGTCGCCGTATTGGGAACAACCACCACCGGACAAACAGCAACCGGTGATGTATTTGCGAAAAACATTCCTGCCCAAAAAGCATCCATCGCTTTCATTTGTATCTACATTTTCTTCTTCGCCTCCACCTGGGGACCTCTCGCATGGGTTGTCTGCGGTGAAATCTTCCCCCTCAAAGTTCGCGCCAAGGCTCTCTCCATGTCTGTCGCCACCAACTGGCTTCTCAACTGGGCAATTGCATATTCCACACCTTATCTCGTCAACTACGGAAAAGGCAATGCTAATCTTCAATCGAAGATTTTCTTCATCTGGTTCGCTTGCTGCTTTGTATGTATCGCCTTTGTTTATTTCATGATATATGAAACTAAAGGCTTGACACTGGAACAAATTGATGAACTTTATGATAGCAATACTACTGCTAAGGATTCAGTTCATTGGAAACCGAGCAAACATTTTGTGGATTTGGTGGATGGTCATGATCAAGTTGGTGATATGGGTCATGATAATAATGGTGGTGTTTTGACGGATGAGAAGACGGCGACGCATTCGCAAGCTCATACTCCGGGTCATAATACTGGGGTTACTAATACTACCGGTCTTGAGTAAACTCTACCGTGGGGTTTGTTCATTACTGATTACAGATTACTGATAGATTATCTGGGTTCGAATTGCGTGAGTTTGTTGGTTGCTTGGTTGGTGGGCTTCGATGTTATGGTACCTTTTCTCCCTCTCTCTCTCTCTCTTTTCTTACTTGCGATGATACCTATGGTTTGTGGATTATGGACTGGGTTGTGGGCTACAATCAGATCAGTTGTCTGTTTTCGACCGATCGATCGATCTGAAGTGTCTGTAAACCTTTTTTGGGCAGCACGGTTCGGTTTAATGGTCGTTAATGGATGAATGGATATACGTCAATGAAGAGAATAGCTAAAGTAGCTGAGTATCATGACTCGGAATTGCGATGGATGGATGGATGAAGAATGGATGATACAAGCAAGCAAGCAAGCAGGAAGGAAGAAAGGAGTAGGAGTGAGTAAGTGTATATCTTAATCCTACACTATTCATACACCTAGAATACCTAGCTACCTACGTACCTACCTAATACCTGGGTATAATATCGCACAACCTAATCGAACTTATTTGTATTACTCTGATTGCTCTACTTGATTGGTTTATTCTGTATACTTTGATTACTTTAATATAATAAGGTGTGGTACGATATGATATATACCAAGCTTGTATAATGTGCACATGTTAAATATTCGAATTATTTATTAATCTCATATAATCTTTTAATCTACACTTTAAACATCTCGAATATCAAGAGATCAAAACCACAACCCAAATCAAAAAAATCAAAAAAGCATAAGAATTATTTATCATTTCATTAATCATAAACTCAACACTTAGGTAATGCATCTTTGATCTCATCTCTCATCTCTCATCTCCCTTCTCCTTCCCTCATTACTTATTATTTATTCCTCATCCCTCATACCCCACCACACTACAGTCATGCCATATCATATCATGCATATCTCTTTCCTTTCCTTCCCTTTCCTTCTTTCCACCATGCTCCTCGCCACTCTACTCTATTCCACACAACCACCATTAACCCACAAGATCAAAATCCACGCGCAGAGCCATCAACCAAAGTCAAACCGACTAAACCAAGTCAAAGCATTCATTAAACAATTAAAGTAATCTTCTCTTCTCTTCCAAAAGAGCACATTCATCCGTGCGAATACCATTCCATACCATACAATACCATACCATGCAAGTCAAGTCATGTGAAACCCAATCTATCATGAACTTTTTCCATACTCCGTTCCATCAATATCATAAACCGTATCCGTGATTCATAACCTGTAATTCGTAGCCATAATCCATTGCATACTCATTACATACCCCTCATACCCAAACAATCCTCACCTCCAACACAGCACCAAAGCAATCGTCCAAAAAACTTTCCGCAACTAAGAACAAGGTACCATATAAAGGCCAATAGCACTCGCGGCACTATTTTCAAAATACTCCAATCCCACACCTCCTGCACTCTTCGCGGCATAACTAACCGTTTTCCCAGTCGGACACGCAAATGTAGCAACCGTGTATGCATTTCCTGGAATAACTTGTACCTTTCCAAAATCTGTCGCGACTGCTGGTTGAGTATTATAAGTCGTATCGGAATTGGAAATACCATTCAATAGTGAAAAATCAATACCTCCATTTTCCTCGGTTTCTTCTTCAATACCGGTGAAATTGTATGTGCCAGCTTGGGTATTGGATGCGACGGGTAGAAGGAAGAGAAGGGCACAGATACCAGTGTAAGGGGCTTTGGATGGTACGTCGAAGTTAAAGATGGTGCTGTTTTGAGGGGTGATATGGGCAGTGAATTGATTACCGAATGCGTGGTCTGGAGATTCAGGGGAGACCGGTACTATAAGATGTGGATATTCGAAGGGCCCTGAGGTGATATCGGTTGGGCATGAAGTAGCAGCAGAGGTGGTTGATGTAGCTACAGGAATCGTCGACGAAGCAGAAGAAGTAGCAGACGCGATTGAAGTGGTAGAACTACTTGTTGGTCTTCCCAAAGCCGCACAACTAAATCCTCCAGTAACTATTTGAATAGTTTCGCATCCTGTCGTGTTGGTTTTTGCTTGGGTAAAAATATTATAACTTCCATCTTCACCCGGACCCGTAGCTGGACATGCTAGCCAATCCTCATTCGTGTCATTGTAGAGTAAATTTCCATTATTACCCAATGTAAACAATGTAACCGCGGAGCCTTGGATACATTGGAATTGGGCGGTGGTAGAGGAAATACTGCAATTGTGACCTTCAGCATCGGTGAGTACTTTAGCATCAATGCTATAGACACCTTGAGGCCAGGATCCACCAATTCGATTTTCTCCTATGGTGGTTTCGACAATGGAACCAGTTGGATCGGTTGGGTCGCCGACGGCGGACATGTAGAATGTACATGGGATTACTTGTCTTGGGAGCACGGCAGCATTTAGTGTGGCTGTTAAAGCGAGTGCGGAAAGAAGGTACTTCATATTGAAATCTTCAAGAGTTGTAAAGAATTTAGGAGTTTAGGATCGAGATTGAGGTTGAGGTTGAAGATTGAAGATTTAAAAATGAGTACAAGTAATAAGAGAGAGGATGAATTTGAGGAGGTTGATATGGAGGAAATGGGGAATGGGAGTTGATGTTATGTATATGTTGAGATGAGGTGAGGTGATGGGGGCTGTGAGGGCTGTGATACGGATGGTTCGATTCAAGCTTCGGATGATGAACTGACAATGTGAGCCGTTGAGTAAAATAAGCAATGGCTGGTGGCTATTGCTCTTGCTGTTGATAATCAAAGTGAAATACGAGTCAAGCACGAAGAATAATAACATAAAAATTAGAAATAAAAAAGGAAGGAAGAAATACTCAACTATATACCCTGAGAGCCCCGACATTAATAGGAAAGTATCATCATATGCGGTGAAGCAACTACCCAGTACCTAGTACATATTGCATATTCCTGCACATCATGTTGATCATTACTTCTTTGCCTATTAGACAGACAAATCTCTAAATCTCCATTTATTTGTTTGTTTGTTTGTTTGTTTTGTTCGTACATCATCATCACCTACTAGGATGGAATATGGAGTACAAGTAACACAGACCATCGTACAACATACTATGGGGAAAGTTAAAATCCTTGTAATCCTTCGTATTCAAGAATCTCAATCCTTCTTTGGGAATCTGATTACTTCAGGGAGAATCATGATTGGAAGATCCTGAACCAATGGGAGGTTATCTCGGTATGGTAAGGCATATCAAAGTAATAGTTAGACAAGATATCCTGCTTCTTGGTGACATCAAAGTTTATAAAGTATATATATTTCCAAAAGGATTTAGGATAATGAATAAAAGTCCATCCCAAATCATACTTTATAAAAATTGAATCTTTTTCCCATATTACCAAGCCCAATATGAAAATATAAAATAATGCATAAAATCTCTACCCCGTAAAGATATCAAAGTGGCTGGAAATGGGGCTGATTAACGCTCCGACCCCTGGATCAACGGGCATGTGCTGATGATTTTTAGGGATCTACATTAGAGTTACATTTCTACCCGTTAGTACGGTAAACGCGGTACCTAGGAAGTCTTACACATTTCGTCATTGATGATGATTTCTGACTTCATTCATTTTTGGTGATACTTCTGAGATGATGAGATTGATTGTAAATCTTAAGAGGGTATTGATTATATGATTGGATACAAGAAATTAACTTTTATACTATTTACTCGTATTGATATTAATATTCATTATCCTTTGATATCAGAACTAACACCAACAGACAACAACAACAACACCCACCACAGCAAATACAATAAAGAAACGTTGCACAGCATAGAAAAAAAATACTACATTGCATTGCATATACGTAAAATACAATAATGAATTCTGCATATATATCTCAATCTCGTATCTTCTATCCTATATACCAAATATAGAATTGCCACTCGTAGTATTATGACGATTCTATTCATTCCATCGATTTTTGATTCCATTTCGTGAAGATTATTCTATTCATTCTTTTACAGGCTTCTATACATATCTAGGTTTTATTCCGTACATTCCTTCGTCAAATGATCAATCTGGTGCTTTGAAGATCTTGACGAGTTTTCCGGTTCGTTGGTTGGTTGTTTGTTTCATATATTGTACGATGAGAGATGAGAGATGATACTGCAGATATTGCAGATCTACTCTGTATAACCACTTACACTTGGAAAATCCATTCATAGCCTCCCGAGCCTTTCGAGAAGGATATGCATGCCGTCAATGCAACACTTTGTGCATCTTTAGGTAGATTTTATACGAGATATCCGACACATTACATCTCTACAACCCACCTTCATATTGCACATCGCATATCCCACTCCACAATGCAAAAGTGGAGGTACAGATACGCCCAAGTAATTCCCCATCCTTAAGGAGTACCTTAAAACTTACCAGCGCTTAAACAATCTTATCTTAGTCTTAATCTAATGATAATCTTAATTCGACATCGATATTGATTCCTCCTTCCCATTTTTTCATCAACTATTTACGCGGCTAATTCATTTATCCATGTCCATATCCATATCCATATTAACTCCATATCCCTATCCACCTATTTCCCACCTTCCTCCCTCCTCCCCTACCTCCTCCCTCCCTCATCTTCCACCATCAACATCACATCACAAACCCATAATCCAATCCACACCCCCAAACAACCCATCTTTCTATATTTAGCTAGAACCCCTCTACCCCCTCTACTCCTTATAATTAATAAAATCCTACCTGTGACGCCTCACACCTCCGGGTCACGTGGCATGCCCCGTTTGTATTTAATCACAGGAAAACTCTCTACTCTTGTTTTCCTTCTTCTTTTCTCCTTAGCTTAGTATTTTCTAATACAAGATACTTTACCCAGTATTCTTGAGTGTGACACTACCTCTATCATCTATCACAACTTCAAGATTATATTTTATTACATTCATTTATCTGCCTATCTACTTATTTATAAAATGCTAAATCTAAAAAATACTAAATCTAAAAAATGCTAAATCTAAAAGATACTAAATTTAAAAAATATTAAATCTAAAAAATACTAAATCAAAAAAATCAAAAAGCTTCACTAATTTTAAATAAAAAATAAAAAATAAACAAAAATCATATCAAATTAATTGTTACGTCCAAAACGATTAGTATGTCACATGACCATAAAACATGTGATGGAACGGTGAGGAACGAACGTTCCTAGGAACAACCAGGAACGCTCGTTCCCAGGAACGACGATTCCTAGTTAACCATAGGCACGAAGGACTATATAATCAAGATGGATTTCTTTTGTATAGAGCTTCGTGCTCAAGATCAATCATTTAGTATACTCTACTATTAGTTACGAATTGCATATCATTATTGTCATTACTTCAAGTCCCTGCTTGACGCCTAGTTATAAACCTACTTCGAGAGCCTAGAGCACTTCCACGTGATCTAGACGGCAAACCTCGTAACATTAATCAATTAATCGATCAATCAATCTCATCTCAATTTATAAAAAGTATTTATAATAATTCAAAGAACAAGTTGAAGTGAGGGTATATATTATTTAATAATATAAGGTGTTACGTGACGGTTGTTACCCACTAGTGGCTCACGTGCACTAGCCCTTTATATAAAGACCTTCTTACTTAGAATCTTCTTAGTTCTTTAGTTTTAGATTCTAAGTGATTGAATTGACTCCGTTTACGACTTTTCCGTCACATAAGGAGTATAAGAAAATAATCTGATCTTTCAAATCAAATAATGAAATTCTATAGGTGTGAAAAATTATAATTATAAATTGGTTGGATCTATTCAGGTAAGGTAATATAGTTAGGATACTCGGGATTTTTTGATGTTTTATATAAAGCTAAGTTTATTAGATAATATAAGTGTAAATGTGAATGTGAATGTATCAAATGAATGTATTGTATTGTGTTGTTAAACTGTGTTAGGATTATGAGAAATACTTATGGCTATGTATCTCTTCATGCTTCATCTTTTGACTACTTCTCTTTATTTTCCTCGGATTTTTTGTCTTCATCTTTATTTTCCCCATTCTCGTTGTGCTCGTTCTTGTTCCCCTTATTCTTATTATCCCCCTCATTATTTTCCCCGTCGTTTTTCCCCTCCCCACTTTCCCCCTCCTTCGACTCTTCTCCAACCCCCGTAACCCGTTTAATAAACCTCCAAAGACTTACAACTCCCATTGACCCATTAAACAAATGTCCCCCGTTGGGATGAACATGCATCTGGATATCCATCGTAGGAAAATCCGACCTTCTAAAAATCCCCGAGAGAGTCTGACGCATCTGACGTCCGATGGCGAGCGGAACCACATCATCATCCATAGCATGCACCAATATAATTGGTATCTGCCATCCATCGAATATCATCGAACCATCGCCATCCTCACACCTCGTATAATAGAAGCGCTGCTTGAAATTACTCAATGCAGTTGCCTTCCACTGACTGGGTATTGGACATAGTGACATGAGATCCCTACAAAATGGAAGCCAGCCGGATATTCCCATGAAACCTCCTAGTTTATGGAGTCCTTGAAACAAAGCTAATATTCCAACAGCGCATCCCATACCATGCCCACCAAGAATGACATGTTGATACGAATCTACAAGTTTCACCTTTTGTATTGTTAGCAGTCGTACGAGGAAGATAAAAGTCCAAACTGAAACTAGAAATTGGGAAGTGTCAATATATGCAGGAGAGAAACCAAACTACCTCTCTATCTATAACTCCCAATATCCGTTCAAAACTTTCATTCAATCCTTCTTCCTGAATCTCTTCCATATCATGTGGAGATTTTATACTCCATATATCAAACCACTGAGATAAATCGCAGTCAAAACGTTCCGAATACCGATCCGCCGCCTGTGGAAATACCCATTTGATAGAAGGGAATAGTTGCGATAATGTAAGTCCATTCTCAACTCGAGCTTCAAGGAGAAGTGCAGCGCAATCTATAGCTAGCTTGTGGCGATCGTGTAGGAAGACCACGGTATGCGTGTGAGGAATGGTGGGAGCAACTATGTGGTCCTCCATGATACGGTGGATATTTGTATATGAATGAATAATATTATGTAAGTGCGAGTAGAAAGAGCACTGAATGAATATTTAGTAAAGCTGCAAATTGTTAGGATTAATCTTCAATGATTGATTCAGACTGCTCAATATCATACCGATGTTATCTGTGTTGTACCGGATTAAAATCTCAACTGGGAGTTATGTATATGTGTAAATTCAAGAAGGGATGTTTGCTTTGACAAAGGGATAGTTGTGGAGTTGAGTTGAAGATCAAAGTGAGAAAGAGGATGGAATCAACAAGATGCGCGTGGAAATAGCAAGAGCTATCGAGAGAGGGCCAGCTGGGAGCCTACCAAAATCTGGACTCTGGCTCTTTCCCATCCTCTCAGATTGAAAGTATGTTTCTCGAATGCCCAAAACCCGAATAAGACTTCATTGTACGATGAGATAAGACAACAGAAATATGCCCGCCTTAATGTTAGATTAGAGTAAAGTTCGAATAAATGCCACAATATCGTCCACCCCTTGAGGCTCGTTAATCCAATGACTTCCATCTTCATATATCTTTCTCGTGACTTTCATCCCAAGTGCACGAAGCACTCTATACAGCGTCTTTCCATTAGATTCAGGAACCACGTCATCATTCTTTGAATGAGACAAAAACACCGGTGTGGAACGTATTGGTGTAATCTCCCTATTCAACGTAGCGTCCGGGGACAACTTCATTTGAATTGCTTTAAACGATCTCATGCCCTCCTCATCTCCCGCTTTCAAGCTTGTTGCAAGAGACATGATTTCTTCCTCAAATGCTAGCCAGCTTGACAAGCCTATGAATCCTGCTAAGCGCATAGGGTTTAAGAGAAGGGTAAGAAAGGCCGTGACACAACCTTGACTGATTCCCGCTAAAAAGATGCACTCCTTAGGAATATGACCAGCTTCGTTTTTGATGACATTAACAATCTGTTCGATACTCTCAATAAGACCATTGATCTGTAGTTCCTTGCGTTGTTGTGGTTCTTCGACAGACCACATATCGAACCATTGAGACATTTCAATTCCGAACCGAGCAGACAATCTCATTTTCGATGAAGGAAATACCCATTTAAAGCTGGGAAGTATTTCTGCGAATGTGCGGCCGTCTGAAACTTGACTCTCAAATAATTCAGAGGCAAACTCCTCCGCTTTACTATCACGGCCGTGGAGGAAGATGATGGTGTGGGTATGATCACTTGTTGGTGTAATGGTGTGATTGTGATCGATTTTGGTACTGGCCATACTGAGTGGTCTGTGTCTGTGAATCCGAGGATATGCTCTTGGATTCTAATTGTCAGTGATGTAATTTTATGTTTTTTATTAATGAGATATGATAATATTGACAATGACGATGGTTTGTGGTGTGGATACATTTTAAGTGCGGTTCTTTCGTCATGTAGAGATCCAGTGGGTGAGCGGGAACTATTGAGGGAAACTATTCTACTCTACTTTGAATAAACATATCATGGCAATGTGAAGCTAGTATATCATTGCCGATATCAACGTAGCTAGAGTACTAGCTTGATTTTATATGGATCCGACTTTATGAGGTTCAAGACAATGACCAGTATTTAAACCCTTCCGATTGCCCACTTGACGATGTCACGGAAGAAAAAAAAACGGCTATTAGATCTCGCTTCTCAGAAAAATGTCAACATAATGAAAGTTTGAAGATAAAATGGGATAAATGTTTGAGTCGATATAAGCACATGAACTTCGTGCTTCGTGTATTACTGAGTGATTGAAAGCGTAGAGAGTGTTTGGTATGATCTCATTACTAAGTCTTACAAAGTCTAAACCATGACCTAGCTCCAGGGAGTCTATGGAATTGTGCACTGCATACATTATCAAAATAGTATCAAACATGTGGTCGCTTTAGCCAAGAACCCTTGTCTCAATCAGAAAGATTATATCGTCCTCATCAATTGTCCAAGACGTGTTTGGGATTGCTAAACTCGGTCACCCTCCTTGATTGAAATGCCAAACTCTCAAAAACGCCATTCTGTCCCACTTATAAAGTCATCACAATCGTCACGATCATTTACCTCCATTATCAATTAAGCATAACGACACACACATTTAACCATCCATCAGCATAACTTGCTTCCCTCATTAAATCCTCCAATACCGCTTTGAAAGGAACTGTTGCCCCGTGTAAGATTACCTCTGCCAAAATAGCATCTCTTTTACTGGGGAATAATGTCGGAAGGACGCTATTAAGAGCCCCTCCTAATGTTTGAGGTTCTCGGGAGGTGGTTTGCGGTTGTATGAGAGTTTGTATTGTTTTGAAGGTGAAGAGTGGTGAAGGTGGAGAAGCGGTACTAGGAGCTTTTGATGAACCCGAGGAACCCGGATGAGGGGTTGAAGATGGGGTTGAGGACGAGGGAAGATATATACGTAACGGTATGTGCTTCAGGGCAGTAGCAGGATTGAGGAGGATAGTGGAGATCTTGTGGTAGGTGGAGAAATCATCTAAAGGTGTCAAAGATTAGCACATGGTCATTATGTGTGAAGATTGATGAGTAAGGGATCATACTATCTTGCACCGAGTTCCACAATTGTGTCGAATGTTCTTTTGACATGCTCATAATTCCTTTTGCATTTCCATTGCGCATGAAATCGGCCTAAGAGTCTAACGTTAGTATAACGAGGCTGAGACTGTTATGACCTTGGGTGTAGTAGGCACTTCTTTAACGCTATTGATAAAGGTATCATGGATATCAAATAATGGACCATCCCCTAGTTCTATCCTCCATGGTAGTTCTGGTTGATACAAATCGCAAAGTAAACCAACTGGGAGATTCTTCAGTAGAATCCCTTCATAGGAGAAACTACTGACATTTTCTCCAAAGAAAGATGTTAATCGTGGGAAAAGAAGCGCCAAGTAAGAGACTCGAGGTACATTTATCAAGTAAGGTATTGTAGAGGAAGAATGTGTAATATACAATGGTATAGCAGAGGCCCAAATGAGAGATTGCATAACGACCTCGGGAACGTTATTTGGTCTCCAACACTCCTGCAATAAATAATTGTCGAAGTGAAAGCGGGACAATCGAGAAGGCTGTGAATGCGGCTACGAAATTCGTTTCAAAGCGACTCACGCACCACTCGTTAAGGTTTAGCGCGGAACCAACATTGTGTTTCCGTCGCGCGAGGCTGAGTATTGGGATCTGCAACGGTATTTCCCTTACTTCGAATATTAAGGTGATCGGGCTTTAATCCATCTACTTGTCCGTTTCAAACGTTTGACTGTCTTTTTGAACTTCAAAATCAGATTTGGTTTATGGAATACAGTTGTGTCGCAGTGGTTGATGATGCAGCCGCGATAAGAAAGTTCAAAATCAGCTGGGACAACGTCAAGAAGAGCTGTTTGGATGTGGCGGAGTATGTTTCTCCGCATTGGTAGCTCACTCACCGGTAATCTTACGGTCCCGAAGAAATCCTCATTTCAAATCCAACCTTTTTCTTGTCTTTTGAATGTTACCAGATGGCAGATGCTCATCTGAAGCCGACTTCAATCCGATTTGAGCTGCTTGAAACATCAACACGGCGCTGCAAAGCGGAACCTACAACTAAGTTCACAGAATAACGGAACATGGCCGGTAACCCATGGCTCAGCTTATTGAACAGGCACACTGTGGGTATCTTCCCGCTCTAACAGGGTCGTCCCAACCTCAGAGATTCGTGTTGCGGCTCGCAAGAGTCGTGCCATTCATTACGTAAATTTCCGGTTTTGTTGTTGTTTTATTAGCGTTCAGGCATTTCTAACCCGAGCTGAACTATTTAGGTACCTCCTAGATAAATATGCTTTACTCGCCGGTACCAATGGGCCAACAAAAGATCTTCCTTGATCTCTTCGCGTATCTTCTCCACCATGAAAATTCATGGCACTCGTGCGGCCAGAAAGTATGCAACTCCGGAGCTAGAAGCACGTTCCATAAGATGGTAAACCATAAGAGGAATAATCTAATTTTTTTAGCCTCGGAGTTTCATAGCACGAGTAGGTCTTGGTAACTTGGCCCGTAAAGATAATTTGGGAAAGATATCCACTTGCTAGAAAGGATTATAACTCAATATTAAAACAACAGAATATGATGCTTACATTCCGCCTGACGCCATAAGTACTCGTCACGAGAGCTCCATTGAGGCAAAGTTGGGCTTCTCGAAATGGAGTAAGGCCTTGACAATGTTGTGTCCTGGCGCGCTTGGCCAGTCAAATCTTTAGAAAGTTCAAACGAGACAAGAGGGGACTAGGCCAGTTTACAAGTGTTGCTGTGCTAGAAGAAGTTAATATGTCTCGCAGTGGTATCTGAGCTAATTACAAACTACCTACTAAAGGTGGACATCCTCTAGCATGCATAACTCACAAGCATTAATAAGAAGGTTGTTCCCAATCGCTTACAATACACTTTATGCATGACCAAAGATAAGTATACATACACTGCGAACAGTCTTTAATATAGTTCGATGACAAAGTTACGGTTGATAAGAAACCAGCAACACGGAGCTTCTTTCCTAAAATCCATCTCGCACGTAAGCTACTTCCTATCTTATCCGTTCTCTTTGGCTGGTGGAGTATCAAGACTTTTAACGTTGCGACTATTTATGACACACAGACTTATAGCCTTGCAACTGTCTTCTACTCTATAATAGTATCTTTCATCACAATTGCCGACATTAGTAAGGAACTATTGTGGAAGTCTGAAATACCCGTACAAGTTTCTTCAAACTTACGCACAGAAGAATTCGTGTCATTGGCTCACTAAGCAATGCGTCACTAGAAGAACCATCCGGGCAAGCGCCTTTTTTCAAACACATCAGATGTAGATGGTGATCGAGACTCAATTTACACGTTTTCTTACCCTTACGCGAAACCCTACTTAGTAGATGATCCATTCATCCTTTCGGTAAAGTTTGCGGCTGATAGATTACGATGTCTCTTTAGCTCTTCTAAGCTCTGATAGCCCAATTCCCCGTCTCCTTCGTTTCCTTTCCATGTTCATGGTATTCCACAGTTCCACTCCATCTTCGTGCCATCCCTGTTACTCACGTTTTTCTACATAGAACATGGGATGCTCTAGTGACCCGCGAGATGATGAGATCCTTGGGTACTAGGATAAAGAAGTTACAAATAAATAGTGTAGAACCCAAGAGCCGGGATCTTCGATGCGGAAGAAAGGAGAATATTGGGACGAATAAACCCCATGTCTTCTTCTTGGAGTAGTGAACTCGCAGGGATTATAAAGTTTTATTCATCTTTTGGCCTGGGGATGTTGTTCTACAACTGTTACACAATTTTACGCGGGTCATATCTAAGGTCCAGAACTCTCGAGTGAGGCATATTTTCTGTTCCGTTTGATCTTTTTTCTTCTTTTCTTTCGGCACCAATAGATTATTGCCTGTATATTCTATAGGCATGAATTCGTCTGCATGTTGACTTAAATGCAAGTCGTAATATCACTATCCTTCTATAAGTACTGAATGGGCACCGGGATTCCGCAGGAGGCCATAGGTGCCTCTGCTGCCGTCCTGGTATACTCATTCCTATGCCTAATCTTGGTCACCTTACTCATATGTATGCTTTGGACTTATGGTGAACGATGGACATGTAAGTTTGATTTCTCCAGTTTACGCTATTGTATCTAACAAAAACAGACGTAACATTTCTTGCCGAGTTCTCTGCATTGAGCACACTTGGTTCCATCGCACAGCAGATACATTACAACCGTGATTGGCTCCTTGTTAAACAAGATGATTATGAGACGGCATTAAAAGCTGTAGAATTGCCAGCTTTGGGTCTTTCGGGTGTAGGGAATGAAGTCGATCTTATACTATTTACAATTCGTAAGTTCCCATTGCAATCTTGCCGATTTGACGCTTGCTAATCTCTTGACACAGAATTTTATTCTTATAATGTCATGGCTCTGATGGTGCTGTTTTGGTAAGTCGGTTCGAGTTCAAATGATTAAACTATTGGAATCTAACAATAGTCAGGGCTGTCAAACTCTTCTGTGGTTCCTGGGAAATCCGCGCCAACTTCCTTGGTAGCTGGCTGCGAGAAAACATATCCTTTCTCTCCAAGATATTCGCAGTCATCATGCCGGGCATTCTTGTAGGCTTAGGAAAAGCTCCAGTTGTGCTGAAAAGCCCTAGGGCAACTTTTATTCTAACTAACTTCACAAGTAAGTTATTATTAGCCAATCATTTTATGATTATGGTAGGCGTATGTTCGGAACTTGAGCTGACTTCGCGATTTAGTGCTCGTAAGCTTGTCGATTGGCAGTATCCTCATGATTCTCATTCTCTACAAATATATCAAAACACGGCGACTCCTATTTGCCCACGATAAACGTAACGGTTGGTGGGGCTCGAGTGGTGCAGCGACAGCGACTGACACAACGGGCACCTGCACTGTAAATGGGAGTGGCAATGATAATTGCAAAGCAAGTCGCCGGTCTCTTTACGATCGTGCACTTATCACTCGGTTTACCATTGGTTTCGTTATTCTTCTGTGAGTTTCTTGGTAGCTCAATATTTGAGTGATAGAGAAAGCTGATAATTTTTTTAAAGGGCCCTTGAAGTCGTATTAATCATTTTTTCCTTATACTCCTCACAAAATTTTCAAAAGCTTGCGAAATCATCATCTCCCGACTTCTCTGTCTCCAGTTGCATCATTGATATTGTCCTCTTTATACCTGGAGTTACGACATCATTCTTAGTATTTCTCGTGTTCGGAACCAACAAATCTCCCAGACAATATAAAGATTTAGTCGTTAGCGTATGTGGTCGTCGTACAAAATTCCCCAAAAGCAAAAGAAGAGGCGTGATGGCATCCGGAAATGAGGAACAGGGCACCGAATTTCAAAGATTGCCTAGCGTGTCCACCAAAGTCCTCGCGCTCACGCCGGAAGAACAAGCAGTAGTAGAAGCCAAAACGCGGGGCATGTTATTTGACCAACGGACATCTATCGGGACACAATACACGACATACACGGCGCAAACTGGGAAAAGCAGACCAGGATCATCAGTACACACTCATACACGCACTTTGAGTCCCACAACCGGTAGTTTCAATTTCAGTCATCCAGCATCAGCTAGAAACGAATTCCGATCCGTGATACCCAAGGAGGAACGTGATGCAGGGGAAGCGTGGGCGAGACAAAATGATTTGGAAATCGGATTGGCGTTGGAACAAAGGTGGACGGATAATGCATATCTAAAGGAGGGGGATTCAGCCGGAAATTCGACTGCGGGGAATACCATGTTTCATGGAGATCTCGGTTCCATGCCACATCGGAATTTTCTCCTGGATGATAGTGATGAGCATGAGGGATGGACGAGATAACTGGGTAGAAGGAAGAGAGTTCTAATGATTTTACGATTGATACCTTTGGTAACGGAGTGATTTTTGTATCGGCATCAGCGGTCTTTGTATAAAATAGGGAAATGTATACTTATGGGATATAGGTGGGATGGGAAAGATGTATAAAACGGATTAGGGATTTTGAACTTTGGGAATTAGGTACTAGTAAGGTTAAGGTACAAAACACCTGGTAGGGAACTTGAGAGGAAAACTTCCTTCCATAGGTATGTATAGAAATTACCATATGTAGAATATTTAGCGAATATTAAAAGAAATTAAAACTAAACACCTATCTACAACTCCATCACGTACAGTAATCTTACATTAGCATATCTAGAAGTACGTAGTACTGTGCTCGAACAAAATCTACCGAGGACCCTGTAAATCAAATAAAAAAGCAATTTTACTACCTAAAATCGACGATCTGATCTGCAAAAACTTCGGAAATGTACCGACTTAGTAATCTTACAATACTACCTGAGCGGATTTACGGAATCCCAAAGTATTGGTGCGCTGTCTGACCCTGACATCTTTAACCATTCAGCTGGGCATACTAGAGGACCGACCAGCATACCCGGAAAAGCTTGGCTAGATGGATTTTGGAAAATCTAGAAAATCCCTAATTATAGATGATCGGAAATTACCTCGGCATTGTTCTTGAAAGAATGTAGAGATTTGATTTACTGGTATTTCGTTTTCTTTGGACTTGGAGGGGCTTTTTTCTCTTTTCTTCTCTTCTGTTTTTTTGTTGAGATGATTTTTATGTGAGTTCACTGGTCGTTGGGTCGGAGATATGGTTTCTCCGTGCCTCGGTTGACTGTTCGATAATTTATTTGGTATTCTGTTCAAGTGAGATTCTTTAGATTTGAGATTTGGACTTCTATTATAGTTTGTTATTTACTTCATTCATTAGATACTTGCTGTCTTTTTCTGCATTCTGGTGTGTTTGTGCAATTCTTGTGCGGGTTCTTCTTGTCTGGTTAATTGATCATCTCATTACATAGATTTGCCAGTTTGTGAAGCCGCAGACTCGCAAGCTCGCAGTCTCACCTCCTTAACAATGGCTTCTGCTACTCGTCTCCCTCTCAAATCTATCATTTTTACTACGGCTGTAGTGGCGGCTGCGGGCGTCTCTCATGTCAATATACATAAATTACTTGTCGATACGTTTACAGGTCCAGGGAGTTATTCGAGAATCGCTGCTACGGTGATTGTTTTAGCTAATTTGAAAAGTTTACCAGGAGTTTGGCATGTATGTCTTCTTTCTTTTCCCTTCCTTTTCCCCTTCTGTCACTTATCCATAAAAGACAAGGCACAAAAACTAATAACAATCCAGTTCCGAGTCTGGAACGCAATTCTCAAACATCTCATTTTCACCACCCCCAATATCCCTTCCAATCTCGGCCCGGCATCACTCTTCCTCCCCACAATAACCACATCCCACGCTCCCCTCTGGGAATGCGACTACAACCTCCACAAGTCTAACAGCACATATTTCTCGGACCTCGACGTCACTCGATCCCATATCATCTGTTGTCTCCTAGAACCTGGTATCCATGCCCTCCAAAAAAACACTTCGAATAAACTCGTTCTCGATAAAGAAGGAAATGCGGTAAAAGGTCGTTGGGGCATTATGCTCGGTGGCGTAATGTGTAATTTCAAACGGGAAATAGGCATTTATCAACAATATGAAATGTGGAGTCGGATTCTGTGTTGGGATCGAAAGTGGATTTATGTCGTTACGCATTTTGTGAAGAAGGGGACTGTTAGACCAAGGGGGTTTGTTTTAAGTGATGGGTCGTGGTTTGGAGGCCGGAATGCGAAGTTTGAGGAGGTGGAGGGTGAGGGTGAGGGAAAAGCGGATCAGAAGGATATTGAGTTGGATGAGAAGGCAATTTTTGCGAGCGCGGTTAGCAAGTATGTCATGAAATTGGGAAGATTAACCGTTCATCCCGAGGTGGTGTTGAATGCTAGTGGGTTATTGCCTGAGAGGCCGGGCGGTTGGCATAGTATGGATAATTCCGGGGCGTCGACACCGGAAATGGAAGAGAGCTTTGTGGATGCTAAGGTTGAGGAGGAGGATGAGGTTAAGGAAGTAGAGAATGAGGCGAATCAATGGGATTGGAAGAGGGTTGAAGGGGAAAATAAGAGGGGTTTACAGTATGCAGAACATTTTGCTGCGATGGAGGGTTTGCATCAGGAGTTTTCCGGGAGTCGGGAACCCGCGTTGGGGAAATATAGGGATTTGTTGTAGTGTTGTTTAGTGGTGGCTATGGGAGGGAAGCATGCAAAGGAGGCTTTGTTGGTATATAATTGGGAAATAGAATAGATTTGATTTGGGTGTATTAAATTAGACTAGATTAGAATAGAATACATTGGATAGGCTATATAGACAGTACAGGAATTAAGAGGCTAATACTGGTATATAGATAGAATCTCAAGACAAATTTTTACAATCCTGGATAAATTGCGAGGCATATATATCCCCTATCAGCTAGTCTTTTCTTTATGTCAAGTCATATATATCTTAGCTTGTTTGTTGTTTGGTGGTTGATGGTTGATGGTTGATGGTTGATGGTTGATGGTTGATGGTTGATGGTTGATGAATGATGAATGATGAATGATGGTTGATGAATGATGAATGATGAATGATGAATGATGAATGATGAATGATGAATGATGAATGATGAATGATGAATGATGAATGATGAATGATGAATGATGAATGATGAATGATGAATGATGAATGATGAATGATGAATTGATGGCACCCCTCAAATGATGAAATGATGAATGATGAATGATGAATGGCTGACCCGATGAATGGTTGAATGATGGAATGATGAATGATGAACGATGAAATGATGAACTGATGAAATGATGGAACTGATGAAATGCATGAATGATGAATGATGAAATGAAGAATTGATGAATGATGAATGATGAATGATGAATGATGAATGATGAATGATGACTGATGACTGATGACTGATGAATGATGAATGATGAATGATGAATGATGAATGATGAATGATCAGAAGAGAAGAGGGTGACGAAAGCGGATGAGAATGTTTTTGTTGTATTGTTGTGTGTTGCTGTGAGAATAGATAAGTATATTCGGCGAGGAATATAGATCTTTACTTTCTATTCTCCTAGATTCTCATATCGTGTCTTTTTTGAGCTGGGATTTTTTTAGTGGAAGTAGTTCTCTAAGCATAAATACTTTGATATTATAGTGTTATTGTGATTTGTGGCGGGCTTTGGTGTATTGACATGTTTGTGTTTGGTTGGTGAGTTAGAGGGAGGTTTCTTTTTTTGGTTTGAGGGGTGTGCGGGTTATGTGAAAGGGCGAGGAGAAGATGGGGGAGGAGAAATGGGGAAGGAAATTAGGTGGGGAGGAAGAAAGTGAGGGAGGATAAGTGGAAAGGAAGAAGGGGAAGCGAATGCAAGACTAAGTTCGCGTAAAGAGGCAGGGGTAGACGATAAAGGAGGTGAATGAATTCGAAAAGATGGAAGCGAGGGTGGAAAATGGGGGTATAAAATGTTCAGGATTGGAAGGTGAAGGTAGGGAAATATGATGGAACTTTGGTTCATTTAGTGCATGCTATTTCGTTGTCCAGTTCAACGATTGAGGGACTAGCTGAGTTACAGAGTAGATGCAACCTTGAATTA
>NW_001820830.1:1667604-1772067 GCF_000146945.2 Sclerotinia sclerotiorum 1980 UF-70
ACATTTATCAAAGTTGTTGGTATAACGTCCAACTGACTCCATTGGATGATTTCTTAAAATGAGTTCTGGTTTTTGGCTGAAGCTTAAGGAAGTCTAGGACGAAGAAGCGTCATCTATATATCCGAAACAGAAAACTTTCTAGTGGGAGGTAAAATACAAGCTAGAGTAAAAGAGAAGAAGGATATTGTGAATGAAGATGGGTTAACTAATATGTTTAAAGTAACACTTTAGTTGGCTGTTGAGTAAAGAGGGGTTCTTGGGCGAAGCAGAAGTGAGATTTGACATGGAAGTTCGGAGCTAGAAGAAAAATATAGAGAGGGGGGTATAAAAAGGATAGAATAGATAGGTCTTGAAAGATTTGTCAATGGATGGCTTGACACTATGGGATGATATTCGTGCAAATACAGTCTCTGTATTTGAGCGATGGTTAGATGATTCGAGAAAGGGGAAAGGAAAGGATAAGGGTGGAAACAAGAAAACGCTGGGCGGGAGAATCGAGATGATACCAAAGAAGCGTGAATCAGTTAGGATAACTGTTTTCAATGAGGAAATTGATGTGAGAGAGAACTTGGGTGGTGATTTATTGCATTTCGTTTGCTATTTGCTGTGAGATATATTATATAAAAGGTAACGGCTAATGTAAGAAGATGAAGAATGGAATATTGTCTCATTATTATATATAACACTCTTTTAAAGGACAGTAGAATCCTTAAGCAATTCACAGTAAGAACCTTAAGATGAGATGATAGTATAAATCCTCTACTTGATAGATTATCAGTTCTTTTCTAAATGTCTAATTATAGATATATAGAGACCTCAATAAAGTATAAATATTTGTTATTAGATATAGAGAACCAAGGACTAGAGCCCAAGTGTACTGCAGTTGTATTCAGCAGGTTTACTTTCATGCGTTTCTACTATCTTTGAACAAGCGTTTTGATCAAAAAGCCATTAAAGTAACAAATATTGATAATTAGATTCTATATCTTCATTACAGATTTTTTGTATTCTGTAAAAGTGACGACCAGTTGAATGAGTGACAATAGCGAGTTATGAACAACAAAAAATCTTTTTATCCACAAACAATGAAACCCAGAATGCGGTATTATATATCTCTTACGCACGATAGGCGAGTAGAAGTTCAGTTGAAGCAAAATATAACTAGGAGTTAAAACTGAAATGACTGGGAGAATGTAAGGTCGTGTAAGATGATAGCTCGACACCTGCCATACTACCTGCCTTGTTTGAAATGTGTTTGGATTTCTGGAAGGGGAAAGGATATGAGGCTCATATAGTACAGTTTTGAGATTCACAAGATAGGAGTGAAGAGTGAAAGGAAGATATAGTATAGAAGAGAGGTATGGAAGAGGAAGAGGTACATAGAGGAAGTGAATGTAATCATTTCCTGACCAAAAAGGAGCTAACAAAATATGACTTGGTGAAGAGAAAACACAATACAGAATGTAATTCCTCTTCTACAACATAAGGTGAAGTTTATAAATAGAGTAAACTTGAGCAATTTTAACCAAAGTAATATTGTTGACCTCCTGGGATCTTGGCAGCATATGCATATATATTGCATGATGCATATAAGGAGCAAACAAAACTCAACTTTTAATTCATTCTTTCCTTTTTGGTATACTGTTTGTTTGCTTTCAATATTTTGATTTCAAAGCACTTTAATTCCGAAGGCCGAATACCTAAGCCTATTCCTTCATTTTTTGAATATATACTCGCAGCTTAACTGCTTAGCTAGAGAATCAATCAATTCAATCTGATGCTCTTTCTGGTCTCAAGAAACCCAATAAATATCCTAAAACAAAGATTGGCATAGGACCAGACATGTGGGTATTCCGTCTCCTTGTTCTTGGATCTGATTGCCATGAATCTGTATAACACTACAATCGCTCTTCAAATTCTATTCCTTTCTGTCGATATCTTCGACAAGCAGAGTGATAATAGAAACTGTAATCCCATACTAGATGTATTGTCATTTTATATTTAAACACTTGTTAAACAACAACGACAACCACTCTCTAAATCAGTTCTAAAGATAGCAGTAAGAATAATCTAAACACAATTTGCAATCGAAATCTATTTATACACTTAATTCCTGCTCAATCTTAATACATATATATATTCACCACGCTAACTTGACTGAAATACTTTAGAAATCTTTAAATGACTACCCCTGAAACCTTTGGAAAATTTTGTTGCATGTCTACAAAAGTGGTGCAGCTAATGCTTTACAGTTTGAATAGTAAATTGATTTCAAGATATTATTAAAAGAGATCTTTTTGAAGATAGATTAATCAAATCTAGAGAAAGTTGTGTGGCTGTGTAATCCTTGATCTGGACGGAATACTTTAGATGATCACTTATTAGGCCTTTGAAAAGTTTTATTGTATATCTATAGACTTGAAGTTGAAAATCTAAAAATGAAATGCCGTTATTAAAATCAGGCTCTGAGTAATTGATATATTTAAATATTATTTGAAAATAAACAGACAATTTTTATCTGAGAGTAGATTATATTATATTATTTAACTTTTAAATTAATTGATTATTCTTTATTTTCATGAAATATTATATATTCCCGTCTCATCCTGTCATTTGTTGTCATTTCCGTGCCGTTATTCCCTGTAACTGTGACGCCTCACACCTCCGGGTCACGTGGCATGCCCCATTTGTATTTAATCACAGGAAAACTCTCTACTCTTGTTTTTAACGGAGTTAATAGGTCTCTAAGGGTGCTTTTCCTTCTCCTTTTTTCCTCTCTTTCATCTTTCCCTTTTCTTTCATTCAAAAAAAAAAAAAAACAAGTATGCATACGAACAACCAAAACAAGTATGCATACGAACAACCAAAACAAGTACGAGGAGACAGGGAGAGAGATCAAGAGCCAGTGATCTAGTGGACGAGGATGACCACAATTACAACCCCAAAAGGCCTACCGGCCCAAACCCCCCCTGCGAAGGCAATCATGTAAACCCTGCCCTAGCCCCCTTTAAATTGTATATAAATACTCCCCCTAGCTAGCTAGTAAACCACTCAGAGGCTTCTCCTCTGAGCGTCATTTGTCCAAAACTGGAATAGATGGCTAAGGTTGTCACGTGCCAAGGCACGCGCGGCCTACGGCCTATGACGATAAACACAATCAATCAATCAATCTCTACTCTTGTTTTCCTTCTTCTTTTCTCCTTAGCTTAGTATTTTCTAATACAAGATACTTTACCCAGTATTCTTGAGTGTGACAGTGACTTCCCGTTATATGGTCACACTACATTTTGGGATGTTACATCTAGGCTGCACAGTCATACGTGTACATTTAGCCCTACTTTACATCATCCAATGGTAATAAGCGGGGTGAAAAGCTTTCGGGAATGTAACACTAAGCCCCGCATTTATTTCTAGCCACTAATATCGCGCCGCTGCCTTGAGAAAGTCTACAATGAGATACCTTATAGATCCTATTGATCCTTTTACTTTCATATCTAAGTTACTTTCGAGCCAGGATTGATGGTGCGATCTTTTCTTACAGATTCTGGAATTTCATATTACTTCCCTCTAATCTTCTAACCAACACCCGTTACATCCCTCATTAAAGACGTCTAGGTCTCCGAAAGGAAGCCTTGACATTAAGGATACCTCTATTTCTATACTCTCAAGGTACAATCAAACAATAACAAAATGACAGCATCCAATCGAGCAACGTGTAGAGTCCGTCTACCACCCCTCGACGAAAAGAAAAACGAGGACCCCAATCTCAACCCCAATTCCCCATCCGATCACGAGCTCCACACAAAATGGGCAAACGCGATCCAAAAACTATTTTCACCAGATCCAAATGTAGATACCAAGTCATCACCTCCAACTCAAATCCGCAATTTCGATATTCTCCTCCACAAAGACGGATCCGCAGAAAACTTAATCAAAAACCAACACATCTCCCCAAAACCAAAACCAGAAATACAGCCGTATCGATATTCACCACGATATCAACTTCCAGATGTCATTTCAGCTCGACTAACTACAAATGAGGAGAAAATTTCCCGCGCGGAACTTTTCGCTCTGGGTAGTATTTTGTATGAGATTTCTTCGGGTCATCCACTTTTTCATGATATAGATGATGCAGATGAGCGTGGAGATGATGCGTTCGAGAGTGAAATTCAGAATCGCATTGTTATTGGGAAATTTCCCGAGGATTTGTGGGGTTTATCTCTTCTATCGAGGATTTTGGTATGTTGGTGTCCGGGGTTTGTAGAGGAAGTGGTGAAGTTGAGTGAGAAGGAGAAACAGAAAGGGGATGATAAAAGGGATGGGAAAGGGGATGAGGGAGGGAATGATAAAGGAAATGAGAATAGGAACGAAGAGGACAAAGGTTCGTGGTTTATTCATCTTCAGCCCTCTGAGTTATCCATCTACCCCATACTTCCCATCCCCCTATTTCCTCTCTTCTCTTAGGAATCTTCACATCCCCTCACCACAAACCAACCATCTAACCATCCTCTCTCCCCCAACTAGGCATAACAAACTACATCAAAACACACCCCTACCGATTTTCCTTCCAAGTAGTAGGAGGCCTCCTAACCGCCGCCTCTATCGCGGCAGTCCCGGTGCTCGGCGCAATTGGTTTTTCCGCCGCAGGGCCCGTCGCCGGCTCCGCAGCCGCAGCATGGCAATCAGGTATAGGTCTTGTGGAGGCAGGAAGCATTTTTGCTTGGTGTCAGAGTGTGGCTATGGGAGGAGCGGCCGTGGGTGGGATTATTGGGGCCGGGGTGGGCGGTGCGGGGCTTTTGGCTGGGGCGACGGGGTTGGGGGTTTTGGATGGCGTGGGGCTTGATAAAGTGGTTTTGAGGAAGATGTTTTTGCTTGTTTGGGGGAAGGAGGTTAGGGGGGAGTAGATTGTGTGATGTATGGTGGTTGTGGTGTGGAATGGATAAAATGTTGGGGGCAGGAGGTGAGTTCGAAGGGGGAATAGATTGTATGATGGTTATGGGTAGAATAGGCGAAAGTACAGGATGAGGTTAATCTTAAACTAGATAACGATAATGATTATTTCAGTGAGTTTAAATTGAGACGATATCTTGGTATTAAGTGTATAGGTCTAATAAATAAAGAATTATTCTATCAAAGTCTTATAAGATTATCAAATTAAGAGAATAAAAAATAATATAATATAATTAAAATAAACTATTTTTTATTATTTAATCAAATGTTACGTCGGACAGTAACATAGGTCACGTTCTTGATCACATGATCAAGAAACCGACAAATCGAGATCGGCTTTGCGGTGATCGAATTGTCGGGTTTTGTTACGTTGTAACATTATAAAATATTATCACGTGTTATAGGATCACATGGATAGTCTTGTGAGGGAGCGAGGGAGCGATGGAGCTGGGTGTTACGAGGTTTGCCGTCTAGATCACGTGGAAGTGCTCTAGGCTCTCGAGGTGGTTTATAACTAGGCGTCAAGCAGGGACTTAAAGTAATGACAATAATGCAATTCGTAACTAATAGTAGAGTATACTAAATGATTGATCTTGAGCACGAAGCTCTATACAAAGGAAATCCATCTTGATTATATAGACCTTCATGCCTATGGCTAGTCAGGACCGCTGCGCGGTCCTGGACAGCCAGCGTTCCTGGACAGCCAGCGTTCCTCAGCGGTCCATAACGTGACTTTAATCACGTTACCTTGGTTTAGTCATGTGACGCGGCATAGAAGATAGCCGTTGTAACACTATCCCCCTTCTAGTTTAGCGCTTGTCCCGAGCGTTATATAGTGTAACTCCCCCTCATATTTCTTTTATTAGTGATATTTTCCTTTCTTTCTTCATTATGACTACCGATTTACGAAAGAGGAAAGAACAACTTCGTTTGGCTCGTTTAGTAGAAGCCCGTGGATTCGAGATGCCTTCGTGTTCTTTATGTGATCGTCAGGAGCGTAAATGCATTGTCTCCTCAACTGATTCTTCACGTTGTGCTGAGTGTATTCGTCAAGGGAAGAAGTGCGATGTTCGAGGTCCGTCGGAGAGCGATTGGGATAGCCTGGATCGTCAAAAGGCGAGGTTGGAGCAGGAGGAGGAAGAGGCGATGGCCAAAATTCTTCGGCTTAGGAAGCAGAAGCGTCTTTTGTTAGAGCGAGAGTCTGATATGCTTCGTCGGGGTTTGCGTACTCTTGATGAGCTTGTGGAAGTTGAAGAGAAGGAAAGGTTGGAAAATGAGCGTATGGAAAGAGAGAGAGAGCAAGCGGATACAGGTCCATTGGTGCCTGCTGCAGCTAGTTCGAATGTGCTGGATAACTTTGATCCTTCCTCTTTCCTGAGTCCTTCAGACCCCTTTTCTTTTCAGAATTCTTCAGGTACTTTTTGGGGAGATCCGGATAGCGTTGGTGAAATGCCTTCAACTTCTCAGGGCAGCTGAGATCTTTCTTGAGCTCCCAAGTGTTTTCTGAGTGTGGGTAATCCAACCATTTGATCAGATATTTGATCTTGCCTCTGATGTATTTACAATCTAGTATGGTTTCAACGTCGTATATGGCATCTGGATTGACTGGTTCGATTTCCGTTATTGGCGCATCGGGCGCTCCTGGTGGTGCTGGTTCAAGCAAGGATATATGGAATACTGGGTGAATATTCATGGTGTATGGTAGTTTTAGTTTATAGTTAACTGGTCCAACTACCTTGTCGATTTTAAATGGTCCTAGTTTCTTGTGATCTAGTTTATCGCTTGGTCGTTTTGTCTGTATGTTTCTTCGAATGAGATAAACTTTATCCCCCCCTTTAAGCGTAGGTCCCATACTACGTGATTTGTTGTAGTACGACGCTGTTCTTAAAGCGATGAACTGTAAATCCAAAGAAAGTTGTTCTTGTAGTTCCTTGATTTCTGTGATATCTTTTATGGCTTCGTCTGCATTTGCATCTTGTGGCAATGGTGATTTGTATGCTAATGGATTGAACCCAAAGTTAGCATAAGCTGGCGTTACTTTTGTTGTTTCCGTTTCCGATGTATTATATGCGAATTGTGCCAAGGGTAATAGTTTAACCCAATTGTCTTGTTTGTAGTTGATGTAGCAGCGAAGATAGGCTTCCATCGTTTGGTTTAATCGTTCTGTTTGGCCATCTGTTTGTGGGTGAAAGGCTGTCGAGAGCTTTCTCTTGATTCCAAGCAGTGCCATAAGGGTAGACCAAAATTTCGATGTGAATAGCTTGTCCCTATCTGAGATGATTTCATCTGGTACACCGTGTATGCTAACTATATTCCGCATGAATATATAAGCAAGGTCATCTGCCGTCCAAGTTTCACAGAATGGTATCATATGAGCAAACTTGGTTAGTCTGTCCGTCACCACCAAGATGGAGTCGTACTCCTTCCGGGTGACTGGGTCTTTGGATAATGGTAGTTTTACTACAAAATCCCAAGCAATGGACTTCCATGGTTGAGTAGGTAGTTCGGGGGTCTTGAGCTGGCCATAAGGTGCATGCCGGGCGGCTTTGTTTCTTATGCAGGTGTCGCAGTTCCCAACTACGTTCTCAACTATAGTCCTCATCTTTGGAAAGTAGACTTCTCTCCTTATTCTGGCAAAGGTTCTTGCAATACCTTGATGCCCGTGAGCTGGAAGCTCATGTTGTTCCGTGACGTAATCCTTAGCTAGACTGGAGGGTATGTAAAGCTTGCCATGAAAATGGATGAATCCATTTTCGATGGTGAATCCTCTTTCTGGATTGTCTGGTATAGCTAGGATTCTCTTGGCTGTAGTGTCTGTTGAGTATTCTGTCTTTATGATATCTTTGATAGTATCATAATTTACTCCTGATGTGGCGGCAAGTTGTGGTTTGTTGTGAACTAAAGCGTCGCCATCCTGCTTTAGTATTGCGCGTGATTCGTGTGTTTTGTTTTGTAAGTATTCTGGTTTTCGGCTGAGAGCATCTGCTCTAGCATTTTCGTTTCCTTTGACATATGAAATTCTGAAGTTGTAGGCGGCCATGGTTTCCGACCATCGGACCTGCCGTCTGTTTAATTCCTTCGTTGTGGTGAAGTAAACCAAGTTCTTGTGATCTGTATACACCTGCACCGTGTATTTTGATCCTTCCAAGTACACTCTCCATTCCCTAAAAGCATCTACTATCGCTAATAATTCCTTGTCGTATATCTCATAGTTTAGTTCGGCTGGCGATAGCTTGCGTGAATGGTAAGCGACTGGTTGCTATTTCTCATTCGAGCCGGGTTGGCTCAACACTGCTCCTATTGCGTAGTCTGAGGAGTCTGTTTCCACGATTATTGGTAATTCTGGGTCAAATGTTCTGAGGACTGGTTCTCCTGCGAATGCTTCCTTGAGGCGTTCGAATGCTTCTTGTGCTGTTTCTGTCCATCGGAATTCTCCTTGACTCTTCTTGGTGATCTCGGTCATTGGAGCGGCTATCTTTGAATAGTTCTTGATGAATCGTCGGTAGAAGTTGGCGAACCCCAGGAAGGACTGTACTTCCTTCACGCTGGTTGGGGGTTCCCATTCCATAACTGCTTTTACCTTGTTAGGACTCATCTTGAGACCTCCGGAGAATATGGTATAGCCTAGGAATTCCGTTTCTGTGACGTGAAATTCACACTTGCTAGGTTTGCATTGAAGATCTGCCTCCTCCAGTTGCTGCAGAACCTTATGAACGTCTTTAATGTGTTGTTCTTCCGTTTCCGAGAATACCAAAATGTCATCTAGATAGCATATACAGCATATATCTAGGTACTTCCTTAATACATTGTTGACCAAGCGCATACATGTTGCTGGTGCGTTTGTCAATCCGAATGGCATAACCTGATACTCGTATAATCCGTATCGAGTTCTGAATGCTGTTTTCCATTCTTCACTTTCCTTCATTCTGATGAGGTGAAATCCGTTTCGTAGATCAAACTTGGAGAAAATTTTAGCTTTTCCCAATCGATCCCTCAGTTCCGTAGCTAATGGAAGTGGGTACCGATCTTTGATCGTTATATCATTGAGCTTGCGATAGTCTACGCACAGTCTCCTTGTACCATCCTTCTTTGGTACAAATAGCACAGGGCTGGCTGCCTGTGAGGTGGATTCTCTGATCCATCCTTTTTCTAATGCGTCGGCAATGTAATCCCTAAGCGTCCTTAGGTCAGAGGCTGACATTGGATAGATTGGTCCAAATGGAGGCGTCTTGCCTTCCTCCAATACTATCTCGTGATCCCATGGCTTGTGTTCTGGTAAAGTTTCATGGCCTTTTCTTTCTTCGAATAGTTTCTTGTACTTCTGGTACTGTACCGGTATTGGCGTCTCGTCCTGTTTCTCTACAGGGGTGGTTTCAAGCAACTTCTTCTGCTTATTCTTCATTTGTACGGGAGGTTCACCTTCCTTCGCCGTTAATGGAGGACCCTGGACTGGGCGTCCTACGTCAGTGGTGCTGTTCGCCTTCAGTTCTCCACCGCGTGTGTTCAGCCTCGCAGGCTCTAGCACATCTCGTTGATCGCTTCTCCTCGGAAATGATATGGTTTCCGATGACCAGTCAATCTGGGGGTTGTGTGCTTTCAACCATGGCATCCCCAGAATGATCTGTTGATTCCCTAGTGGAACAACATCGAACTGGATAACCTCCTTGTGCTGGGTTATACTCATCCGCAGAGGGCGAGTCTCCTGCGAAATCTTTCCGTCCAATCCGGCTAATTGTCCATCAACTAGCTGCAACTGATATGGGGTTCGTTTCGCTTGGAGCTGTACTCCCAAATGCTTCACAGTTCCTGGTGCAATAAAATTTCCCGTGGCCCCTGAGTCAATCATGGCCCGGATTACTCGTCCATTTATCTTCGCATTGCAGTAAATCTGTCCTGCCTGACCTGCGATATTTAATTGCCCTTGACCCAAAACCTTGTTGTGGTCAATTTGGTCGATTTGGTCAATTTGGTCAATTTGGTCAATTTGGTCAATTTGGTCAATTTGGTCGATTTGGTCGATTTGGTCGATTTTGTGTAACTGACCATTTAAATGATCATGTGACGATAATTTTTCCGACCTTCCCTTCTTGTAGGGTCTTTTTGCTTTTCTTTGGGGAAACCATCCTGTGGCTTCCTTATCTGATAGGTGAATTCTACAAGATTCATCGTAGCAAGCTATCCAGCTCATCGTCGCGTGTTCTACCGACGGTATTTCTTTCGGATCTTCTTTGATAAGGGGAGGTGAAGGGGTTCGTAGACGCTCCAACTCATATCGGTCTATGGCGTTCAACCCTTCCTGGTCTCGTGGCATTGCGTCAATTTCCTTTTGACGTTCTTCACGTTCGTAACTATCGTCTTCGATTGGATATGAAGCGCATAGTTGGGGTACAAAGGTAGCATTGAGTTGACCTTTGCCGAACTTCTTGTGATAACCTCCTCCTGATGATCTCTTGCTTCGACAATCCCTGGCCCGATGGCCTGGTTTGCCACATTCGAAGCATAGCTTGTCCTTGCGTCTTCGTTCTACCTCTTCCTTAGGTAGTTTGTTCTTAAACGTTGCATCCAATTGCATTGGTTCTCCGTAAGATTGTCTGTTTTCTCGAGGTCTTCCTTCATTCTTGTGGTACTTACCACGATCTCGGTTTCCATGAACGTTGGAAGATCGGCGTTCCTTCTGATACTCGTAGAGCATCTCATCCGCCTTAATAGATTCCTCGATTAACTCGTTTAGGTCTCCCCAAGTGCTATTGCGATCCAGTTCTAGCCTGACCTCAGGCTTGAGCCCTTTCCGGTAATGGCTCATCGTGGCGTTCTCTTCCCATCCAGTGGTACCTATATACCTCCTGAATTCCACAGCGTACTTGACTGCTGACCCTGTTTGCTTGAGGCCATAGATCTTGGACTCAGCGTCACGTAATTCATTGATGTTCCCAAATACCCGTCGTATCTCTCTCTTAAACCCTTCGAATCTCCCAAAGATGGCTTGAGTTGGGTACATTCGCTTCTTAGGCTCGCTCAAGTTGGTGAAGTAATCCTTGAGGTATGGTTGGATCCACTTTGCAGCTTCTCCTCTGAGGTAGGAGGCAGCCCAGACGCTTTTGTCGGCGTCATGGTTGAACTTATCCTGATTGAATTGGAAGTAGATCTCAAGTGGGAGTAAGAAGGTTTCTAGCTCTTGTCGATTGCCTGTGAATCGGTCTGGTAGGGCGACTTTGAGAGTCTCAGTGACGGTAATCTCCTGGGGTCTTCGATACCTCCCATGGCGATGTCTCCGTCCTTGTCGGTACTTTCGGGAGTGGCCTGGTTGGTCGTAGCGGGGTTGCTAGGCTGTGGTGTCGTGGAAGACATGATGTCGTTACTTATCGAGTCGGTACTTGAAGCAGTAATGGTGCTCAAAGTGTTACGAGGTTTGCCGTCTAGATCACGTGGAAGTGCTCTAGGCTCTCGAGGTGGTTTATAACTAGGCGTCAAGCAGGGACTTAAAGTAATGACAATAATGCAATTCGTAACTAATAGTAGAGTATACTAAATGATTGATCTTGAGCACGAAGCTCTATACAAAGGAAATCCATCTTGATTATATAGACCTTCATGCCTATGGCTAGTCAGGACCGCTGCGCGGTCCTGGACAGCCAGCGTTCCTGGACAGCCAGCGTTCCTCAGCGGTCCATAACGTGACTTTAATCACGTTACCTTGGTTTAGTCATGTGACGCGGCATAGAAGATAGCCGTTGTAACACTGGGGAGCGAGATTCGAATCTCGCTCCTTCGCTCCATCGCTTTAATGTTTGGAATACGAAAGTCTATATAATCAAGATGGATTCCCTTTGTATAAAGCTTCGTATTCAAGATCAAGATCAATCATTTAGTATACTCTACTATTAGTTACGAATTGCATTATTGTCATTACTTAAGTCCCTGCTTGACGCCTAGTCATAAACCACTTCGAGAGCCTAGAGCACTTCCACGTGATCTAGACGGCAAACCTCGTAACAGTGCGAAGCTCTCCTACAGAGAGCTTCTCAATCTAGTCCTAATAGGACTAGTGCCCTGTGCACGTGCTACGCAGGAACCATTCACTTTAACATATAATATAATTAAAAAAATATAACGTGGTTTATCAGCGAGTCGCCACTATCAGCGAGTCGCCACTTTTTCAATATCTTTTATCATTCAATTTCAAGACGCGATATTTCAACGAATTATTATGGAAATACAATCAAAAGAGGCCAGAATAATCTTAGCTATTGAAGCTATTCAAAAATCAAAAAATCTTACAGTTGGAAAGGCTGCGAAAATCTACAAAGTCCCTCGAACTACATTACGAGATAGAATGGGCGGTCGAATTCACAGAATGGAAACTCGAGCAAATAATCTTAATTTGACTGAAAAAGAAGAAGAGGTGCTTATTCAGTATATTATCGATATGGATGAAAGAGGATTTGCACCTAAATTAAGTGGTGTAGAAGATATGGCGAATTATATTCTCGAATCAAGAGGTGCGAAGAGAGTTGGAAAGCTCTGGGCTCATCGATTCGTAAAGTGTTGTACAAAATTAAAGACGCGTTTTAATCGTGTTTATGACTTTCAAAGAGCTCTTTGCGAAGATCCTAAGCTTATTGAAGAGTGGTTTGGATTGGTATCGAATATGCGGGCGAAATATGGTATTCAAGATTGCGATTTCTACAACTTCGACGAAACCGGCTTTATGATGGGTATAATATGCCCTGGAATGGTTGTAACTAGTTCTGAAAGAAATGGCAGAAACAAGGCAATACAACTAGGCAATCGAGAATGGGCTACGGCAATTATATGTGGTAATGGAGAGGGTGAAATTATACCTCCATTTCTGATAGTTCAAGGACAAGTTCATCTTTCCAATTGGTATATCGAAACCGATTTTCCTGCGGATTGGGCTATTAAACCTACTTCTAATGGATGGACGAATAATGAGACAGGTTTAGAATGATTAAAGCATTTCGATAAATATACTAGTCAACGAAGAAAGGGCAAATATCGAATGTTAGTATTGGATAGGTATGAAAGTCATGAATCGATACCTTTCCAATCATATTGCAAGTCAAATGACATTATATATGTAAAGTTACCATCGCATTCAAGTCATTTAACTCAACCACTTGATGTTGGATATTTTAGCGTACTCAAACGTTCATATAATTGTCAAGTTAATGAGTTTATCAAGGCATATATCAATCATATTTCTAAGGTTGAATTCTTTATAGCTTTCAAAGCTGCATATCAACAATCGATTACAATTCAGAATATGAAAGCTGGCTTTCGAGGAGCAGGACTAATACCATTTGATCCTCAAGCTGTGCTTTCGAAATTAGATATTCGAATTCGCACACCTACCCCTCCATCGATCCTTTTGGAATCTGCCAATTCTTGGGTCTCTCAAACACCTCACAATCCAACTGAAGCTCTTTTACAATCAACTTTAGTGAAATCTCGAATTGCTCGACATCAATCAAGTTCTCCTACACCTATATTCGAAACTATAGTTGCATTAGCTAAAGGTACAGAACGACTAGCTCATGAGAATACACTCTTAAATGCAGAGATTCGTATGCTTCGGAAGGCAAATGAGGCATTAAGCAAACGTCGACATGTTAAAAATACTTAATTATGTCAAGGAGGAGTACTTACTGGTCAGGAAGCTATAGATATAATATCACAACAAGAGGTGGATATTCAGATTCGACGCGACGAGCGTCAAAATAGGGGAAATTCCAATGGGGAATCATCTACTAATCGATGCTGTAGTAAATGTGGAAAGACTGGTCACAATTCAAGAACTTGTTCTAATAATATAATAGACCCTAGATTATTAGATTCTTAATAGTTTAAATCAATTGATTCAATAATTGTTGATTAAAATAAGTTTAAAGTGGTTGAATAAGTGAAAAAGTGGCGACTCGCTGATAGTGGCGACTCGCTGATAAACCACGTTATATATATATTTAAAATATGACCACCTGACCGCCTGGAGAATTACATGCATACGCTAGACTAGTCGGGAATGAGGGACTGGTCGAAATAAGAGGGTGGTCGGAATGTGGGGTAGTCGGCATGAGGGGTGGTCGGAATGTGGGGTATGGGACTTAATATATACAATACATCCTATATAAAACAGTCTAACATACCTATTTTCAGACGCTCCTTGCCAGACCTACCATTTCCATCATTCAATCAAAGACGCAGTTGTCAAAACCTTTATGTTACAAATACAACACATTCTCAAAAAATAAGCCCTGCGTATCCACCTGTTGCTCGAATCAAAAGTCAACACTACTATCAATCCACTGCACACCCCACCCATCAAAATACTCTATTGCTCAGCTCTACCTCCCATGAATTCCTCCAAAGAAAAAACCATCCACACTTCAAATACAACATCTCCCCTCTCTACCTTCTTCGCTCTACCCCTCCAAATCCGCAACGACATCTACCAAAACCTACTTATTATCAAACATCCAGTATACCTCTTCCAAGAAAAAGTCGCAGAAAAAGTCGAGATATTCGCACCTGAGAAACCAACCCAATGGCTCGCATTACTATATACGAATCGCCAAATACACTCAGAAGCTAGCGAAGTGTTATACGAATTGAATGTTTTTACTTTTATGAATACATCACAGCATCAGGCTAATCTTCTACAATCTTTTCTAAATGGTATCGGGGCTAGGAATGCAAATTATCTCTCTCATCTATGTATTAATTTTCCCATTGCGGAGAATATAAAAAATACAAGGGAAAAATAGTACTTAGGGAAGATGATTTGAATAGTCGTAAGCTTCTTAAAGAGAAGTGTTCTAAATTGAGTACGCTGGAAACACTGGTATATAATTGCAATCCTATTGGTTTTGTTAAAACGAGTCAGGACTCGGAGAATCTGCAATTTATTCGAGAGGTTTGCTCGCAGGTGAATAGGCAATTTAATGATATTCCTTCACTTGAAAAGATCATTGTTAGATTTTATAATGGAGCTCCTACTCGTGAAGTGAAGGAGTTGATGGAACAGTTTCGGTGGATTGTTTTATTTGGATGATGAGGGATATTGAAAGTGATAGTGAAGGATAATATATATATATTTATTGATTTAGGAGAAGTGTTACGAGGTTTGCTGTCTAGATCACGTGGAAGTGCTTTAGGCTCTCGAAATGGTTTATAATTAGGCGTCAAGCAGAAACTTAAAGTAATGACAATAATGATATACAATTCGTAACTAATAGTAGAATATACTAAATGATTGATCTTGATCTTGAATACGAAGCTTTATACAAAGGGAATCCATCTTGATTATATAGACCTTCGTATTCCAACCATTAAAGCGAGGGAGCGAAGGAGCGAGATTCGAATCTCGCTCCCCAGCTCCATCGCTCCCTCGCTCCCTCACAAGACTATTCATGTGATCCTATAACACGTGATAATAGTTATAATGTTACAACGTAACACATCACTACCACCACCATCATCTTCTCTTCCATCACTCAATCTCGATCATTCTAAACAATAACATCATCACATCACTACATCACCTCATATCACAACAAAATACCTAAGAGAAGAGATATTTTAATTTAAATAATCATTTCTTTACTTAACAGATTATTTCTCTCTTCCTAATAGCAAAGCACCACCTTGACCACAATCACAACCACTACTAATCAATCACTGTGTGAAATCTTCCATAATGAAAAATATCCTCACATAGGAATTGAGAGTAGTAAAAAAAAAAACCAAAGAAAGCCCATAAGAAAAAACGTAATTAAAAAGCAACGAGTGAGATAGATCCATTTCCTTTCTGACAAAATAAGTCAAGTAAAAAAAACAACCCCCAAAAGCTCCACCCAATTCCTTTGATCCATCCGCTATCCAGAGCTTATTTGTGTGTCAATCTTACGCCTACCTTATTCGTGATAATCCATCCCCATTCCCATCGCCATATTCATCCACGTCCTCTTCATTAACTGATGTAATGATCTTCACCCTATTACAATCTCCTGGGTCATTCATTTATTTCTTAGATACCGACTCCTGCTCGGCAAGATATTCCTCATCACTAGCATCGAGAATATCATACTCCTCATCAGTCATGAATCCATCATCGGCCTCATCATCTTCAAAGTTTTGATTAAACTCCTCAAAGTCATCATTGAAGATTTCCTCAGAAGCTGGAACATCTTCGGCTGCTTGTTTAGCCTCCTCGTGAACGCTTGAGATTGGAGATTCCTTATCGAGCTTAGGGAAGATCATTTGACTACCCTCAGCCTTGGTCGAGGTAGCGTCATCGTTACACTCGGCTTCGAATTCAGTAGCTTCAACCTTGACAGCTTCAACCTGGGCAGCTTCAACCTGGGCAATTTCATTCTTGGCGGCTTCAACCTCGACGGCCTCAGCGGCCCTCTCATCCACAATACGCTGAATCAAATCAAAGACGGGACCAAGTGAACGAACTTCTCTTTTTTCTTCCTCTGGCTCTTCCTTGACGACTGGAGTTGGCTCATTGACAGTAATGTCACACCAAAGTCTGTGACCAAATTTATCTCCAGTAGGAGTAGTAAGACGCCAGTATGAGATGAAGTTACCAGCACGGTTAGGAGTTCTCATCAAGACAGTGAAACCGTATTCTTGACCTGGAGCAACTTCAGTATAACAAGTTGTGCTCTCAGCAGCGCTGACAAGTTCATGCACACTAGCTGGGTGTTCAGGATCAACGGCACACATGTTATCACCGCCAACAAATCTAACGCTGCATCCTGCAGGCCAAGATGTCTTACCACCATTTCGGAGATACCAGGTTTGTTCAAAGACTGAGTTTGGTGTCATGATGGTACCATCAGCAACTGCATCACGAACAAAGTGTGCAATCAATTCCTCCTCAACCGGTGCTGGAAGTTCCTTAGCAGGCTCCTCGACCACAACAGCCTCCTCAACCTTGATAGGCTCCTCGGTCTTGATAGACTCCTCAGCCTTGATTGGCTCCTCAGTCTTAACTTCGGTAGGCTTGACCTCAGCCACTGTTTGAACTTGTGTGGCAGCATTGGCGGATTGAGCTGGTGTGGTCTCGGTCGCCTTGGAAATGGTTTGATCTTCAGGGCGACGATCACCCATTGGTGCCATAGGTTTACCACTTGGATGATCACCAAGGGTAGTAACGCTAACGTTGCGAACAGGTGTCTTGAATTTGATAAGAGGATGAGTCTTGTTGTGTGGATTGGATGGACTGGCTTCGCAGCAAGCACAAAAATCGGTATCGTGGCAGACAGCACACTTGTAACGATCTCCAGTGATATAAGCGTTCGCGGAGCTACCATTGCGATTGCAGAGAGGTCCATCACAGAAGATTCCATGATGACGAGCCTTAGCAACTTGTTGTCGAGCACCAGCGCCGCTCATAGCTTCGTAGAGAGGTACAAACCTGTGACGTGGGTGAATGAAGCTAGCATTTGCAATACATGAATCGCAGTAATCCCAATCTGGGCAATCGAGGCACTTGTGACGAACGCCAAAGATATACCTGTCACATCCATCACAAACGGCGGCGTGAGCAGCGTTTCTGCCGGGGGCGAGAAGAGCACGAGCGACAGAGCTGTGGTTGGCATCATCATCCACGAAGGCGAAGGCGTGCTTAGGGTTGTGACCATGCTTTAAGGATAGATGGCATTGGATGCACAAGTCGAAATCATCACAATCGGTGCAAGTGACGAATCTGTTCTCGGACAATTCCACGATGCAGCTGTTGCAAGTGCGAGTAGGAACAGGTACTTTCTCTTCGACTGCAGGTGCGACCAGGGTCGTTTGAGAGGCGGAATATTGGGGTAACTTGGATACGACAGGTCTGTAAGCCGAAAATTGTTTAGGGGCAAGTTTCTCGGTTGTGCTGTGAATGTATTTGCCTTTATCAACAATGCGTTTGATCAACCAGTGATCACCGTTGCAAGTGACTCCATTATCATTGCAATTTGGGCACAAGTCGAAATCGCCATCATCACAGGTGCTGCAATGGTAGTGAATATCTGGAATAGCTTCATTACACCCGTTACAGTAAACGGCGAAATTGCCGCTAACAACAGGTGGTGACTTGGGACGTGCTACAAACCTGGGAGGAGAAGCCTTGGAATCGTCAACTTGGTTATCTCTTTCTTCCCGAGAGACTCTGTCAGTGGATAATGGACCATAAATACTCGTGGCGAGTGCCTTGTAGGCGCTAAAAGCGGCCTCATCAGTGGTCTTTTGTATGGCTGCAAGGCTATCGTGCAAGGCTTGTCTTCTTCTTTCCGTCTCCTCTTTCTCGACAACTTCCCTGGCCTTGGAAGATTCAGAGTATCCTGATGCAGGCATTGCTGATTCGGAGGTTTGCACATCTTTTGCTTCAACAATCTTAGCAGGAGTTGGCACTTCGTCCTCGACGGTTGCTGGCTTTGGCATGACAGGTACTTTATCCTTGATGGTAACCTTCAGTCTAAGCTTAAGCTTAGCCTTAGCAGCACGATACAATTGTTTGTAAACTGAAGGATTGGATGAATCGAGGACGATGAAAGCAGCAGCGCTATCGGAGTATCTCTCGAAAATAGCCTCGGAAGTTGGAGGAATGGCAAGAAGATAACGAAGCTATGTAAAATGATGATGATTAGTTAAATTTTGATATAGTGATTATCCAGATTCATCGTGATGAAACAGTATAGGATGTTTGAAGGATCGTGGAGCCTTGTTTGCAGATAGATTGTTGTTATCACATACCTTATCGGGGAGAGTACTAGCACCCAGATCACGAAGTGGGAGCTTGAATCTTCTATTGCTACCCTCAATATTAATCTTGAGGGTAACTAGAGTATCTGGAGTTGGTGCAGTAATCGACGCCATGATTGAATTTATCAAGACTGTTGAAAAGGATCGTGGTCAGCAGATATTCGACGATAAATGATGATATTGTAGGGAGCGGTGACGTGCAAGGGGAGAGAGAGTGGACTCACTTGACTATCTTGGAATGGAAATCAATTACTCTGAATGGGTGTATTATCTTCGAAGAATCGAAGGATTAATAGCTGAAGAACCGATCAAAGAATAAGGAAATATTCTCTTGATCTATTATGAAAAGTTATCTATCGCAGGAATGGTTAATGTGGATAAAGTTGATGTGTTTTGATTGTTTTATGGTAGATGGTCGATGGGTTGATGGATGTGTAGGAGGAATAGGTAGAGGAGAGATGTGGAGAGGGGATGTCATGTAAGTAGTAAAATGGAGGTTAGCTTACGAGAACCAGCAGTGAACTAGTGTTTCCAGGCAATCCAATCGCCAAATCAATAAGCAAGGCTATGGTAGGAGGTACGTGGAAACGCCTGTAGAGCGTAGACCCTAGGGTGAACAAGTGAATGATAAGTGTACAGCCGATCGTGCTGGATTCAAGGAAATCATTCAACACTATGAAAGCTAGAATGAAATAGAAAGAGGCGAAAATAATTGATTAAGAATTAGAAGAGTAGAAGAGTAGAGTAGAAGACTCTTCTCCTTCTTCATCAACGTTCTCGCTTCAAAACCCTCTTAATAGTTTATTGAATGGCAGCAAACAGCGATAGGCAAGTAATCGGTATCTATCGAATACGTACCAACCTACTACCTACCACCAACATTCGACGTGACGCCCTACTTTTTGATTTGTGTCGATGTCAAAATGAGGGGAAATTCACATAGGTGCTAGGTCCTAGGAGCTATCTCATAAGGTTTCCCACTAGTACACACAGAGGATCTCCGTACGAGTAAGCACAATCGGTGATAAATGACGAAGACTCTAGTAGACTCTTACTGTCGTGGGCGTCGGCAGCTCACAGTAAGGACTAAGTAGAGTTACATGCATTTAAACATCGTATCTACATTACCATCACAAGGTCAATCAATCTCATTCGATATCAAACAATTCCAAATAATCCAGCTGAGTGAATCCCGGAAGTAGGACGAGTTAATTGGTTCTATTCTCACAAGGATAAGGCCATTCATTCTATGTAGGTAGGTAGGTATTCATTTCACTCTGCACTGCACTGCTCTGTACAAGAATGATGACCGAGTAGAAAATAATACAACAACTTATAAATATACCGACCGAGGTCGTACAAGTATATACACACCTACCTCATAAATATCCATCCAATACATATCTACCTATCAATTCCTACGTACCTTAACCTTACTCACTTCCTCTTGGCCGAGAATCACAACAGATATCCAAGAGTCTCCAACATCCAATATCCTCACCTCTTACTAGGCAACCAACCAACTACATGCCAATAAGCACACCTACCTAATAAAACATAAACATAAACATAACAAATACCAGGACAGGTATATAAAACATCTCCCCAAACCATAAAAATAAAAAATAATACCAAATCGAACACATCTATCAATTACATAAAAACCACACCAAAATCCATATATCATTCTTTTCGTTCCATTCACTACCTAGGTGGGTACCTATTATCTAGCTATACCTTTCTCCTTCTCCAAACCCTCTCTATATCTCCATCCTCATCCTAATATCCTCATCCTCATCATCTTCATCTCCATCCCTATCATTTTCATATCAACCCCAACCCCCCACCCCCCCCCCAAACACTCTTCCCAAAACAAAACACCATCAAACCCCATAAATCCGAAACAAGCCTCATAACCTCTTCTACCTAGATATCTGCTTACCATACATCCACAGCAATTCGCCTCCCTCCCTCTCTTTCCATCTTCCTTTCTTCCTTCCAACTCGCCACATGCCACGACAGATATCTATTGCTTACGAAGAGGGAGTACAAAGGCCCGCCTCTACAGCCTCATCAAGGCTTCACCATGGGAATATAGCGGCCGGACATGTACTCCGGGCCCACGTAGGCCTAGATATTTCACCATGAATTTGTACATCTTTTTGTATGCCTAATCATTCATATTTGACAATCTATGTTGAGTTGAAAAGGTAATCAATCCCATGCCCTATTCATATCATATTAAATGAAACCCCTGAGAAATTCCAACCAACAAAAGTGCTTGTTACCATCCTCTTCCTCAAACTTCCCATGAAATGATGAAGAAAACCATGTACTACGCCACAAACCCCAGCAAGTAACAGCTTATATTTGCAGAAAAGTGCCTGTACAACCGTACGCCTTTAAATAATATATCCACCTAGCACTCTTATTTGTCTTCCCTCTAGTCCTTTCATCCATTCAATTACTTTTCAGACTTCTAATCCCATCAATAACCATTTATCACTCGTGGTATCCAATTGAGACGACCACATGTCCAAGGTTGTCAATTCGAATCCAACCCAACGAAGACTTTTGAGAAACGCCGACCTATCTCCATCAGGAATTGATCGATCGACACAAACAACCACTTGCGAGACTGCGAATACTTCATCCGCGAGTTCAATGAGTGCCATGAGTCTGTAGCCATTAGTAAAATAGATCATGGTTACCAAAAAAAAGATAATCCTTACCCATGCTTTAAATCCCTTCCAATGACCGAATCATCAAAGAATGCAAAAAGTGTTTTCTCATCTCCATTTCCGCCAACAAATCCTCGAAAACTGCATCCACCAGTATAATCCCAGATCTCGAACCAAGCATCAATTGAATGGCCCGATTTGACGTTACCAAAGTAATTGTTATGCGTATCCACATCATCGTCAAGACTTGAATACGTGTCCGCACCCATCAGGTTTGAGTCATTACTAGCACTTCCTTCTTCACCAAGGAAAATGGTTTTCATGTTCTCGCAAAAGAGTCTCTCACACTCTTCCCGGATGGCGTACGCTGCCCCCTCTTTGCGGCTTGTAGTTCTACCTCGCGCATCTTGTTTCTTCGATAAGTTATTGATGAACGCGAATTCGTTGGCAGATCTCAAGGCCGCAAGAGGGGGACTTGATGGAGGGGAAGTTGACCCTGAGCGGACCTCAGGGATACCACTTTGCCCTGTTGGAAAAAAAAATATTAATATTTTATGTAAAGTTGAGATTCTTCGAGCGGAAAAAGGGGAAACTTACCCGCCGGCGCCGGTAGTGGAGTAGTGGAATCCAGAAAGACGAGCGGAAGAATCAACGATGTAGCAACTGGCGAGGACGTTGGCTTGAGAGCCAACTACCTCGCCGCCACAATTACTACTACTATGACTGTTTTTCATACTTGGAGCCATTGTTCTCGAATATTGCCAGTTTTGCGGTGTGGAGGTTTTTGGATAATTTGAGATCGAAGTTGATGATTTGATTGCGATAGTAACTTTGTTGGATGACACGATGATGCAAAGATGTGATGGTTCGATATTTGTAAGGATCCCAGTTGGGGATACTTGTTGTGAGATTGATTCTTTAATTCTTTTTAGGGGATCTCGGAGTTGTAACTTTGAAGATCGGTAACTGGAGGGAGAACCTCTTTTTCTTTCAAATGTGGGCTTAACAAAGCGAAAAGTAATTTCCCCGCCTGAGAAATGAGCCACGTGATATAGTTGACCAATCAGAATGGATGATGAAGCAACATAACCATCATCGCATCATATAACTAGAAATTTCGAGAGGATTCAGTCTGTTTTTAGTGAATGTTGGTTATTAATAATGAATGAACTCTATTTGTGTACTCCTGAAGATCAAGTCATCTTTTATTCTTTATTACCAGGCTAACCCTTCATCCTTCTCCTGATGTATGTATGTATGCACGGAGTCGAGTTGTATCTGCGTTTTCCTAGCAGAAGTGTAGAACTATATATATATATATACAACCCCAAACTGCTAATTGAAAAGCCCTCCTGAAGAGTACCTCTATACAGGAGTATTACTTGTTCGGAACCAAAGCACAAATATTATATCTTTTGATGCTATTATATTTCACTTCATCAAGGTCAACATACAAACTAACCTATCTCCTAGGTATATAATGCATTTATGATTCGTCTGCTTACACATCCATCAATATATCAAGTAAAAGCGTCTAGACTTACATTAGTACCTACGAAAATGGGGCAGCTGATTTTCAAAGGGACGGCATAAAAGAGTTTGAAGGGATAATAATAAGCTTTCCTGTACTACCAACCGTATGTATATTCGGTATGTATTCTAGTAGATCATGCAAAACATTTAGAGGAGTATCAATCCCTGCGTATAGTAAAAAAGAATATATATATGTAGACAGTACAATCAAGTTCTCAAAAAAATTCAAAAGATCTACACAACCTTCATGATTCTTATTTACCAACAACGAGATGACTAAAAGTTATTCCGAGAATCAGCTTATCGATAAGCAAGATGGATAGTTACTACTACTATCACCGTCACGCAAAGCGGATGCATAAAACGGTGTACAAGCCAACACATCTATCTCTGCTCGCTTTCGCTTCTATACGAGATAAATTAATTCCCAAGGAAAGTGGGAGAAGAGTGCAGGATGAGAAAAGTGCAAGATCCAAAGATCTCCCTCGTACTAAATTAAGTAAGTCAGTGTCAATATCGGTGTCGGTGTCGGTATCAGTGTCTAGACTCTATCCTATCTCACTTCACATGTCAATGTGCTACACTACCTTCTTGTCCTACGACATCGGGGAAACTACTTTTTGCTTACGATATTCATGAAATATCCACCCACTATGTCAAGAATCCATGAATTGAACTTTGTCCTTGGAAATACCGCCTTTTTACCCCTCGATTCTTTGTCCTTTCGACTTTTTGAAGATTGTTGATTCTCCTATCTGTTTATCTGTCATCTGATATACTCCAATATCTACCAACTGATTATCTCAATCGATTTCACATCTATACAAATACCATTAATATCTAATCGCAAGGTCTCTCTATGGTGCATAATAGTAAGTGATCATATCATTCATCCATTTCCGTTGCGCAAAGAGTCTTACCTTTGACACTTTCAAGACTGTCGCACGCGACTCTTTGTGTTCAATGTTTTAGCTCTTTCCCTATTCACTTAATTCCTTCATTCCCCTCCTGTTCGCATTCATGACATTCATGAATTTCATTTCTCTAATATCAATTTTCAGATAATAGTCAATAATACTACCTGGAAGCACGATACACCTTACACCTAACTGACAACTAAGATCTTACATATGAAAAATTACATTATTTGAAAAATTGCTCGCAGGACAAGCATCACAAATATGTCAAACGATCGTCTTACTTTTCCAACTTACCTCCTCCCTTCATTCGCATTCCCCTTTCGTCGTCGCAAACACTCCTCTTCTCCTACTTCCAGCGCCGCGCCATCAGTCAATATAAAGACGCGCACTTCGATTCTAGGTTCAAGCTACTCACCATCAAGTAGTTATAGCAATACTCCCTCTGCATCGCCTACATCTGAAACTTTTCTTGAGCGCACAATCTCTTCTTCTTCCACCGCAGACGAAAATGAAATCAGGAATAATGAATCCACCTACTCCCCTCAAAATCTTACCTCTCCCTCATCTCCTCAATCCCATCTCACTCGTGCCCACCCCTCGACAATTCGCTGCCTAACATGCTCTACCCACCTTTCCTACGCTTCGCAAGTCGTCTCTAAAGGTTTCACTGGGCGCCACGGACGCGCCTATCTCGTCGCACCGCCTCCATCCGTCCCGGTTCCAGTAATTCCCCCTTTTCCCCCCACCGCACACGACCGATCCAAAAACCTCGCGAATATACGAGTTGGAAGACCTGTCAATAGAGAACTCTTAACAGGTCATCATGTAGTCGCGGATGTGAATTGTATGATTTGTAACACGTTGCTGGGGTGGAAATATGTGGATGCGAGAGAACTAGGCCAAAAATACAAAATTGGAAAATTTATCCTGGAGACGAAGAGATGTGGAATTTTCAATACGTATGAAGATGATGATACGGTACCGCATTGCTTGGAATATAATTGTGAAGATGGGGATGTGAAGGATGGGGTGAAGAGTGAGATGACTGGAAACATGGGAAATTGGAATAATGGAGGTAAGGGAGAAAATGGTAAAATTGGTAAAGACGGGGAATTAGCAGCGGTAAAAGTATTAACGAAGGAAGAAGAAAAGGCAAAGGGATGGGTGTACTTTGATTCGGAGGATGAAGATGAATGTGAGGAACTTTTTGCAGGGGTTTGGGATGCCGAGATTGCGCAGAAGAGGAGGATTAGGAGGGTTGATAGGAGGAAGAGGGAAATGGAGAGGGAGAGGGCGGCTAGTAAGGATAGTGGGGTTGGGGGGTTATGAGGGGAGGAGGGTGGTTGAGGAGCAGAGGGGAGGGAAAATGAGAAGTAGTGTGTGATGATGGTAATATATTGGCAACGGATGAATGGATATGGATATGGACATGGATATGGATATGGATATGGATATTGTGAGATAGTATGTGAGTTATGATTTATGAAGGAAGGATGGGTATATAACGGATGGATGGACAAATTATAGAAGGAGGTATTTATTATTCAATGGGAGGGAGAAACTTGCTTATATGGTTCGGGCATGGCTTATGAATCTGTGTATTTAGTATTTTATTCTTTAGGTGTATGGTATTTATTTTATTCATAGTATCTATCTTATTCATCTTGCTCTTATTACTCTTCTCTTCTCTTCTCTTTATTCATCACTCACTATCTATACATCATTCATTACAACTCTAACCTGAACTCACAAACTCACAAACTCACAAACTCCCATGTCCCAAGTCCCAAGTCAGAAAGCAAGCGGTGGTTATAATATTAGTGAAATGTTATATTTGAAATGTTATATTCGAAATGTTATATCTGATATTTTATATTTTATAAAAAATTTATAAATATACAATTTATATTAAATACCATTATATTAAATATTACTACCAATTGAACGCTATTGAGTTTGTTTTTTATATGCTAGGGTTAGATTAGATAGATTCTAGAATGGAAAGTGGATAGTAATGAATAGGAAAGAAAGTTGTAGGTTTGGAGTTGAGGGGGAGATGGGTTGGGATACTGGATTGGAGGTGTTTGATTATAGCGAAGAGTTGAAGATTTTGTATTAAGCAAGATGCTAGTCTCCGTTGTCCGAGATTTTTTTTGAGATTTTAGTGGTGTAGCTGTAAGATGATGTTGTAGTGTTGATTGGTGATTGATAGATGAGCTCCAGGTCGGCAGGTCTGTTATGATCACTTTCTTATTTAAATTAATTCTACAAGGTTACCTAAATAACCTCGCAATTTGCTGAAGGGTAATGAAATGGAAGTCGACTTATGTATACCCCGATCACTGGCAGTGTATATATCCAGTGTGTTAAGAGTTCAAAGTCAAGTCTTCGATATCTATAGTCTCCGTCTTCTTACCGCTGCTGTTGCTACTTCTTCGAGAATCTATTTGGAATCGATCTCAAGGCCCTACCATAACCTTCATTTCTTTTGTTTGGGAGAGCATAGTCTCTAACCGACTAACCTTCACCCAAAGGAGGAAGAATATACGAATATATAATTAGACCAAAGTATCTAAGATTCCTCAATACCTGGGATGAAGCTCCATCAGTAATGGTAGGTGCTAACCAAACAATGTTTAAACTCGATTCTGTGAGCCATCAAGCAGAGAACGAAGGTGTATTTATCAACGCCGATATTGATACTTAATTCTTCTTTAATAAAGCTATTGGTAAACCATTTTCATACTCTTTCTTTTGATCTAATTAGAACTCATACTGAACAACAAATCTAGGATGTCTAAATCTACCATTCTGAAATATCAATTTGCCTTGGAATTGGCTGTTCAGAAATACCATGAGCTGATAGAATAACTCAATTCTAACCATCACATACGGATTATAAAGTGTCTTAGCGCATGTCTACCACATACAGCACTGCTAATCATGAATATAATACCCATAGATAAGTTACGATTATACACTACCTCGAAGCTTAATAGTATGTATATTCCATCTTGAGACTATGTATGATCAGGAAGATATTTGTGGTTTAAAATGCACCATCCTGGCTTTACGGTTACTGAGCTTAGAGGTTAACCATGTGGTGATCAGCATGGTTTTGAACAATAGAGTTTTTATGGAATTGGATATACGCATATGGAAGATATCTTGTGGAGATGTTATAGGTTCTTCGTCTTAGACGGAGGTGCAGTTATAGGATAGGATGGAGACTTGGATAAGTCTTGTTGACATCGGTTGTTGATACTACTATGTATTTTATCAATCTTGGTAAATAGATTAGCATTTCCTGTAGCCGTTTCAGCGTACACTACCATACGACATAAGTGGTTTTTCTTATATGGAGAATTTGAGAATGGCTTTAATAAGTTCTCTGATTATCACTAAATTATTGATCACTAATTCGCCTTTGCAGATGTATTTTCTTCTCCATACCATCACAACCATCGTCGATATGCATGCCGAAGTATCAATAGAAATTTGGAATCTTTCCAGGTACATCATCATAACCTTTCCAACATCCGAAGTCATCATGACATTTTACCAGCTCCACTTGGATTCATATTTAACTGATTCCGGGATCTAACCCCCTTCCAAATTAAAGAACTCTATGCTAACTCTCTCTATACAATCATACAATCATTAATCAATTAAATAACAGTAGCGCTCAGCTACAGCTTTCAGAGCCAATGCTGCTAGAACCGGAAATAACATTGCTATCCTAAGAAAAAATTCGATAAAAACCAGCTGCTAGCATTGTTTCTACCACCATCCAAAGAATGCATAATCAATCACCATCATTCAATCATATAGGTGCCCTTAAATACTTTAAAGAGTTCACAATAATCCGCCATGTTTAACTCCCAATCCTGGAGTGTTCTCATAAATTCAAATCAAAACATACACTTTTCTACCACAAACTTAAATCTCTTGATTTTTAAGGAGGCGGCTGAGGATAGATAAGGTAAGTTCCTTACATAGTGTCAGAATTTCCACAAAAGTGATATACTGTGGACTTTGAGGCTGAAGTGAGGGTCACGTGTATATTTTAAAATAGCTTTAGTCTCTATTGATACCCCTGAGGGCTTGGAAAAAGTCGGAATAGTGATGCATTGAAAGACTAACTTTCAAAATGGAGTCCTTGGTGTATCTTAATTGCAAGAATGCTCGCATCTAGTCTTCAAATTTGAGCGCCCTCTCGACTTGGTACTTTCATTTCCAACCCGTGACGGTATAATGGCACAGGAACAGAGTGAAGAGGAAGCTTTGAATGGTGGATTGAGGGGTGTCTTTGCTCAAAAGATTATTGAAGGATATCTGAGCTTGGATAAGCAGTTTTCTGGGAGAACGATATGGCTAACATTAAATTGGAATAAGTTGGAATTAGAAAGATGCGTTTGTATGTTCCGAAATGTGGTATTCAAATAAATAGATAGATGGATAGATAGCGAGTGCGCTGAAAGCCCCCATTCACACATCAATGACTAAGAAACCCAAAGGAGATCATATATACGGCACCTAACCTTTTTGTGTTGGGCCTGCTCTCCTTCGAAAAGGGAGCTTAGCGAAGCAGAGAAACGAATTGAAAAGGCTAGCATACCAGGATCATCAACGAACTCATATCATACTTGAGCAATAATTTATTCGCTCTCCTAGCCTTTAATAGCCCTATCTTAATATCATCAATTCATATGACTCCCAAGCTCTACCATCGTTGAGGAAAGACATGGCATGCGGCGTCACTGGACCTGCTATGTCAAGCAGCTATATTGTTTTTATCACTTGGGGTAATACTGCGAAATATAAGGTTTTCAATAAACACGGGAGGCGGCTGATTGCCATCTCCCAGTCCTGGCCACAAGTGACCGGCAAGAAAAGAAAGAACAGGTATTGGGTTTCTTGAGACCAGAAAGAGCATCAGATTGAATTGATTGATTCTCTAGCTAAGCAGTTAAGCTGCGAGTATATATTCAAAAATGAAGGAATAAGGTTAGGTATTCAGCCTTCGGAATTAAAGTGCTTTGAAATCAAAATATTGAAAGCAAACAAACAGTATACCAAAAAGGAAAGAATGAATTAAAAGTTGAGTTTTGTTTGCTCCTTATATGCATCATGCAATATATATGCATATGCTGCCAAGATCCCAGGAGGTCAACAACAGGACAATCGAGGTCTTGGAAACAGCATGGCATGTGCTTGTGCCGAGGCTAGTCCTAAGAGACCTGTTATACTTGATGCCAACTAGCACTGAAAGATCAATCGGCTGCTGAGTTGTACAAAATCCCGAACCTTTTTTTTTTGAGGCGCACTAAAGAGATTTCGACATTGGTTATGTGCTTCACTTAAGCATCAAAGCCTCATTGTGGATATATAGGCTAGAAGGAGTTAGCCATGAACGCTTTGGCGTGCAAGGATTAGTTGGCAGAGCCGATGAACAGAGGTGAGCGCTTTATGTTGTGAGGAAGATAACGGGTGCACTGGACAGGCCAGAAAAGAAAAGTGGTAGTTGTGCAGATAAAAGAATATGGTAGACGATGATGAAATACGCAGTTACTCCTCCATTTTCTTTCTCCTGATATGTTTATGCTAAATGATTTGCTGACGGAAAAAATGACAGCTATCAGGGATACAGTAAACCTAACCGTGAAAACAGGTGAGAGAAGCTGGGCCGGATTAGGTTCGGTTATACCTTTCTACAAATTTATCCCGCAGGTTATAATAACAGTTTCGTTACCCAAGCATACCAGTATCCTGAATTGCAATGTGATTGCAGTGGCTGGGATGACGGTAGTGGTCGTAGCTCTTAAGAACACGACCGACATGCTATGGCGAGATGAGGGACATGTGTAGAGGCGGAGGAGAGAAAGGAAGAGCATTGAAGATGAAAGAGGCCAGCAATAAGTCGGTAGTCCACTCGTATCGATAAAACTTGACTCTCTCCGGAAAAAAGACGATCTTCAACTGAAGAATTGGTGTGTGATTGATATGGTTGCTGAGATGTAGATACTCGAGCCAATTTCAAAATGAATGTGCAATTTTAGGTTGAGATGAATAAAAATTTCCATTCCTTTTGAGCGTCGCGGCATGAATCTAAGGCCAGTGGATTTTGCAAGGTTTTGGTCATTTTGATGGCTGTTTAATCTCGCGCTAGTGCTATTACTCTTGGATGGATACTTCCAACCATTTGTTTTAAAAACGCATCATTTTCATATTGCTTACAACGATCCGCGCAATCATTGGGAGCTCGAGCTAGTGTCCAGCAAGTTGAAATCTTCCACTACTATTCCCGAAAACGACGAAAGCCCCCGGGAGCAAAGACTTTCCTTTGTAGCATCATGGGTGCTAACACACGCACCGAGTTGCGAGAAAATATGGACTGTAAGAAGCGATAATCGCAACTTAAATCAGATTCGAAAACTTTGGCCTCTGAGCATAAGCTGTTCGACTCTAATCATTGTAGAGAAGCGATTTCAGGTTCTGTTGCATCCAGTCGGAGTTTGGCATTTTCAAAAGCAACAGAAATTATTCCTTCGCGACATCCATTTTGTGAGCCAAAGAAATATGAGAATATTCAACTGTTGGACAATCTCGCAGCTGCAAGATTGTCAAGCAGATAAAATCCTGCATTGAGGTGGCAAGAAGCTGTGCGCCCAGATGCAGAGGGAAGGTCTTAGAGGCATAGTGTGTGAACCAGAGCCCCAAAAATGATTGTGCTAAGCTCTGTATCGACTGTAGAAAGAGAAGAGAAGAGCCATGAGAGAAACGTTGCTAGGCACCGTAGAGTAGAAGAATAGATAGAATTGGAGTTGGTAGAAAAGGTGGAAGGTGGATCAAAGAGAATAGCAGGGAGAAAGGCAGTGAAGAGAAGATATACGACCCTGGTAAGTCTGGGGCAGTCGGTTAGGGTTTATCGTCGGGTTCAACAGCCATTGTCCCCATATGAGAATGGACATATTTCAACTGGAAGCTCTGAGCTTGTTCAAAATTTGATGAGGGTCCATTGATGGAGTCTGGCAGGTGGTGGGTGGTGGGCGGAAGTTGGTAAAAATGGGGAGTAGAAGTAGAGATATTAGAAGGGACAAAATCGAACACAATGAGTCGTCTGTTTCACCTAGGATTTATCTCCTTTCTTTTTGGTGCATTTAACAATATGATATGGGAACTTCACATTTATGCCGAGTCTCCTGCCCATGTTGCAAAAATAAATTCACCATATTATTGTTATGCTGATCCGAAACACCTCTGCAACCAACAGAGTAGAGCCCTCGAGGATTCCGTAGTATCTTTGGGTTTGAAAAGAATGACGGAAACCTTGACAGTAAGCAACTAGCCCTTCTGCACGATAAATCTCCCCTTCGTCTGAAATAGGAAGGAGGGGAAGGGAAGGGAGGTTGAATTCCGAAATCGGAAAACACAGGATCATACCATTTACACCAATATGAAGCTATTCACACTAAATCTTGCTATACGCTAAAGATCCCGTTCTATAATTTGAATAAGCTATAGTTTTAAAAATAGGATCTTTACTGATTCGCTGCTACCGTAAGGTAATGGAAATCAGATTAACAAAAGTATGAGCAGACTTCTGTTGTGCTTTCCTTACGAGATAGTAGACTAGTACTTGAGATACTCTCTCCATTCCTTCTCTAGCCAATCCACTCAAACCGTGAGGATGAAGTAAGTAATACCTCAGGTAATCCAAGTACCGAGGCTATCACGTGATAATTTGAGCCATCAAGGCTCGCTAGCTTATCAACACGTTTTTTTAAGATGAGGTAAACCGCATTCACACTAGCGCCTCTACGATAATTACCTAGTGTCAAAGTCATTCAGGTTCAACACAAAGAGTTTGTCACCTTCGCCCCAAACTCTTTCTTTTCATTTCATCTTCGATCCATCAACAACTTTTCATCCATTGTAAATACGACACACGCAATTGACACAACCACACCTCTACGACTCCGCGGTTTCGTATCAAAAAGAATATCACGATCGGGAAGATAATACTGTTGGGAAAGAAGCTGTGGAAGGAAATATTCATTTGGAGGAAAAGAATCATACAAAGAGAGAGCAGAGTGGATCGTCTTGGTGGTGCAATTGTTTGGTCTTGTGGAGGAAAGCGGCAGCTTCAAAGAAAGAGAAAGAAAGAAGAACATCACAATAGCAGTATTACTGCAATCTTGTACTATCATTTCCTTTTGAGAGAGCCTTTTTCTGTGTCACCAGAGTTATCTCCAGTGATTGCAATCAGATTTGATTTTACCTCGTTTCCCTGAACGAAGAAAAAAAAGAGAAGAATCTTGATATTGCACCGGTCGCATTCACGAAACATCCCTTCTACCCTTCCCCATTCCATCATATTAACTAATTCTCAAGCATTTGCTTGATATATTGAGTGCATCAGGAGAGTAGTTTGTTTTTCTGTACACACCAACGCAATCAGAAATTGTCAAGCTCAAGGATCAACAGCATCCTTAACAACTTCAACTTTGATCAACTTGACCAACCGCAATCATGTCGTCTTCAGTGTTCTTCAAATTCAGATCCCAAAAGGAGCCCTCTAGAGTTGAATTTGATGGTACTGGTATCTCTGTATTTGAGCTCAAGCGTGATATTATCATCAAGAGTGGATTAGGTGACGGAACCGATTTTGATCTCGTCATTTGCAATGAAGCAGACAATGAAGGTAAGAATTTTGTGTATCCCCACTAGATAATGATTCTGACCAATGTAGAATATGATGACGATACTACCGTTATTCCTCGGTCAACTTCGATCATCGCTCGTCGATTACCTTCACTCAAGCCGGGAGCAGGAAGAGCCGCAAGATACATGTCAGGGCAGATGCCGATAAAGCAGAAGACTTCGTCACGAAAAGAACAAGGGAAGCAGGCAAATGCGAAGGCTGTTGCATCTACACAAGGGCTGGCACAAATGGATAGTGCGATGACTGAGGAGCAGAAGATGGAAGCTATGTTCCAGGCCCAAAGTGATCAATGGACAGCACAGCAGGAAGATATGGCAAAGTAAGTTACTCATGTCTTTAACCTAGCAACATTTTCTAACAAGTTCATAGTCAAACACCAGTCTTCCGACCAGGTGGTAAGAAAGGTCAGCCTCCAGCAAACGTTCCGGATCATGAACCACCAACTGGATACATTTGTTATCGATGTGGAGAAAAAGGGCATTGGATTCAGGTTTGCCCTACGAACGATGATCCAAATTTCGATAACAAGGCACGAATTAAGCGTACAACTGGTATTCCAAGGTCTTTCCTGAAAACTGTAGAGAAGCCGGTGCAGTTGAGCAATGATGGTACATTGGATGATACAAAGACACCATCTGGTGTAATGGTAAATGCTGAGGGAGAGTTTGTCGTTGCTGAGCCTGATAAAGCGTCTTGGGAACAATTTCAAGCTAAAACCAAGTCGTCTGCCGCTGCCCAGAAAGCTGCTGCTTTAGGAGATAAAGTGTTGAGAGATAGAGGATTGGAATGCGCGCTCGACATGAGAATATTCATAGATCCAATGAAGACGCCCTGTTGTGAGAAGACGTACTGCAATGACTGCATTACTAATGCTCTTATCGAAAGCGATTTCACATGCCCTGGATGTCAGACTGATGGAGTATTGATTGATGATCTGAAGCCTGATGATGAGATGACCGCCAAGATCAAGACTTATTTGGAAGAGAAAGATGCAGCCACCAAAAAAGAAAAAGAAGAACAGAGAGCTAAAAGTCCTAGTGTAAAGTCCGATACTGTCACTACACCACCAATCAAAGCATCAAAACCCACGGGAAAGGCTAAATCACCAACGCCGAAACCATCACCTAAACCAAAATCACCTGAAGTGTCAAAGGTCTTGAAACGTAGTCCCACACAAGGAAAATCAACTATACCCGTCGTTGGTGTTCCAGGTGCACCTTCAGGCCCTCAGGGTAAAAAGCGACCTTCGGATGAATTACTAGAGAACCCTAAGATTCCCAAAGGACCAAAAGCTATGCGACAAAAGGAAGCTGCCATGATTCCTCAACAACAAAACATGATGAATGGTATGAACGGCTTTCTAAATATGAACAACATGCCGCCGCAATTCTACGGTAATGCAAACGGCTTCAACGCCGGCATGCCCAACATGAACATGATGAACAACTTCGGCATGGGCGGTATGAATCCAATGATGGGCATGAACCCCATGATGGGTATGAACTTTCCTAGTATGAATAACATGCCCATGTTCAACAACGCAAACGCTTTTGGCAATATGAATCCCATGATGACTGGAAATATGCCTCCAATGAATGGAATGGGTAGAGGAATGAATATGTCGAACGGGGCGGCAGGCGGATTTCCTAATCAGCAAAAGACAATTTTCGCGGAACCGCTACCGAATGAAGAGGACAATGCGTATTTCAGAAAACCGGTTAATCCACATAGACATGTGGGAAGACAAAGAAGGGCAAGACCAAGTGATTATCGGGAACTTTAAGAATTACGATACTAGCGTCATTTTTCTTCTATCGACTTTTAGCCTCCTCGGCTCCTTGCTTCGGATCGAAATACCGATACAGCATCCGTAAATCGCCACCTTCATCTTCTCACGGAATCGGATCATTTCAAAGCAAGCTGCCATTTTACTTTTCGCCTTCCATTGACAAAACTCAACTCAACACAAACAAAATCCGCATCGTCGCAAGATTTTGCTCAGGAAACTGTATTCTGTTTCCTTCTCTTTCTCTTCTTCTCTTTTAAACTATACGCACGCAACGAAACTCACTAGAAGCAAATGGGCATGGTACGGGCATGGCATCATAGGTGCACGGGAGGCATACTATACTATTTTGTTACTTGCTAGCGTAAATATTTTAAGAAACGCAGCATTTTATGGTGTTTAGGTGAATTTGGGTTTACGTACTGGCATTGGCATTGGGATTGGGATCGTTCATGTTTATTTTATTGCTTTTGGGTTCGCCAGTTCATGGCTATGTTTTTTTTTTTGTTTTTTTTGGTTGCATTTACATTTGCGTTTGAGGATGGGATGTATGCTTGCTTGCTTGCACTATATGATGGATGGATGGATGAATATGAGAATGAGGTGGTATTCTGCTGTGTTTATTTGTTGGCTTGTTGACTTGCTTTCGCGTATCAGAGGGGGGAGGGGGTGGATTTTTGAAATGTCCTTTTTGAGATGTTCTTTTTGTAGGGACGGAGGGAGGGATGATGGGTGCGGAGAAGTACATAACATGCATTCGGGTACATACTACAGATGATGAGAAAACCTTTAGCGAGTTAAAGCACCTGAATGGATAAATGGAGATGTTATTTTATTTGATTTGATTTGATTTGATTTGATTTCTTTCTTTCTCTTTGCGTGGTGATACTAATCAATCCTGAACTAATATCTTATATTTATATACCTAGTCTCTACCTCATCCCTTTTCATACTAGGTATCTTTCTATCTACTTATCTAGTGAGTTAAGTGTCTTTCTTCCCTCTCTTCATTTTCATTCACCCACCGTGTACTCTATAAAACCAAATACTCAAATACTCAATACTCAAATTCAAATCCAAATCACCTCAAATCCTTACTCCAGTCCCCAAAACTCCAATATCTCGGATAAGGTTTTGATGAAAGATGATGATGCATATAGATGAGTATATGCTTTTGATTTATTGAAAAAAAGCTTTAAAAGCTTTAGATATTATTGAAGGAGGAGGTAGTCAGTTTGGATTGATGGTGAGTAAGTGAGTGATTTGAGTGGGAGTGTGAGTGAGTGTGAATTGTATGATGGGGATTTGGGGTAGGGGTGTGAAAATTTATGGAGAGGGGGAAAGGGGGAAAGGGGGATTTTCAGTATTTAGGTGTGTATAGTTGGGTAACAGGGAGATTAGGTGGGGTATAGAGGGGGTTATGAGGCAAGTTAATGGAGGAGCACAGGGAGAAGGGCTCCGATTAGGAGGAGAATATGAGAGAATCGAGTGAATGATACGAATGTATTATAAACGAATATAAAGTAAGCCAGCGAAATCTCAATTTCAAAAGTAAACCATATGACCGAGTGAATCAAAAAAGGGGCAAAAACGGAGATTCAATCTGGATGAGTAAGGAATATCTATACTTTAGATACCTATTTAAAGAATCCTTTCCGTCTAGTAACAGAAAATCATTCTTAACACAGAGAGGACCAGTTTTGTCGATGTTCGCTGGTATCAAAAAGTTTCATGCAGGTTTAGTTGTGATGAAGTATGGGAGTGAGAATGGAGGTGAGATGGGAGTAGAATTTAATTTAGTGGAAAGTACTCTGGTTTGATGATAATGTAGGAGATTTTGGATTGATGTTAAGGTTTGGGATATGATAATAAAGGAACGCGTAGGCTATGGCGATGAATATCTAGTGAATAGTGAAATATAAGAGGATTCAGGAATTGACAATAATAAAAACGTTCAAAATTTCCGTCTAAAGTATCTAAAAGATTCCCCGTGGAATTAATTCATACGTATAAATTCATATGGATTGTATGTACACTCTAACAACAACTAGCTACAAAGAACTTTCCCATGTATTGGGGAACGTTCAGCAAATCATGGTCTTGATACAAAAAAAAGAGGTAGAGAATAAAGATTTATATACTTACATAACCTTTCCTGCAAGTATTATTTGGAAGAACAAGCCGTGGAGGGGGAATTCAAATAACGCTAGCGTTGATTTACCTTCCTCTATACTCATGCTTGGGAACTTCATCCAGCTTCAATTGGTTAGTCCCCCGTTTAATTCTGGTTAGCTCTATTGAAATTCATAATTTGTTTATATAAATTTACCTCTCTATGCTTTAGAAGAAGAAAAGTGTGGCGAAGCAACAATCAGAGGTGACTTCCATCTGCAAGTTATGGATGTTGCGGGGTGATTGGCTTTTGTTTTTTTGTTTTTGAGGAGGTAGTAGGGATATGTGGATAGGATTGGATGGAGGAAAGAGAAGAGATGACCTCTTAATACTTATTATCTTTTTGATAGCGAAAATAGATGATAACAATTTGGATTCCAGATGATGATAATTATGAAAGTACGACTGATAACAATAGAAAAGGAAGGAGATTTCGTGAATGAGATGAGATACTTCCCAAACCTCAAACCTCACCCTCATTCAATCTAATTTACTCAGTTTTATGACCTAAATTCCCGAAATCTTTATTCAGATAGGGCAGCGCTATATTAGCTTTTGTCATAGATCTACATGAATGATGGTCTAAGCTGGAATTTCCACGTTTGGGGATTCGAGCAGACGGAGTATGCGATTTTTTATACTACTCCCTGGAAAGGGAATAAATGCTTCTGAGTTGTGTGATTACTGATGTTATTGTAAGGCTGAATCTTGTGAGAAAAGGAAGTGCTCGGTGAGTTGTGAATGAGGAGATATAGTGAAGTGTTGAAACTTGGTACCTAGGTAGGTAGGAAGAATTCTAGGGGAAAAGTTGAGGATGAAGTGAATAGAAGGAAGATAATAGGTTTGAGTAGATCAAGAGCATGGTAGAAGTGAGTGGGAGCAGTATATAAGCGTCATTTTTCAAGCTTCTAGTAATTCAGAATATCAACATTAACAAGTACATACGTATTTCGGCTGATGCTTGTTTACACCTCTTGAATATTTCTTGCGTGAGGAAGAGTTTCCCGCATAGTATTGGAGTTGGATTCAGTATATTAAGGTAATATTATTGTCATTTTTATAGTTGCTATTGTCACTATATATAATATATACACATTTAAGAAACGACTTATCAAGCGATGAAGAAGAGTGAGGAGACAAAACTTTAAGCCCTAATTCTCCCCAACGTGCATTCACATTTCAAATATTGTAGAGATACAGGCTTCTGTCCAGATAATGTCAGTCCATTTCTCTGTTATGATTGCATTTTGATTTCAAGAAAACAACAAAGAGGAATATTCTTGTCTATTTATGCCGCAGTGTCTTAATCTTGTACATCGTGTGATTTAGAAACCCCTCAAATTCTAAAGTGTTGAGAAGGTGTCTTTCTTAATTCACTAACCACTTCTAAGCGTTGCGCCCGCATTTCATACCCCTCCTTTTGCCAGCTACCTACACAGTCAATTTCCACACTATTTTCTTATTTAAACTTTTCCAAGCAAGCGCTCAAGCAAAATATGTTCTTATAGGTGTTTGGGACCCTGAGATGTGTGTCTGGCCATCAAGATGTGTAGCGTTGTGGTTATTTTCTCCTGGATAACCTCCGGGAGCCATTGCTCATTGGGGTTTAGATTCAGGGAGCAGAAGATATTGTTGTCTAATTCTAGCTGTGGCAGTTTGATTTAGTGCTAAGGTTAATTTTGTGACAAAAGTAAGAACCAATGGCAACAATGAAGCGCAAAAATTAGAAGGGGGTTCATATCTTAAGCCTCGAGGACAGGCTATTCGCACTCCGGCACATGTATTTGGATTGACCGACAGCACTTTCATCATGACACTGCTTTGCCGACCATTACGAATAGTAAGGAGCGTTGAAAGGATCACAATGAAGTATTTAACAGGACTGTGGACCGTGATGCGGGGTACGTCTAGGTGAATTTCGATCCTGGTATCATGTAGAAGCCGGGTGCTTGTTTACTTCATTCACTGACAAGCTACGCATCTCACCCATCTTCTTCCAAAATAAAGTCTTTAAAAAGACTGGTGTATCAGTTACGAACCCCTAGAGATCTAGAAACCAAAAGTATTCAAGAAATAAAGGATCTCAAGTTCGCCTGGGTGACTATATCTACCTCAAATGCCAGAAATGGTTCTTGAGAAGGGATACTCCAAGTTTGTATAGGTATGGAGATGTAATGTGATATGGGATGACAATAGGTCATGCTCATTGTCCATGTTTTCAAGTGACTATTAATTGTGTAGATTCAATCTTTATGACAATATTCTCAGCAATAACAGTCATAAGAATATGAAAAGACGACGATTGGACGACATTTCACATTAAACACTACACATCGCCTTTTCCCAGCCCTCTTTTCCCCAACTAATTCCACACCCATTTCTCCTTTATTCCTTATGTTCTGTGTCTCTACACTGTAGAGAATACGGAGTTGGAAATGTAACCACAAGCTTTCTTTACTTCTTTCTACATGAGATAGAGAAGAGGTAAGCCCTGCTTCTTATACTTCTAGACCCAGAAGCTGTAAGTATGAGTGCGGTGTTAGGCAATGATAAGGAGTACCACCGGGCATATCTTTTTTATTCACTACATCTCCCAATACTGTTTCTTTCCAGCAGACTCATCTCACAATCTGGTATCGAAATGAAAAACTTTGGAAGGATTATGAGATCATGAAATACCAATGCCAAAGTTTCAGTGTAGTCACGTGGGCAGCGGCATTCAAGGGGGGAAAGTCTGAGCTGGTGCATAGTACATAGTACGTACGAAGACTATAGTACAATGGACCATTATTCTCATCTTTATTATTATTAATGCTAATAAAAAGACAATATACCATTCGATAGCAAGTGAAAAAAAGAAGGATATTAGATGAGATATAATATATCCCATTGATTCTCATCCTTATCATTCCTGGCCTACTTCCCATTCTGGTTTAATTCTGTGTGAACTGAGGTGGCGGGGCAAAAACTGTATTTATGTTCGCGTCTTCTCAGAATCGGGGAGATTCTAAAGGGGAATGAATGTATTGCCTTTTATGCGAGCGTGTTACGAATGTAAGACGCAAGACACAGGATAATCTAAGAGCGGAATAATATGCCCAGTTCCTGGAAACCTCTCTGTGTACCTATCCACTATTCTTTAAACTCAGATACTTTATATACTTAATGGTCGAATTTTCTCGACATTTGGTAGGCTTGCGGATGCAAAATGATTAGGTCTAAGATCAATTTTGGCAGTCCTCGGTTCAAATTTTAGGATAGCTAAATGAACAGATGGATGACTGGTTGATGTATAATAAGGAAATAAAAGGAAATTGATAGGGCGAGCTTGTATAGAGAATATATTTAGACTCGACAAGGTTTGTATCTCGAGACCATGTTAAAGCAAAAATGTTGAATGCTAAAAGTACTGCTGTATTTTGCGTGACAAAATTCAATAAATGGAAGGAATTACTTCTGACAGTGCGCTGACTACCGTTGTGAGTTTAAATAATTTAGCACAATAAGATGTCTGACTTACCAGGAGAAGAGGAATATAAATGACAATGAAGCTAAGGACTTGAACTGTTTGTGAATAAATAGAACTAAGTCTGGAGAATCAAAAGACTTCATTTATTAACTGGAACTGCTGAAAGCCCTTGTATGAGACCACCTATCATCACATAACCTGGCTTCAGATGATTATATCTCCCTACTCTCACCGACTCCCCGTTTTCCCATGCGTCACAAGTTACATGAGACACCACTCATCCTGATCCAACTTCCCATTCTCCGCTTTTTTGACGTCCCAAGCTCTTTTTTTAACCAGCACTTATATAGGGTGACCGTTCTTCAAATTCGCTATTGTTTGTTTCAAATCCCTTTTCTAGACAAATAAATTCTCTGACTTGAATCCGCGATCGAGCTTTTCCTACAGCACCCACATTCCAATATCATATATCAATTTTCCCAACTGACGTTGTCTCCTTTCTGCAAGGCTTCATTATTCTCGCTGTAAATGATGATCTCATCCGTGTTATAACCAAATTTTTCGTCCAAAAGAGGAATTCTGTTCCTTCATTCCGTTGGAATCTATATTTTACACCCGCCTTCTCAAGGTGCCATTTCCAAGGGTATATTCTACCACTCTAAATGATCATTACCATTGCAACTGAAAAAAAAAAGATAGAAATGAAGAATTACATGGCATCGTTCGTTCTTCTCAAGCTGTCCATAAGTCATTCCCAAGAAGTAGACGATATACAGCTTCAAAGCTTGGCCGTTGATTTACAGCCAGGGGTGGATTTGTGGCACTCAATGTGTATAACTTTCCAGTTAAAGGAAACTGCTTTGATTCGTCCAGATAACTTTCGAGAAAGAGATACGTCATGATCAACTCAATCCATTCAAGTCATTGTGTGTTAGAACTTTCTACCAATTCATGCAATTTCTAAAAGCGGTGGAAGGAATTTTAGCTAGTCGCCCCGCGAGCTTTGAAGACACACTTAAGTTCCATAGAAGTAAGTATAATTAGGCGCCTAAATTCTCTAAATTCTTAAAAACAAACCAAGCTCAAAACTCATAGGAGCATAATTGCGGCAAAACACTTGTCAGAAGCCATCTAACAGAGAAAAAAAATCATACCCGTGCTAATCACACCAACATCTGTGTACAGATTAGTAGTGGATACCTCGCGAAAAAGAAAGTATAAGCAAAAGATTTGAGCAAGAGAAAGATGGAGAGCAGTAATAGATTCCATGATCCTCGAATTTCAATATCAAGAGTAATGAGAAACCAGATCCTAGTTGTCCATCATCTCAAAGTTTTACGGCGCGTCGGATTTGACCTAGGACTTTGACCTCTTGTAGATTGAAACGTAAAAAAGATACGTGCCCATCACCAGAAAGGGTATCAAACCACGGGCCAGAATTCTCATAGCTACAAATGGAGAGGAAAGATATAATAATATCGGTATCACGGCTACCAAAGGAGTCAATCGTGCCGAAAGTTTGATCCGATAACGGAAGAGCAATCTACACAATTACCCATTCATTTAGATATCTTTTTACCCCCAATTCTCCAGGCGAATCCTAATCTTGGAAGATAAAGATATTGACACGTGCGGGTCACACTACATGAGCCATATGCGTGATGTATTTTATCTTGTGTATCTTCCACGGTTATCAGATGCCTAACTGTAACGTAGGACAAAATCTTCGATGCCTCGATCGGAATCGATTGCATCGAATAAATACACAATACATATACAATGCTGTTGTGCTTCAATGTCTATAATCGGCGATGATCATCAACTGAATGACCTGTAAGCGGCTGATAATATCAATAATGTCCGGTATATGAAAGCCAAAATGGACGTTGAAGGAAAGTTGAAGAAAATAATGCAAGATGTGTAGTACAGAGAGATGCGGACAAGGGGCGGCTCAACCAATACTCAAGTTGGTGGTACATCAAAAGGTTGTATTCTGCCAAGAATCTTTATTTTTTTGCCGAATGCGAATTTGAGCGGGGGGAAGAGGGGTTATCTGTGAGTATGGTGTGAAACTTCTGACGATGTTGTTCTCGCCAGCCTTGATAGCTGTCTTGTCAATTAGATTCGATCTAGAAGGATATGGTGGATTGTTCGGGAACTCGGGAGATGGATGGTATGCATCAGTGAGAACCGTTCCGTCTGCAATACGACAGCCGTCGTTCTCTGTGGCGTGGGATAATATTGATGATAACTTACTTTGGTAGGATTGAGGCAGGGTGGTTGGTAGAGTTGATGATGTAGTTGATGACTAAGCTAATGGAGGATCCAATTGTTGATTTGGATGTGCAGTGAGGAATAGGGGTCGGGTATCTCCAAGAATTGGTATAAATTTGGGTGACATATGAGGGGGACATGTGAATGGTGTCTCGCAGGACGAAAGATTTACGATAATCAGTGGTGGACTTACAGAGTACTCCTTCATTGTCACTAGCCGACAACTAATCTCTAATAATGTCACACCACTTAACCTACCAACTATACAGCTGTAATCTCTGTGTTGATCATACATGTACCTGCTGCTCTGATAGTTCCAGCTCATGTTTCAACTGAAAAGAAGCCCGTTGGATCTGATTAGTATTAAGGGGGAAGTACCAATGTCGTTCACTATGTGGATCAACAGTGGAGCTCAACGGCGATGGATTTACCATGCATCAGGGGCGGCCTATCGGTAATTGCCTTCTAGAAGTTTCAGATCTTCCGGTTGGAGAGAAATTTCCGAATTTTACTCAGCAAGATGGGTAGGATCTCTGACATACGTTTACGAGGAAATGTAGGTATGCCAAAGAGAAGAATGTTTCCAACCAGGAACACCAAAGATTTCGCTTTCGCAGAAGGCATGAACCCATTTATTTTTGTGTGGTGAAGCAAGTATTGGACTGTACGATGAAAAGATCCGGTTCCCCGGATTTAGCACTCTGTACTATGAACTGTAAATGGTATCGCGGACCCCCGCATTTACACGAGATCTTTACCTAATATGACACTTCCGAGCCGTGGAAGTTATCAAGGTGAAGCTTTTCAATCGGCATTGCCATGTGTCCGGTGTGTAGCTGCGCACGATATCTTTTTATTTTTTTTATTTTTTTTATTTTTTTTATTTTTTTTGAGTTTTGGTAAGCTATAAAGTCCTCGTCTTCATCCGTGGCCATTATGATGGCAATGGCTGTATCTTCCATTTACTTTCCCGGCGTTAGGCTTGAAAGTTGTAACCTGAAATACCATTGTTACTGTAGCATCAAGCATTGCAAAACGTATTATTAATGTTGGTTTGAAGATTGAGCTGGCGGGTTCTATGACTCCTTTTGCTCACCTCATCCCGTACCCGAGATGAGCGGAGTGTAGGGCCCGTTCTAGGTTCTCATGGTTGGATGAGACGCTGGTATGAGTGTGTCGTAAAAGCTGCAAACAAAAATAAAAACGGTCTTTCCACTGAACATACCACATCTTTCCCCTCGAGGTCTTCATTGGAGAATGCAATGAAATATTGAAAATTGGAGGTAAGCAGGCCAAGTAACTTGCTAAGGGCAGGTCTAGAGGTAGTTACGATTTGATTTCCACTTTCCAACCCCTTACGGCACATTCCAGTCCTGTCTCTTCCCCATGTTTTGGAAATCCACATATAAGGCCGAATGCAGCAAGATACCTATCTCAATCGTCTTCCCCAAATATGACAAGTCATATCGTGGGGGTTTTGTGCTATGATAAATCTGGCAGCAACAGTCGATGGCACCGACATCTAAGACAACACTCGAACAAAATCTAAAATCTACATACCTACCTAGATGAGCTGGCTCTAGAATTCGTTCCCATCAACACGAAAAAGAAAGGCGACGAATGAGGAAATTTAATAAATTCATATTTAGATTGCGAACATTATCGATCGTAACATTTGGCTTTCCGTGCAATGTTGCTTTCGCAACTTTACAGCTTCTGCCTAACGTACACGCTGACGCTCCCTTAACATTTGATTCGGTCAACATCCTTTCCACACCGCTATTCGAAAAAGATGAGATGAGATGAGAAAACCTCGGGACCGGTAGTGAAGAATATTAATGAACCACTGATATTGTATTCTTATTGCTGTCCTTGTACGGTACTGTTATGATTACGCACGTCCGGGTCTATCTACGGAGATCCAGATTGCACTAAATATATTACTACCGATAATACTTGGCGAGATGAAGGGGTTGATGAGACGGAGACCCAACTCAACCTGCAACCATTCGGAACATGACCGACTTCATACCAAAACAGAAGGGAAAGAACAATATTCAAGTCTCGGGCCGTAGTCTGAAGCCATAACCATCTTTTTTCCTTCTGGACAAAATATCAAGGGCAGAAGCAAAAAAAACACAAGCCAAGACATACATTACCACTCTAATGCCTACGGGTCGATGTTCCGGAAGCAACGTGTGGAATTGAAAAACGATTCAAACTCCACTTTCACACTTGTCCGTCTTCTTCTCCAATATCCATACATTATGCATGTCAACCCCACGAAATTCCATACCTTCACTGACATGCAAGGATGCAAAGCTGTTGCAGTAGTAAGGCTGGAAACAGCTCAACAACACAACATAATCCGACATGTTACATACAACCAAGAAACTGGGGATTAGCTTGAGATTGGATGAGAATCAACGAGATGCAATCATACAACGCATGCAGTATTTCTAGGGTTTCCTTGTATTAGAACGACAGTTCAAACAATATAGGAGTGTCCGGGGCACTCGGGTTCGAGAGGCTATATGCTAATATGGTAGTAATACACCGGAGATTTACAGTTTTTATTTCATTTTTTGCTGGTGCCGTTGCAATCATTTTTGCTTTACTGTTTATACTGCTTTTTCCCTTGAATTTATTGCAAACCCTCGCATCGCATAATGCCTCAGACCGATCATTGATCAAAGCCAGTAACGCACGCACAGCAACACGACTGAAATGATCCATACCCCTGGTTTGGTAAATTCGAACATTCTTGGTTGAGACTGGGGTAAATTGTGAGGCGGCTTTCCGAAGGGATGAGTGTCTTGAATTATTTTCCTTCCTTTTCGGTTTTGCCTTTGGATTTCTTTGTCAACATTTTTTTTTCTATCTGTGCTATGTTTGATAAGGGGAGTCACACCGGATATGATATGATTAATTTATCAAGGTTTCGTATGGTAGAAGTGAATACAAGATAAATTCATTCGTTTGCCCCCCGAGTTGATTAAATTTTTGTTTGGTTTTTAATTTGCAAGATTATTCCTCTTCAATGTTCGTTGGTTATTTGACTCTCCTATCTCACTCAGCTTCATAATAATCAAAACTATTTTTGCTTCATATCTGCGAGTGCGCCTGAGCAAAGCATCTCTGTTCTGTGGAAAAGCATCAAGTGTATCACCAATACGCACAATAAATCCATCCTTCCAGAAGGATCGTCAGCGCTTATCAACCTTCTCCCATTACCCCATACAAATCCAACGTCTTCTGGTGTGTACTAGCTGATTTCCCCAATATTTCCAATCCACCGCAAACTGACCCCAAACGTGTCAGCACACGTACATTCTACGGTAGTACCAGAAAAAAATACATAAAGGTCCAAGGTCTCCCGGCCTTTTCGCCCATATCTAAGCCAGACCTTCACTCCAACCTTTTACCTCTTCACATACAAGCGTCATCTCCATAGACCTCATCATACACCAATACTTCTTTAATCAAAGCTTAATACTAGTCGACTTCACATAATACTCAACATGCCTTCTCAGTCATCAACCACCACAATGGCTGTGCCCGTTCCTCGTCGCCGTCTCTCTCCACTTCTTACCTCTTCCACCTTTGGCGAAGATGTCAGTTTCCACCTTGACACTTTCAAGGCCAACGACGCCAAAAACAAAACTCAGTACACCTTCCACGAGAATGAGTACGCTCCACCTGCTCCTCCGCCACCAAGCCCAATCAATTTTCCCGCTGAAAGTTGGAGCACCGCTTGTCGAAGATAGATTTTTCTCTCTTCACTATCACAAATATCTGGGAGTTGCATGAGAGGAGTGTACGTTATTGCGCATGTAATCAAGTGAGGATACATACATTCGATGTATTTTCTTCAGCACTCATGATTACTCTCTGCATTTCGATTTTGCGTTTTGAATTCCGGATCATGCATCAGCAACAGTTTCTTGGCTCATTCACAACAGGAAACATGGCATATGGCAGACAGTATCTTGTTAATTGAGTGGACATAATTCAATCTTCATACAACATTCCGTACTCCATCTCCATACCAACAAGATCAACAGCTACAAAACCTTGGATAGGACATCGCTCACGCGTGCATTGGGATTTTCATTAGGAGTTATAAAAATGGAGGCAATTATAATGTTTTATTCGATTCATTCCTTGGATACCTTAGCAGAATATGACCTTTTAGTTATTGGGCTTTGCTTCTTTGGGTCTGCTTTCACGCTGCTGGCATGAGCGTTTATACATTTGGGGGAGTAAGGGAATGCAATGGAACTTGGATGTTTGGATGTATAAGGGCATTGTACATTATAGAGGTCTCTTTGAGGTAGGTTATGAATGAAAGCTTTGATTTTCCCCTAGGAAATGAGGTACTTTTTTCTGCTTGAATTTTACTATGGGTAAATAGTGCTATTGTGATGAGAATTTCCCTTAAGTTCCATTTCTCCCCATTCCCTGCGCATCAAATAACAGTCCATGATATTCCTTACATACCATTCTTAGTTCTCATTTTATCTACCCCATTCCATCCCCGAATGATTCCCGTCAACAAACTACCCCGAGTCTCACCCCCACAATTCACCATGTGCAAATCCGGGGAAGCAAGGAATACGAACATGCATGCGAAAGATTTCAAACACGAAATCTAGATTCCATAATCTCATTACGATATATTTTTCTGATAGTGGCTTGATAATGGCTTGATTTTAATAATAAGTAAATTTGTACGCTAACAGCATGAACCAAAAAAAGTTGCATGCATACCGAACCGATTCGGCTCGGGAGGAGGTTGAGGGGGAATGCAGACACTTGCTTTTTTGAGGGGAAATTTAGGAAATGTAGTTTTATTTTTGGGGACGGCAATATATTTCCTTTTTTATTATTTGATTCTTCTATTACCCTTAAAGGCATTCAGATATTCATGATATACTCATATTGCGCCTTAACCATAATGGGCAAGTCCAGCCTTAAACTCCTGATACAGAAAGTGGGGGAGATAGTGACATACACGTGATGGTGGGGCATTGGGAGGACAAGCATGCAAGCTTATCTCTCCTCAGTTCCGAGAGCAACTCTCCAACAACATCCTACATGCCGTAGTGTCGGGCTCAGATATCCATCATGACAGCCGCAGATGGAATCCCAGGTCAAGCAGGGCTTCCGACCCCCAATCCCACAAAATCTTTCTGGCATAGTGAACCTTCGAAGATCTTGCTAGGTCACAAGACCACCGAGAAACTTCCTCCGAGTGCAGATGTGATTATTATTGGAAGTGGAATTGCGGGGACTTCGGCGGCCCATTGGCTAAGAGAACATAGGGAGGGGAAGAATCTTAACATAGTGATGTTGGAGGCGAGAGAAGCTTGTTGGGGAGCGACGGGTAGAGTGAGTTAGGCTTATCAGGAGGTTACACATTTGACCGTTCAAAAGCTGACATACTTCCATAAATTCAGAATGGAGGACATTGCCAACCCCTTGTGTACGCTTCACCACCTGCAGTTGGGGCTTTCGAAGTGAGAAACTATGAGGACATCAAGTCTTTCGTCGCGGAGAATGATATTCAATGTGACTGGAGGTCATTATCCAGCTGTCACTCTTACATGTCGGAAGATCAATTTGAACAAGCTGCCAAAGTTGCAGAAGCACTCAAGGTTCTAGACTCAAAGTTGGGCGATCTAGTAACCATCGTCAGCAAAAATTCTAGAAATCCCTCACTATCTGACCTCCGAATTCCTACAGCGGCTGGCGCTATCATAACCTCCAAAGCTGCTTCTCTCTGGCCTTATAAATTAGTCTCCTGGATTCTCGAACATTTGATTTCTAAGAATGATTCCACAAGTTCCCCAATATTTAACCTCCAAACTTCAACGCCTGTAACCAGCCTTCAAAAGTCATCTTCAGCATGGATCATCCACACTCCTTGTGGCCAAATTTCAGCTCCCAAAGTCCTTCTTACAACAAACGCCTATACATCTCATCTCCTTCCCTCATTTACAGACCTTATCGTTGCCGTCCGCGGAGAAATGTCTTCCCTTCTTCCTCCATCCTCCATGTCACCATCCACAGAATCCTCATATAAACCCCTCGAGTACTCCTACAGTATCATGGGCCACGCAGGTCAAAACATAAATCGAGATGATTATCTCGTCCAACGACCTTTTTCGACAACTTCATCACAAAATCGATCCGGAGGCGAACTTATGTTCGGCGGTGGTCGTCAATATGCCACCGAAGCTGGCATGGGTGTCTTCGACGACTCATCAATTGATCCTCCGGCAGCAGACTATCTCCGCCGCGAACTACCTCGTGCATTGAATCTTCACAACAACCAAGAGAAACTGAAGGCTACTTATGAGTGGAGCGGGATTATGGGATTTAGTAGAGATAATTCGCCTTGGGTGGGGAATGTCAGTGAGAAATTGGGAGGTGGAGATGGGTTGTATGTTTGCGCTGGATTTACTGGACATGGTATGCCGACGGCGAGGTTGAGTGCGAAGGCGGTGGTGGAGTTGATGATGGGAGAGGAGGTGGAGAATGTTGATTTACCGCGTAGGTATGTACTAAGTGATGAAAGGGTGGAGAGGGTGAGGGTGTTGGATGTGGTTAAGATTGCGGATGAGATGGGCCATTTTTAATAGGATGATGGACGGGTTTTTGGTTAAGTCTAGTACCCTACTTTCCGGCCACCCCCTAATTCCGGTCACCTTTTTGTTACGAGGTTTGCCGTCTAGATCACGTGGGAGTGCTCTAGGCTCTCGAGGTGGTTTATAACTAGGCGTCAAGCAGGGTCTTAAGTAATGACAAATAATGATATGCAATTCGTAACTAATAGTAGAGTATACTAAATGATTGATCTTGATCTTGAGCACGAAGCTCTATACAAAGGGAATCCATCTTGATTATATAGACCTTCGTGCCTCCTTAAAAAACCGATGGCTATGAGCCCGACAAATCGATCACCGCAAAGCCGATCTCGATTTGTCGGTTTCTTGATCATGTGATCAAGAACGTGACCTATGTTACTGTCCGACGTAACAATAGGGCAGAACTGAGGCTATATTGGTCTTGTATATGAATCACTCACTATCTAAGTTCTAGTGAAGTGCGAAGCTCTCCTATAGAGAGCTTCTCAATCTAGTCCTAATAGGACTAGTACCCTGTGCACGTGCTACGCAGGAACCATTCACTTTAACAAAAATCATAATTTCAATCATTTATATTTCAATCAATAAAATTGTAAAAAATCTAAAAATTTTATGATTTATTAATATCTATACAAAAACTCTAAAATTCAAATTTCATCAAATTTTATATATTAATTGTAAAGTTATTAATAGGTGAAAATCTCGATTTTTGGTATAAAAAGGTGGCCGGAATTAGGGGTGGCTGGAAAGTAGGGTACTAAACTTAGTGGGTGAGTGTATATGAACTTTCACTTCATATCTCAACAGTATTTTTCATCATGATCATCATCATCATTTAATTGACCTGACCCATTCATCCCCCAACATCGTCTTCATATCGTTCTCTTGAAACATACTATTATTTTTAGTCGCCTATGCAATCACCAGATGAAATCACCTTGCAAGTTGTAGTTTCAACTTGACCGACCGCCTGAAAGTCCACGGCCATGAAGAAAGCCAGATTCAGTTCCTCCACAAAGCATATTCATTAATATTGCTAAAATACCAGTATGTAAACTGTTCGTGTTTAGAATAAACCAGGTCCACAGCCGCAGAGTAGTAGTAATGGAACCACCCGTTACCATCACCATATACGCATTCATTGCCTCATCCCAATCAGCAATTTTTTTTAAAAAAAGAAAAGTATGCTCATTCTATATCAATTTAGTATTACACATTCCTACTCTCTTATATCTTGTGATCGTTGAAGAATTTTCAAGGTAGACCTGATATGAATTTGGTGTTAACGAGACCTCAAACAATTTCGAATAGTAGAGTTTGGGAGCTTAGCTTCCTGATTAAGTTTCGGAGTTGAAAATTCAATCTTCCATGATCTCCTTTTTGATAAAAATCGATTCGACGACTTCCTTTTTGATGAATCCTTGCTCTGTGGTGTTCTCTTGCTTGATAATGACGTTTTCGATAAACCGCTGCGTAGTATTTTCCTCCTCAACAGTTTCCTGCTTAATGGGTTCCTCCTTGGTACTCTCGGTCTCAATAAGCTTACTTTCTTCACAATCCCAAGCCCCATATCCCTCCTTACCCTCCCCAACTCCATATCCACCCAAACGTTATACTCCGAATACTCCCTTCTATCCTCCAAGCGCTTCCGCTCCCTCACCAACCACCCCTCATACCCCTTTCCAGCCTTCCACTCCCAATCCCCCAAATCAATCTCCCACTCATCAAAATATTCATTCTCTCGCACACTATCTCCTCTCCGTTCCAAATCCCGCTCCAAACTCCTCAAACACGACTCCATAATCCCTCTCCTATACCTCACAATCAATCTCCCCAAACTAGGAACTCCTATATCACACAACCCCTCTCTTTTTTCTCGATATATAACCTTATGCATGCGATTATAAATAAACCGCGTACGCATTTCCGCAGGCTCGTACGCAAATTCTCGTTGTTGCGGTATCCAGATTCTGTAGCCCGTGGTGTTGACACGTAGTTTCCATGCTCCGCAAGTGTAGTATTGCGATCCTTCGGCGTTGAGGTAGTAGTAATGGTTATCTTTTGGGTGGGTTAGTGGTTAAGGTTGGAGCTAGGGGATTGATGAGGAGGAATGGGGAGACGAACTGCCGAATGGTAGAATTTTGCACCGTTTTTCTGGTGGGTTTGTGTTAGTTTTGGGTTTTAATAGGGATATTGGGAAGTTACTTTACTGATGAGCTTATTATGGGGTATGTCCATGAAACAGGCTAGGGACATGGTGATATTCTGGGTGGATGGGAATGAGATGGTGGTTTGCAACGAATAGGGTATGGAGAGCTGGTATTTAAGTTGCTAAACTTCAATGTGGCTATCTGTGAAGTTGTGACCTCTTTGAAGATTTATTATGTGAAGGTAAAATATTTAGTTATTAATACCTGATTTGAGCTTTCAATGTTACCATAGTGAATATGGTTATTTTTTGAGCCGGTGACAAAGATTCGGTGAAAATGCGATTATAAGGAAAAGGAAGCCACTAAATGGTACTGATGATAGAAATTGCTAAAGAATGTTTGATAACATTTTTCATCCTATTATGTGTACCCTGACCCCTCATCCAAGCTTTTAAGTATATTGAATTGTAATCTAAAAGCCTTTTGAAAATTCTCTCCTCATCCGTCACAGAATTCTACAAAGGTCTAACAGCCTTTTCCGCCGTCATCGGCTGTCTATCCACATTCATCAATCCCTCCTTCAGATCTTTTATCTCCTCTTCTATCTTCCGGACCTCCTCCTGCTTACAAAAATTCTTCCCCTCCTCCTTCCGCCACTTCAGATCTTTCTCTTCCCTCTCAATGGAATCCTCAAAATGTTTCTTCCACGCCTTAACCATTTCTGCTCTTTCCCCTTCCCAGCCTCCGTGTCCAGCAATAGCTTTTTCTAGCATGACATTTGCTCTCTGTACTTCTGATCTTCTCCCATTCAATACTATGTTCAATTCTTCAATCACTGCTGGATCTTTACCGGGATCGCGATCCCAGATCCCGTTAGGTAGGCGGCGGGAGTGAGAGTTCAGGTCTTCCGTAGCGGGTCGAGGTGGTGGATCGCGTGTATCACATCCTTGGCACAGTATGCGGCGATTTGTTTAACATCTATAAATTCGCGCCAGCGTGTGTAGGCAGAGTCAAAACCAGCGGAGTTAAAGTTGTGGGGCCAGCCGTAGGTGCGAAAGAGACGTTTTAAATCCCCATACTGGTCATTGTTAGAGAATCATCCGAGGAAATTTTGTGAAGGCAGAAAATTGCGAGAGAAGTTTGATATCAATTTTGAGTGAAGAAACGATTTGGCTTCGGAATAACAATAAAAAAAGGAAATGAATACCTCTTCATCTGATTCATAGACCATTTTACGGTCCTCAGAGCTCGGGATCCATTGGAGTTTCAGGAGCCCATTTCTGCAGTATTCAAAGAATTCCTTAGCATGGCGGCTGGGTAAGTGAGCGTGCGAATTGCGGTTAGGGCCTTCAGAACGTTCAGGAAAACCAGAGAGACCTGGATCTTCGCAACGGCTGGATTCTTGGCCAATTACTGTTATGTGACCTGATTTTAGTTAGTATAGAGCTTGAATTATGAAATGAACTCTTCGGGGCGAAGTAACAGTTGTTGGAATTGAGTCTGACTGCTGAGAGAATTTGAGATGTACCATGACGAAAGAAATATATTTGGGAGTTGTCGACCAGGAAAGAAATATCATCATGCTGTAGTCCGCTTGAACATTGGATATAATTAGAGCAAGAATTTGGGGATGAAATGTTAAAGTATCAAGGTGTGATTTTGAGTACTGCCCAAACTTCAAATGTCCTAACAGCTTAGGATGTAATAATGACAGCTCAAAATCTTACCATTTCTCGTATCAAGATACATTATCGGCCCGCCATTTCCACATTCATTGATACAGAGCTCCCAGGGTCTTACATACTCTCCATTCTCATCATCAAATCCTCCATCAGGAGAGCAGAAACCGGGATCTCGACTCTGCTTTAACACCTCCGGATCCCTCATGTCGGCAAAACTTCCACCGAGAATAAACTCATCTTCATTGCAATAGCCTTCAACATATGGGAGTGCTTGAAGAAGTTCAATGACTTGCGGCTCGAGATTATAGCTCTTGGCGAGATCCACGTCGATCGGAGGATCGTGGGGTGCATATTTGATGTAAGATGAGGGGAAGTAAAGCATTTGGGCGAGTACTTCGTAATATTGACTTATCATCGTTACTATCTCCTGCTGATCGTAGACTCCAGTCTTTTCGGGTTCACCATGCAAGGTGATTCCAGGCAGTGTTTGCATTTGATAAGACATGATACGCGAAGGAAACACTGAAAATTAGCACTCACAGATGGAGAATGAAAAGAAATGAAAGGAAATGATTAATAATAAGTGAGATCAAATAAATGACGGTATATGTATAATGATGGTAGGTAGCTAGGCATACACGTACTTCGTACTGGGTCAATCTTTATATCTGATCATACCAATACATGTACTTATAAGCTAGCTTCAATATAGACATTACTCGCTACCTAGACTAGTGTCGAGAGCTTCTCCGTTTCGAGGTGGTTGCCTACTAAAAGGTGGAGCGGGAGTAAAGATTATCAAGCGTCACGTGTATGGAGAGCTAAGGCAATGTGAGGCTAATCACATGACACCTCTACCGATTCTGCCAAACAGACCGCCTTAAACCTCTCGAATTTCACACTCCAGGAAAAAAAAACCCCTCCATTACCTGCGTCTCTCTAGGCACAACTTCTTAATGCTCTCGCCTACTGTCACGAAGTGAGGCTTCGAAGCCTTACTTTACCTAATAATTAAATGTTCAGGAAACTGGTTGGTTCTTCTCTCATCCACATTTGATGTTCAATCAATTGAGATTTATAGACTCTTCGCAGTCGGCTGCTCAATCCACTATACTGCCGTAATGCGTCGGCACAGTGGATTCGTAGTCCAAAATACTTATTCGTGAGGCATCATTCATTAGCCCTTGCTCTTCAAGGGATACCTCAGCCTCCCGATACGAGCAATTGCTTGTTCCAGATTCCCCCTGGTTCCAGTCTACCAAGCGAGCTTGAAGTGCCTCTTCCACCGACGGCCGTGTTTTTGAATGATACAATTGACTGGGAAGCGGTAGATAAAATTTTGGAGAAACACCCGTTTTTAGCCAAGGCTATCAACTTAGGCACATCCAGACACAGGGACGCCTTTTTCTTGGCTTCTCTGTGGGATATCTCACATCTCGTGCAACAAAGAGCGCCGTGTACTTTTGAGTACGAGACTAAGTATATTAAGGCAACCAACGGCGACAAAGATCTCATTGAATGTAATTTGACATGCAACCTCCCAGGTGTACCTCCGCTGAAGACCAGTGCGACTTCCACCCAAAATGTAAGTCCAGTTCTTTGAAGACGGTGAGAACGTTTTACTGATAAAATATTCCAGGCTCGAGCCACAAATGCGGCAATTTTGCAACTACTTCTCCTGCTCGAAGAGAAGCAACAATTGGATGCCTTATTATCCTTTGTAGCACCAAAATGTATTTCAAAAGACGTAAAGAAAGAGTTGAGCAATACTAATGTTCAGCCCACAGATACGGCACCAGTAATGGCATCGTCGGAAATATCAAACCTGATAGCACGATTAGCAGCACGAAAAAACCTAGCAACAGAACCGACACCAGTAGAGGAGCCACAAGAAGAAATTCCACATAGTAGCCATGTCACCCGCGAGGTTTTTAACTATGCAGCAAGATACCTACATGTTCCTAGATACACAGTTAATGTCCAAAAGCGTTCCAAAAGATATATTTCGAACAATTTCACCATGTCAGGAAAGGTTAGATCTCCAAAGAAATTTTTTACCGTTGAGATCTCCTTGCCTGAACATGGCATCCATGCAACCGCAATTGGAGACTCTCTCGGCCTCGTGGAGGCCCAGGCTTGTGTAAATTTCAAAAAACAAGCTGAAAAATATCACATTGCAAATGCCGTACCTTCTGATCCATTCGAAGGACCAATCTTTCTAAGCACTGGAAATGCGAAAAACTTCATGGATTTCTACAATGATCACAATGCTAAAATAGCCATTAACGTAATACGCGAGGGCGGTCTTTGGACAGGTCAAGCCTTTGCTAAAGAGTCTAAAACTAGTGCTCATGAACTAATTGGCCAGGTCATTAAAAGAAACAGTTCTCATGGTCTTGAAACGCTAACTCTACTAGTGGCTGCAGTCACAATAGTCAAGCAACGACCTGAGCTACTCTTGCGTTATATGGAGAATCTAGACTCAAGAACTGGAAAGTACGTCGGCAAAGCTCAGCCTATGGAGCTTGAAGTACAGCAGAGTAGTCAGCATCTAATGCAGCGTACGGTAGAAACTACTTCAAAGTTAGGTTCATCTACACCACTTACGGATGAACCTGTGGGTTATGATGTCTCTTTTTTTCCACGTCCCCTCGAAAATCCCCTTTTATATTTTGGCATAAGGACTGAGCGACGTTCCCGTGATTTGCTTATGTGGTACCGCCAAAGGCTGGCTGGAAAACGCCGCGGGACTTTACTTCCTTTAAACAAGCATGCTTCTGAGGTACTGAGCCACGTTGAAAGCAATCAATACTCAATTATCGTCGGGAAAACCGGGAGTGGAAAGACGACTCAACTGCCTCAGATCATTTTGGATGATTGTATTCGCAAATGGAAAGGTGGAACATGCAGGATCATCTGCACACAGCCGCGAAGAATAGCGGCGACTTCAGTAGCTCAACGTGTCGCCGAAGAACGCGGTCAAGAGTTGTGCGATCAAGTGGGATACAAAATAGGTTCCAATGCCAAGCTTCCCAATCTTAGAGGAAGCATCACATATTGTACCACAGGAATCGTCTTACAACAATTAATTCACTCTCCCGATGATCTACTTGATAACATATCGCATCTTATTATTGATGAGGTACACGAGAGAGATATAAGTATTGATTTTCTTTTGACTATGTTAAGAAAACTTATAAAAGAGAGAATAGAATCCGGGAAAAGGAATCCTAAAGTGTGCTTCATGAGCGCCACCGTGGACGCTGAAATGTTTCAAGAGTACTTCGCTTCAACGGCATCGACCGTAGGAGATGTTTCCTGCCCAATTCTTCATGTTGAGGGTCGAGCTTTTCCAGTCGAAAGGCATTATCTTGAGAATATCATGGACAATTTCAAAGAAACATATCCAAGAAACCATGCCATTTGGGGCCTTCTTGATTCTAGTCCGACTCAACGTTATCTGAAGAGTGAAGAAAATGATAAGAAATCCAATCCGCCGGTTGGTGTTGAGAGAGAGAAGGTTGACTCTGTGATTAGATGGGACAGCCACGACGATGATCCCGATAGTCTACAAAATCAGATGAAAATGGATCTTGTGGAGGGCCTAATACCTGTTGATTTAGCTGCCGTTGTGATTGCACACATAGCGCAAACCACAGAGGATGGTGCAATATTACTTTTCTTGCCAGGCTTACGGAGTATCAATGCAGTTGAAACGATCCTCAGGACGCAAAAAATTCTTGATGTAGACTTCAACAACGAGGATAAGTTCAAGATTTTCAAATTACACTCTTCTACTTCAGATGAAAATCCAGAAGTCTTCAAGCCAGTTCCCCAAGGTTGTCGAAAGATCATTCTAGCCACGAACGTGGCTGAGACTTCGATCACCGTCAACGATGTCCAATATGTCGTGGATACTGGGAAGCACAAGGAAGATAATTTCCACCAGAAGTTACGAATTTGGTCATTGCCTTGTAAATGGGTTAGCAAGTCAAGCGTGAAACAGAGATCTGGTCGAGCGGGCCGTGTTAAGAACGGTAGTTATTACGCTCTCTTTTCGTGAGTCATTCGTCCAACCCCTTTTCACATTTCACGATTGACATGATGCAGGAAACGTCGTTACGATTCCCTAAAAACAATTTCTCGCCCAGGAATGCGTCGTGTCGATTTGCAGAGCACTTGTCTTGCAATTAAAGTTCTGGGTTACCCCGAACCCATTCAAGATTTCTTAGCTGGCGCTCCAGAGCCCCCATCATCACAAGCAATACAGTCAAGCGTTGAAAGCCTCAAAACACTTGGGGCACTCACCGATACTGAAGCGATCACTCCTCTGGGAAGTTTACTTGGAAAGCTACCGCTGCGCCCGGCACTCGGCAAAATGATACTTCTCGGAATAATTTTTCGTTGCTTGGATTCTATGATAATTTTAGGGGCCCTCGACGGCATCCACCTTCACGTAAGCCCACTAGGCATGGAAGAAGAATCTGATTCGGCAATGAGAGGGTTTGCAAAGGCATCCAAGAGCGATCACATCGCCATGCTCAATGCATTCCGTGCGCTTCGTAATCTGGAAGAAGTTGATGGACCTGAAATCATGCGCTCATTTGCACATCAGAAATTCCTTAGTGTAGCGAATTATGAAAAAGCAAAACGATCCATGGTATTAATCCAACAGGCGCTTCAGCGCAACGGCTTCATACAAAGTTCTCAGACAGCTGTCGCCCATGGATCCGGTATAGGATATGGCGGGGCTCTGTTGAATGAGAACTCGGATCAAGACGGCTTAATCAGGGCACTTCTTGTGCAGGGCTTGTACCCGCATATTGGTACATGGGATAACCACACATCCAGATATCAAATTGTGACTAATGAAAAAATTCACGTCTCGATACATCCTTCTTCCATTAACAACCCCAAACAGCGCCCCAGTCTGGACATTGAGGGCATCAAATCACCATCAAAAGGGAACGCTAGGTTATTATCCTTCAGCACCCTTGCTCTTATCAGCGACAACAATCTTGTTATGCACCGCACAACTGCTGTCACTCCTTTCATGGCATCTTTATTTAGCGGAACTTTGAACCAAAAGGATTTGAATGTGGACCGAATCGAGGTTGACAAATGGCTTCCATTCGATGTGCAGATCACAGAAGAGCATAAGGCCACAGAAGGTGCTGCGGCACGTACAGTCGTACAATTCAATAAAGCATTGCGACAATTGGAGAAAGCTGCCTTCAGGGATTTGGCCAAGGGCGTATATGTTGTTGACAATGAAATGTCTCGTGTTCTTGGTAATGCGTTGAGGAATTTGTTGCTTATTGAACAAGATGTCGAAAGAGCTGCAGAAGAGTACGAATTTGACCTTAATATGAACATACAAAAATTTTGGACTCCACCAGAAACGCTATCTGAACAAGTACCACTTGAACAACCACTCAATGAAGAAGCACCATATGATGAGGATTCTCATGAATCTTTTCTAGAACTAGTGGAAAGTGCTTTGGAGGCACCCATTACCACTAGAAGCTATTCGAACAGCACGTTATCCGCTTCAAAGGCTGAGTCATACTTCCCTACATCGAAGTGGAAGCCGAGCACCAAAGAAAACAACGGTAAAGAATCAATATATCCAGGATGCCGAACCATACATATAAATACCGACCGAAAACGAACAACATAGCCGGACGCCCTCCAGAGCTCCTTTTGGATTTCATATCACAAATCTAACAACGAATTTGACGATATTAGGATCTCTTCCGAACAAATCAATTAATACTTCTACACCTTTCGAGCTCACTCCTGATACTAGGTGGTTTTGTTTCGTATCCCGAATCGAGCCATTTTGAATATCAAAGACTTAAAAAATTCCCTCTGGAGCTCGAGTAGTATTCTCAAGGCCGCTTTTAGTCGCTCACACACGAATGCGATTATAAGCCTCAAATACCTGCGTAATCCCTTCCACAACAGCTTCTAATATTTCTCATAACTATACAAATGTCGCGAAAGTCGAAAAGTAGGGAATTCCTTCCGAGCAAGTCGGGTACAACAGGGCCCCGGAATGAACGAAATTCAATACTTTGCGGTGGACGATATAGGATATTGGCGTCATTATCTGTGTATTTTGTGGATCAGGATGGGAATGGCCTCCTATCTTCGATGAGGAATTTCAGGGGCATGGAACTTTCGGAGAGAGATCTCTGTGGATAAATTGATTTGATCTTATAGTAGAATGGCTTCGCTTTCATTTTCCTTCTTCTCAAAAAGCCTCTTGAGATCAGGGGTAAACGCATTTACGTGTGGGTCGAAGAGTAAATTCCTCGACCCCGGTCGCGTTGTGGTGATTGAGGCATGCAGGAAACATTCATATGGGTGAAAACAATACATGATGCAGCATATAAGCATTGATAGTTGATAGTCTTAGACACAACAAATTTTGAAGAAAAATTATTTTTCGAAATACACCCTTTTTATATCTCATTTGCACTAAACAAATCAGCATCAATCGAACGCAATTGTCCCCAAAGAAATTGAACCAGTAGTTGTTGTGATACTGTCGTCGACTTCCAAAAACACGTGAAACCACGCTAAAACGCGTGAAATTTTCACCCCCTTCATCAATGACGGGGACCACTCAATCGAACTTCCCAAAAGTGATCTTAGGCACTCCATGCCAAGTGAACTACACTGAACAAACCCATGAAAGAAGCAATAGCCCGCCATTCATCCTCTCCAGTCCTACCCCCTCCCAACCCTTCAACTTTCAAACCCAGTGCAATACCTTGAGCTCTGATGATCCATTCAAATCACCAATCAATCGCCCAACGCTCCAATTCAATAATAAACGAAGACGACAACCCAGCCACTCAGAACCCCGTATCAACTCACCAAAAGAAGCTATCCAAAAAGCTAGAAGTCTACTCATTCTAGCTGCCTCCCTAGAAGAGGATACCGAAGAACAATCGAAAGTCCTAGACTTAATCGAAATATTTCGTGAATATCTTGAAAAAGGAAAACTCACAAAAGCCTCAAATATCATCACATCACAAATCTCCCATCTAGAAAATGCCACCAAGCGGATCGAAAAGCAAGCCAACCACCTTTCAAACCTCCCCAGTCATATGATCCCCCCTATAATAAACGCCCCTGGAACCAAAGCTAGCTATGCCACTATCACCAAAACCTCAGAAGAATGGAACCTAATTACAAAGGGAAAACCCACAAAACAGAAAACTACAGAACAAAAGGAAGAAGCCCCAAGCAAACGACTAATCCTCATCAAACCTCTTATTTATCAGCCACCCTCTTTTACACCATTAAATACAAGGAATAAAGTCAACGAAGCCTTCAAGAAAGCAGAAATCAATGGACCAGTCATCTCAGCCATCACTACTACAAGGAGCGGCAATTTTATACTAACCACTAACAGCCCTTTCAATGCACAATTCCTGATGGAAAAGAAGGAAATCTGGGACAAAATCCTTGATGCCGAAAGAATACAAATCGATAAACCCTGGCATAAAGTCATCATTCACAAAATCCCAATTCAGGAATTCTCAGGTCTGAAAGGTATGGACCTAATCAAAGAGGAAGTCAATACCTTCAACCCAGGGCTCAGTATTATGGGTACTCCTTACTGGCTTACTAATGCCTCCAAGAGAGCCAAACAACAAGACGGAGCAATAGTCATTGCATTTGCTACACAAAAAGAAGCAGATATAGCTATCCAGAAAAGGCTATATATTGCAGGCATTAGTGTTAGAGTAGAAAGATTCTATCCATCTACTCCTTCATCCCAATGTAACAGATGCCAGGGATTCGGCCATAACGAATCATACTGCAAAAAACCTCCAGCTTGCGGACTTTGCAGTAATAATCATGCTACAGTCGGTCATTTCTGTATAATCTGCCAAGCAAAAGGCAAACCATGTCAACATCTAAGTGTCAAATGTGTTAATTGTAAAGGAGAACACAAAGCCAACTCGAAAGTATGCGAAGTATATCTATCAACCATCAAGAAATCCAACTAATGCTGTACAACAATACTCGCATTCTTCAAATCAATCTAAACAAGAGCCCTCAAGCAACCGAAAGTGCTCTTCAACTTGCTTTAGAACTCAAAATTGATCTCATAGTCATTCAAGAACCCTGGATCCTCTCGAATCCTGAGAAAGACTTCTCCTCAACCAGATCCATTGCCCACTCCAGCTTCTCTCAACTCCTCCCAAATAATCCTCCGAACCTGCGTCCCCGAACTATGATCTACATTTCAAAAGGATTCAAACCGCTAGTAGCCCTAGCTCCCAACTCCCCTAATGATCCAGATATTCAAATCATTGATATCACTCAAGGAAAACATACAATACAACTCATCAATATCTACAATGAAGCGGACCAAGCCAAAGAAAAAGGCCACACCATCGAAAGATGCCTTTACAATACCCCTCTTACTCATCACACCATCCTCGTAGGAGATTTCAACTCCCATCACCCTTGGTGGGACCCCTTCTCTAACAAAAGCTCAAATGCCGACCTACTCACCGAATGGTTTGAGGATCACAATCTCATTCTATTTAACGAACCAGGCACAAGCACCTTTTATCGAACAAATATGACAAATCCAAGTGTCTTAGACCTTACTTTAGCCACAGATTCAGTATCTCCCTATATCACTGATTGGCAAGTCCTCCCGGATCTTGGATCAGATCACTTAAGCATTCTCTTTGAAGTAAAGGGCACTTTATCCCGTACAACGAATATAGCTCAGCCAGCAAGATTCAATACAAAACTTGCGGATTGGGAAAAATTCGCGAATACCCTCAAATCGAAAATATCGATATCAACTACCTTAAATTCGAGTGAATACCTTAATATCGCTACCTCAGAATCCAACTCTCTTGATTCCCTTCTCGACAAGAGCCAATACATACAAGTATTGGATGATGCTGCAAAAGAATTCACCCGAATAATCACTTATTCGGCTGAAACCAGTATACCGAGAATCAAGTCCACAAAAAGAGCTAAACCCTGGTGGTCCCCAGAGCTGAAAGCCCTTCGAAAACGACTCTCTAATGCATTTGAGAACGCCAAACTTTACCCGGAAGACGATATGTTCAAGAAAATCTATCAGTCAGCCAGGAATCATTATTTCCAAGCTATTAAAACAGCAAAGAAAAACCATTGGAATGAGTTCCTTGAAAAAGAGGATACCCAATCCATATTCAAGGCAATGTCATACACAAAAGATATACAAACTGAACAAATCCCGAATATTCAATCCAATCCCTCTAAACTAGAAAATTCTTTCGAGGGAAAATGCTCTGCATTTAGATCGACCCTATTTCCTCCTCCCCCATTCACCCCACCGCCCAATTGGGAAAGCTATAAACAATCTAAGAAATGGGAATGGCCTGATCTTACAGAGAGCGAACTCCTAAACGCGTGCTCTGCAAAAATCAAAGGAAAGACCCCTGGCCCCGATGGGATCACTCAAGATATCATTATTCAAGCGTACAAAGCAATACCAAAAGCATTCTTCACCCTCTTCAGTCATCTTATCAACCTTGGTTACCATCCTTCTTGCTGGAAACAAGCCACTGGAGCGATACTCAAGAAACCTTCAAAACCAGATTACTCGGCCCCAAAAGCTTATAGAGTTATCGCCCTACTAAATTGCCTTGGCAAAATAAGTGAAAGAATTCTAGCTCAAAGGCTTAGCTACTTAGCGGAAACTACGCAATTACTTCATTACTCTCAAATGGGTGGAAGACAAAAGAAATCAGCCATCGATACAGCAATCTTACTCACTACCGAAATCGAAAGAAATTCAAGATCCAAGAAGAAAACCTCAACTCTCTTCCTGGATGTTAAAGGCGCCTTTGATCATGTATCTATGAACAAATTATTAGATATCTGCAAGAATCTAAACCTCCCAACCAGCCTAATCGCCTGGATCTCATCTTTTTTGAAGGAAAGGCTACTCAAGCTCTCATTCGATGGCCAAATTGAAACCTTCAAACCGATCAATACCGGGATCCCCCAAGGTAGCCCTATTTCGCCAATCCTCTTCTTAATTTATATTCGAGATCTATTCTCAGCAAATTCAATCAAATATCTCTCATATATAGATGATATAGCTTTAACAACATTTTCAACATCCTGGAAAAAGAACATCATCTCCCTCGAAAGAGCAACTAAACAGATATATGCTCTGGGCAAAGAAAATGCTATTCAATTTGATCTAGTGTTGGGTTTCTTGAGACTAGAAAGAGCATCAGATTGAATTGATTGATTTTCTAGCTGAGCAGTTAAGCTGCGAGTATATATTGAAAAAAAAATGAAGGAATAGGTTAGGTATTCGGCCTTCGGAATTAAAGTGCTTTGAAATCAAAATATTGAAAGCAAACAAACAGTATACCAAAAAGGAAAGAATGAATTAAAAGTTGAGTTTTGTTTGCTCCTTATATGCATCATGCAATATACATGCATATGCTGCCAAGATCCCAGGAGGTCAACATCTAGCGAAGACGGAACTAATACACTTCTCTACATCCAAAGATACGAAGACAGCCTCAATCAAGCTTCCGAACGAGGAGATAATTCAACCCTCAACACTAGTCAGATGGCTAGGCATATGGTTCGACCCTGGCCTCAGTTTCAAACAACATGTCACAATCCGAGCTACCCAGGCTAAAACCTCATTCTACCGAATGGCTAGACTTGCTAATTCTGAAAAAGGCCTTAGTCCCAAGGCAATGAGACAGCTCTATATGGCATGCGTCACCAGCATAGCTGATTACGGTTCAATTTTATGGTGGAAAGGGCAAAACCAATTCAAGAAAATCCTTCAATCCTTGCAAAACCTCGCCCTTCGAAAAATCCTAGGAGTATTCAAAACCTCACCAATAAAACCAATGGAAATAGAAGCCGCATTGTGCCCTCCAGAAGTAAGGCTTAATGCTGGAATCAAACAATACGCCTTCAGATTATTGAAAATCTCCCCTTCTCATCCTGTCAATTTAATAGCTACAAAGCTGGCTACAGAAAAGGAAAATCAAGATGTAGTTGCAACCCCTCAAAGAAAGCAATTAAAACCTACTCAACTCGAAAAGATCAAAAACTCAATCCAGAAAGACTTCGATCCCCTCACTTTGGAAAGAATTCATCATTTCTACTTCCCTCCTTGGAAGAAGGAAGTTCCATATAGAGTCAATATCAGCAAATTAGGAAAAGAAGAAGCTGCGATGATCCACAATCTGGCTTTCAAATATAGATGCAAAAATACCATTACCATATACACTGATGCCTCATCCACTCTAGAGGGAATAGGGGTTGGGATCGGGATAGTAGTCATCTTACCAAATGGCCGAATCTCATATCAAGAGACTATCAATATAGGCGTGAATCAGCTTGTCTATAACGGTGAGCTTCTAGGAGTTACTAAAGCGATCGAATACGCAAATTTAATAGCCCAGCCAGGAAACAAGTTCAAGATATACTCAGATAATCAAGCAGGATTATTCCGGCTGAAAACCCCTTCCGATTCACCTGGTCAATCATGCCAAATCAAAGCTATAAAAGCTGCGGAAGCTATTCAAAATAAAGGAGCCGAAATCTCTCTCAATTGGGTCCCCGGACATACATCTGTACAAGGAAATGAGCTAGCTGATTCTCTTGCAAAAGAGGCGACCAAAATACCATCCTCATCTCACGAAACCAGTTATGCCTTTATTGGAATGGATATAAAAAGAATGAAATCAGAGAACTGGATAGCCATCCTTAACACTAACAACTTTCATCAACCATCGTCAACATATTCAAGAAACTACCCCTGGAAGATCAGCTCAAAAATCAGAGTTCCAGGAAACATCAAAAGAAGCACAATCTGTGCTCTGTTCCAACTCAAAATTGGACACGGATACTTCAAATCTTATTTGAAACGATTCGGTATCTCCTCTAATGACAATTGTAGATGTGGGGGAAAGGAATCTCCTGATCATCTTCTGCTCAGTTGTCCTTTATATAAAATGGCAAGGAAAACCCTCAATAAGGATAACCCCACAGTCCGACCTACCATGAAATATCTGCTTCACACTAAAGCAGGAATCATCAAGACCCTCGAATTTATCGAGGCGACGAGAATAGCCACCAGATCATGGCACCTCAATAGAATGCATGAAGAAGAAGAGGAAGAAGGTGGAGAAGAAGGGGGTGGACCGGAAGATTGTGATTGAATTGATCAATTATGGCCAATTTGGTCAATTTGGTCAATTTGGTCAATTTGGTCAATTTGGGCAATCACCCTAATGTCAAATTTCATTACATTTCATTTGTTATTCCTCTTACTTGAATACGAGAGTATCTGTAAGGCGGGCTTGGTTCCCTAGTATTAGTTTTCACTTCCCCCATTCAAACATTAGAAGATTGAGGCTTTCAATCTCCCCAACCTGTATTAGCTACGGTCGAATAAGGCCAGCCACCCTCCATTTACTATTGTTAGAAGCCTACAAAGCTCCTAGCCGTCTTAGATAATCATAGACTCAGTGTAGACGTTAAAAAAAAAAAAAAAAAAAAAAAAAAACTACCACATCACTACACTAGAACATATTGGAATCAAGGTGGCAAATAGAAAGTCTATATAATCATAGACTTCCCCCAACCTCTCTGTTAAAGAGAGAGAAAAAAAAATAAAAGGATATTATATTCAAGACATAAATAAGTTAGTCAAAAATGGATATATTGAAACTGATTTTTACTTAGATAATATGAAATTTTCACTCAAATTTCAGAAATAAAATGCCACCGGTGGAAAATGCCATGACTATAACTCTGTTACAAAAATATGCACTAGTTGGCCGATAGTCTGGAGGTAGCCAAAAAATATTTCGGACTTCTTCATCTAATCTTTCAGCTATCCAATGATTTGATATAAAGTACCGTTCAAAGGCTGAGGATGCCTCTAAACCCGAATGATTTTTGAGAGTTTGAAGCGATTCGCCCGTCGCTGCATCCCAGAGCCGGATTGTTTGATCGCCAGAGCCCGAAGCTACTTTTGTACCATCCGGTGAGAAGGCAACTGATCTAATCCAACCTGTATGACCCTCGAGCGTTTGAAGCCATTCGCCCGTCGCCGTGTCCCAAAGCCGGATTGTTTGATCGGAAGAGCCTGAAGCTATCTTTGTACCATCTGGTGAGAAGGCAACTGAAGAAACCGAACCCGAATAATCCTCGAGCGTTTGAAGCCATTCGCCCGTCGCCGTATCCCAAAGCCGGATTGTTTGATCGGAAGAGCCTGAAGCTATCTTTGTGCCATCTGATGAGAAGGCAACTGAATTAACCGAACCCGCATGACCCATGAGCGTTTGAAGCCATTCGCCCGTCGCCGTATCCCAAAGCCGGATTGTTTGATCTTCAGAGCCTGAAGCTATCTTTGTACCATCCGGTGAGAAGGCAACTGATCTAATCCAACCTGTATGACCCTCGAGCGTTTGAAGCCATTCGCTCGTCGCCGTGTCCCAAAGCCGGATTGTTTGATCGTAAGAGCCTGAAGCTATCTTTGTACCATCTGGTGAGAAGGCAACTGACCAAACCGAACCCGCATGACCCATGAGCGTTTGAAGCGATTCGCCCGTGGCCGTATCCCAAAGCCGGATTGTCTGATCGTAAGAGCCCGAAGCTACCTTTGTACCATCTGGTGAGAAGGCAACTGAATTAACCCCACCCGTATGACCCTCGAGCGTTTGAAGCGATTCGCCCGTGATCGTATCCCAGAGCCGGATTGTCTGATCGGAAGAGCCTGAAGCTACCTTTGTACCATCTGGTGAGAAGGCAACTGAATAAACCCAACCCGAATGACCCATGAGCGTTTGAAGCGATTCGCCCGTCGCCGTATCCCAGAGCCGGATTGTCTGATCGGAAGAGCCTGAAGCTACCTTTGTACCATCTGGTGAGAAGGCAACTGAATAAACCCAACCCGAATGACCCTCGAGCGTTTGAAGCGATTCGCTCGTCGCCGTATCCCAGAGCCGGATTGTCTGATCAGAAGAGCCTGAAGCTACCTTTGTACCATCTGATGAGAAGGCAACTGAATAAACCCCACCCCGATGACCCTTGAGCGTTTGAAGCGATTCGCCCGTCGCCGTATCCCAGAGCCGGATTGTCTGATCGTAAGAGCCTGAAGCTACCTTTGTACCATCTGGTGAGAAGGCAACTGAATAAACCCCACCCCGATGACCCTTGAGCGTTTGAAGCGATTCGCCCGTCGCTGCATCCCATAGCCGGATCGTCTGATCGGAAGAGCCTGAAGCTACCTTTGTACCATCTGATGAGAAGGCAACTGAATTAACCGAAGACGAATGACCCTTGAGCGTTTGAAGCGATTCGCCCGTGGCCGCATCCCAGAGCCGGATTGTATGATCTTCAGAGCCTGAAGCTACCTTTGTACCATCTGATGAGAAGGCAACTGATCTAACCGAACCCCGATGACCCTTGAGCGTTTGAAGCGATTCGCCCGTCGGCCGCATCTCAGAGTCGGGATTGTATGATCTTCAGAGCCCGAAGCTACCTTTGTACCATCTGATGAGAAGGCAACTGACCAAACCGAAGACGAATGACCCTTGAGCGTTTGAAGCGATTCGCCCGTGGCCGTATCCCAAAGCCGGATTGTCTGATCGTAAGAGCCCGAAGCTACCTTTGTACCATCTGATGAGAAGGCAACTGAATAAACCCCACGCCGATGACCCTTGAGCGTTTGAAGCGATTCGCCCGTCGCCGTATCCCAGAGCAGGGATTGTTTGATCGTAAGAGCCTGAAGCTACCTTTGTACCATCTGATGAGAAGGCAACTGAATAAACCCCACGCCGATGACCCTTGAGCGTTTGAAGCGATTCGCCCGTCGCTGCATCCCAGAGCCGGATTGTCTGATCGTAAGAGCCCGAAGCTACCTTTGTACCATCTGATGAGAAGGCAACTGAATAAACCCCACGCCGATGACCCTCGAGCGTTTGAAGCCATTCGCCCGTGGCCGTATCCCAGAGCCGGATTGTTTGATCGTAAGAGCCTGAAGCTATCTTTGTACCATCTGATGAGAAGGCAACTGAATAAACCCCACCCCGATGACCCTCGAGCGTTTGAAGCGATTCGCCCGTGGCCGCATCCCAAAGCCGGATTTTTTGATCTTCAGAGCCCGAAGCTACTATTGTACCATCTGGTGAGAAGGCAACTGAATTAACCCAATTCGAATGACCCTCGAGCGTTTGAAGGGCGGCACTCCAACTCGATCTTGTCCTTGATATTTTATAAATCCAACTCGGGATACTTTTTTGAAATATTTTTCGAATAATACTATTCTCTGGAGCAAAGAAAAGGGCTGAGCAATAGATTTGAAGAGGAGCTTGTTCAATTCCTACTCGGTTATAAAGGACGAAGCGCTTGGCATCATGAATATAAGCGGAAAGTTCAGGAGCTTTCTCAACCTTCACATTTATCAGTTGAAGTTATTTGAAGCTATTTGAAGCTGTTTTGACTTACCAAGATATAATTTTCTAAAGAACTTATTGCAACAATGCACCCAGAAATGTTTTCCATCAAGCTCATGACCTCCAACCAATGCAACAAATGCTCTGTTAGAAAATTATAGACTTTGCTATTATTTTGAATATGGTTTTCTGTTTTTGGGGGATTTCCATCTATAAAATGATTGACCCAGTAGGTACATGAATATCGTATATACGCTAGTGGGTCAGGATCGGGTTGCTTGACTTTGTTAATAGGGAAGCCTGGATGACACAAGTCGTATATATTCTCTTTCAATATATTGCTCATTTCTATTATCGAATTTAGAAATATCTTCTCATTTACCTTGCCGATCCCATTTGGAAATATTGTCTCAGCAGCATTTTCTGATAGGAAATCCTTTGCCGACTTATGAACGAAGAAGATACTCTGATTACGAACGACCAGAAAGGAGCCACAAAGTTGAATGATTTCTTCCAAATCAATCTCCGATCCGATCAGACGTGGCAACTCGCAGAGCGTAATAGGTCGAAAGGCTACTACTACAATAGCCATAAGCTGAAGGCAGAGCTCAGTTACTCCATGCTCTTTTATATTTAGAATTTGCTGTAGCATGCGTTCGTATAAGGGATCCAACTCTGGAGGGTAATAATCTTGTAACATTGAAATCGTGAAGAATCGAAGTTCTTGAAGATTTTGGCAGACCAAAGCCACCCAAAGGAAGGTCCCGTTCGCATTCTCTAGGAGATATGATTCAACCGTCGTTCTATTTTTTTTAATACTTTTTTTTATCCTTGCAAGCTTTTCCACTCTATCTCTTACATACCAATCGACAGCAATAGATACTGTGTGGGTATTTAATTCGAGATTGAGCGACGTTCTCTCCTCAATCGGCCCTAGTGCCTCTTCAATTTCAGACCAGTTACGACTAGAGACAAGCCACTTAACGCGAGGAAACTCAGTTAGGCTGGAAACAATCAGGCGAAGTAATTTGACCATATCCTTTTCGCATTCGTCAAGTGCATCAATAATCAAGATTATTGGCTTCAAACTCTTGTCATGCAAGATGTTCTTCAGAATATTAGAGAGCGCCACCCATGCATTGATACCTTCAAATAACTGCTTCCCTGGCACCTCATATTCCTTTTGTAAATGCCGAATGAGGAAAGGCTGTTCATCTAAGAGCATATAAATAAGGCCACGTAGGACGGAGATAGCACTATTAATGGTATCGACGTTACTTTGGCAGAAGAAATAGGCTAAGGCGTAATTATTTGATGTCCGTATTTCGTCTATGATACCACATAACAACATAGTCTTACCCTTCCCAGGATCTCCTCTCACCCATAGCAAGCGGTTGCTTTGGTCGTTGTACCATTGTTGGTATTCCGTGTTTTGGAAGACCCATTCGTATACCTTAAAGAGCAGTCCTCCTTTAAGTTCCTCGATGCGTTGTTTGTCCTTTCGTGGGTCGGTGATGAACAGATCAATTAGGCAGCGCTTATCTAGAGAGGGCTCGATCACACCGTTGAGCCTCCTGAATGCATTATCCCTTCCCTCGCCATAGATAACTGACATAGATACTTCAAAGATACCAAGCAAGCTATATGCTGCGTCTTCTTCTCTCGTCGAAATTCGGTTTTCCGCCCATTTCATTCTATCATCAACACTAAACTTCGATAAAGGAACTCCTTGGAGCGCTTCAATAGCAATTCCCGTGATCTCATGTATAATCAACTTCAGAGATTCCCTATCACCAAGCCTACAACAATCCCGTGAAAAGAACTCGATTGATATTGGAGCCAGGAGTTCTTGGAGCGTCCATCCTCTTGTAAACCATCGGCTGGCCCGAAAACGCCCTTCCCACACGCTTTGTGGTTGCTCTACACCATTTTGAACGACCTCTACATCTGATAAATAGACATAGCATTTTCTAGCCTTCCCATACCAGCGGAACATAGAGTTCAGAGATTCGGTCAACTCAGAGTCGCTCGTCTTTTTAATGCAACAAGTATCCACCCAGAAATAATCGATGTTGTCATAGGCAGCCTGTTTTCCGCAAAACTGGAGCTTCTCATAACCGGTTTTTTCTTTGCCATTACCTGAGTTTATATCTTCGAAATTGACTTCCTGTTCGTCACTCCCCCATGTATGTGAGAGAATGGCATAAGGAGGAATATTGTTATCTAATAGTGCTTTGGTGAGCCGATATCCGTCAGCATTATCGCACTCTAGCAAGCGCATTTTAGGATTTGGAGTATGCTAAGTTGAGAGATCAGTAGATAATGATAAAATACACAGCAGGAATCAATATAGCGCTGATGTCTTGAAGTTGCCCTTGATCATAGATTATCTCGAGAAATTTGTGTGACAACACAACTATTGTGAGGTGTCGAAGGTTATTACCTTTTGGAATGTGGGGTTATGCAGGTCAAGCTGACTCACGGCGAGAATGCTCCGACGTTACATTGTCTTTCTGGCTGTATTGCCGACTTTCTCGCCATCATATGTATTGCCGACTTTCTCGCCGTCATATGTATTATTACGATGATCTACAACATGGCTAGGGAAAAGACACTCTCCATATTTTTTTTTGGCATGGCTGTAAATCGCAATGCTATTAGCTGGCTGAGAGGCTAATTTGTGTACAAGTGACCGTTCGGTAGCACTATTCAACTCTCTATTATTCGAAAGATTGAGGGCTAAAAGCTCTGCTTCATTCATATTTTGACTGAGAGCAGGAGTACTAGCAGATGGTACTGATTTAGGTACTCTTCGGCCTCTGCTATTAGGTCCATGATGTACAGAAATGATGCTATTGGAGGAGGGGGGGTACGAGTAGTAATTTGGTTGGAAGTCATGATGATTGATGATAATTTGGGATGTTTATGGCTCTACACTAATCTATAGGGATAATCTATGGATTTAATAACTATAATGACACAAAGGGAACAATTCTACGATCATTTTGAAGCAAGGAATGAAAGAATCAGGTGGAAAAGTGATAGGAATGATGCTGTCACTTCAAAGAAGAAGCCCATTTTGAAGCATTCCAGAGGTGGAAATTAGAATAAAGAATAAGTTCCTTAAGTTCTTTCAATAAGTAGAATACCATACAATCCTGTCGGGATTGGCTAGACTTATGATGGTGATGCTATACCCAAATTCTTTATTGAATAAAGGGATAAGTGAAGGATGATTAAGCAAGGGGATCCCGCGAGGGAATTTTCCGATCCCGGCAACCTGACACAAGGCTCAATAGTAGAAATGGTTGAAGTCTTAGTACCCAACTCAATACAATAGTGTTGACCTCCTGGGATCTTGGCAGCATATGCATATATATTGCATGATGCATATAAGGAGCAAACAAAACTCAACTTTTAATTCATTCTTTCCTTTTTGGTATACTGTTTGTTTGCTTTCAATATTTTGATTTCAAAGCACTTTAATTCCGAAGGCCGAATACCTAACCCTATTCCTTCATTTTTTTGAATATATACTCGCAGCTTAACTGCTTAGCTAGAGAATCAATCAATTCAATCTGATGATCTTTCTGGTCTCAATAAACCCAATACCTGTTAATAAATTCCTAATATCCCACCTTTACTGCAAATATTGTTTTGTTAGGAATTAGATACGGGATAATACACGGATGAAAGTTGAGTACCTGGCAATATAAGAAATAGGTAGATGTTCTATTCGCTGAATCAATATCCAACCAGCCTGACGTTCTTCTCGCTTTTCATTGCGAGGATCAGAGGGTGGTCGGTTGTTTTGCTTTTGATTGGTTGTTTCTACCAGTGAGCGAGTAGATGCTTCACAAAAAAAGTGCGAAATAAACGGCAGAGTACTGGATATAAGCATATCTATAAAGTGCTGATCCCTCCGTACTATACTACTGAGGAGATAACTCATGTTGTGTACTCTAGAACAAAACTATGGATTTCCAGCAGGCACCTCCACGTGGTATAATTTTCGACCTTAGAGATGTCCTCTTCAAATGGTCCGCCAAAACAACGACGACTATTTCACCTCGAACGCTGAGAGAAATTTTCAAAACGCCAGTCTGGAATAGCCATGAGCTGAGTTCTAATCATTTTTCTATCCCTGTGACTATGATCGCTGAGGCTTTTGCCCAGGCATGTAAATCTTTAAAATCCGATCGAAAAATAGTTTCGTTTCTTCACGAATTGAAAAAAGATTCTGCTATTCAAGCATATGCCATGTCAAACGTGGGCAAAGAGGATTTTGAAGATCTCGCAACTAAGATGGATTTGCTCCTTTTTGATCGAGTATTCACTTCAGCGGCGGTAGGAATGAGAAAGCCAGAGCTAGGATTTTATAACCACGTTTTAGAGCAGATATGCTTAAATGGGAGTCAAGTAGTGTTTGTTGATGATAAGGAAGATAATGTGAATGCAGCACGACAGTTGGGTATTCGGGGATATGTTTTTGGAGAGTCGACGATTCATATGTTAAGCGAGATATTTGATAGCCCGGTTAGTAAGGGCTCGAGATATCTATTTCAGAATGCGAAGCATTGTGACTCGATCACTATGAGTGGAGTCACTTTTGCGGATAATTTTGCGAAATTGCTGATTTTGGATTCGTTACAAGACCTGTAAGTCAGTATTTTGCGAGTTACGCAGATGGATATTCTATAAAATAACGACTTACATCTGCTGTTAGGATTCTCATGGATCTCAGTTGGGGGTCCAAAGAGACTTGGAATTTTTTTGCCGGTAAGGAATCTGTTTCGCATAGAAACATACTGAAGAACCAGGCGGCTGATAAAGGAATATTGTAAGGCAAGACAGTGCTTATTCCAGGAGGTCTTTTTCCTGATGATCTTGACACTACATACCTCGCTCTGACAGTTCTGCGACCATCATCAACCAAAACCATTTCATCACTTCTCGACACCATGGCCGAATATGTCAACGATGACGGTACTTTCCAGGCAAGCCATCCAGGTGCTAGTTTACACCAGAATGACAATGACGGAAGCTTGTTTGCTAAACAATGCACTAGACGTATTTCGACAGGAATAAAAAACGAGTTGATCCAATTGTCAGCGCCAACATCCTCGCTTGCTTTTATCATTACAATCGTGGGCACGAATTCGAGCGTACCCTCCAGCTTGTACGCTCGATGCTCTTAAATTGTTCCTATGTGCGAGGGACGCGGTACTATTCATCACCAGATTGCTGTCTAGGGTTCATCGGACGCCTGCTCCGCTCATCCAGCGATTCTCACCTGCATAAAACGTTAGGACCACTCTTGAAGTTACGGATACGTGAACGTCTTGGTCTGGATGGTAACGCATTAGATTTGGCTATGCGGATTGTCACGTGCAGTCAGTTGGGTATTGAATGCGAAGATGATCGCAAGGCTTTACTTAACTTGCAGTGTGAGGATGGGAGTTGGGAAGCTGGATGGATGTATCAGTATGGGAGGGATGGGATGAAGATTGGGAATTGTGGGGTCACGACAGCTATGGCTGTTGCGGCACTGTCGTCTCATGATATTGTTGGTTGTGACCAAAAGGGTGTTTATAGACCAGCAATTGTATTTAACTTAGAATCTACAGGTGAAGAGCACCTGTAGATGGGGATAGCTACTCTATATATACACAAATGAATAGCCTAGCCGCAATAGCTAGGCAAAAAGAAGTCATATTTATTCCTCCAATGATCTTACTTTACCGATAACCATTGATACCTAGTACTTGTCCGGATCTGATCCTCAGGTCACCTAAATCGCATACTAATCTCGAGTAATCGTATCATATGTGGACATGATTAATGTACCTGAGGTTTCTTATATAATAAGGGTGGGAGTGTTACGAGGGTAGCCGTCTTGATCACGTGGAAGTGCTCTAGGCTCTCGAGGTAGGTTTATAACTAGGCGTCAAGTAGGGACTTAAAGTAATGACAATAATGATATGCTATTCGTAACTAATAGTAGAGTATACTAAATGATTGATCTTGAGCACGAAGCTCTATACAAAGGAAATCCATCTTGATTATATAGACCTTCATGCTTCTATGATCACTACTGATCACTTTTAATCACGTGCCTTGGTCATGTAATGGTAGTGTTACGAGGTTTGCCGTCTAGATCACGTTGAAGTGCTCTAGGCTCTCGAGGTGGTTTATAACTAGGCGTCAAGCAGGGACTTAAGTAATGACAATAATGATATGCAATTCGTAACTAATAGTAGGATATACTAAATGATTGATCTTGAGCACGAAGCTCTACACAAAGGAAACCATCCTGATTATATAGACCTTCGTCCTCCATTGGATCTCTTGGGTCCTGAGAGTTTGTGGACCTTCGATTCGTATGGACCTACGATTCGTATCCCTGAATATGCAGGGTCCATCACGTGACTTGGATCAGACTATATGTCTGTGCTTGCTGAAGGTGGGGAGACCCTACGAACCGATTACCATACAAAATTGTATGCGAATCGGTTTGCTTTTCCACGGGGTCTAAGCTCATATGGACAGGTTGACTGTTACTACGTAACATTAGACTTATATAGAGTCTACAGAAAAACAGTAGCCAGGCTACCGGCTTGTGTTTTGGGGTTTGGATTGGGTGTGAAAGGACGCACAATCAAGAGTATAAATGTAAAGATCATTAATCAAAATAGATAGATATTTTGATGATATAGCCTTGTATCCATTACTTGGATACATATATATATATATAAGAGCATAAACAATTCCATTATAGAGAAAAATGGGATAATCAATTTGAAGCTAAATAAAAAATGATATTAATAAAAAGTGGTCATCACCTCCCACAGACCAAACTGGATATTAGACTCAAAAACTTATTCTTATTCCCAGTCGATGGATGTGGATGGATGGATGGATGATAAGTTCTTACGATTTGCGCCTGTTCAGGAAAATTTTCAGATGTGCAACAAAATTTATTTAGAGTGGAGCTAACACGTGATGCTTTACAGAGGACGGGTGATGGGCTTCACCGTAGGCGCGTGATATATATTTAACACTTCATGTGAGGATATTAGATTAGATGAATAGAGATGGATGAGAAACTTTTCTCTGTACATTTGATAGCTTTACAATCAAAATTGAAAATGAACACTTGATGCTTTTGATCTCGTGAACGGCACCTCTCGATAGGTACCTAGATAGGTATGTAGGTATTTAACCACGTGATTTGAATGAGAACCTGGAATCTTAATAAATAGAGAAACCTTAAACTAACTTGCCACATTTACATCCCAGAAACGCGTGATCATTAACAAGCCATATTTAAACTTTAGAATATGATGAAGTGATGATGTCAGTATCTAGTGGCTTAGCACCAGCTCATCGCCCGCGCCCAGAAAATCCGTCATCTGTTTTCAGCTGTAAGAAAAAGGCGAAGCATAAATATTCAGACGCATAAGCTTTCAAATGTATATGACTGCTGCATGCACCAATGACATTTGGAATATCTCCTACCGTATCCGTACTCATAGGTATTGAAAAATTGAAATACAATACTGGGCAATATAGTATGTAGGTATGCATCAGGGTATGTAATAAGATACCCGCAGACGAGACAAACACATACGTGTAGCGTAGTATTTTGCAGTATGTATGATAAAAGCTCCGGAGTGTATAAAGGAAACGGGATAGATGAGCTGTTGAACAAAGAAAACAAATACATATAAAATGCTTGGCACACGGTAGATCTATACTAGGTACGTATAATAGGAAAGCAAGAAAAAGAATGCCATGCCTTTTTGCCATGCTTTTTGGGCCATGGAATTGAATACTAAGGTAGGGCAGTGCCTGAATGAGTCGTAAGAGTTATTAGGTTCAGAATCTTGGAAAAGTTGGATTTTGGCTTTGGGGATTCATCGTTTCGGTATTAAAATACCTACCTAGCTACTCTACTTACCTTACCTACTTATACATCATCTTGGGATTGTTTTTAATTGTTTTCGATTTTTGCTTTCTGGTATATTTGTTGACAAGATACGATACTATTTTACAACTTCACAAACATCAATCATTAATTATCTACCTACCTAGAGAAAGATTCACGACAATACAGCACAATACAATATGGGTGTTCTTCCAATCGATACTCGTGAAGCTTTACATTTGAATGAGCTTCATTCAAGAGCTACCTGTTACCGTCGAGGATACGGGTTCGTATTTTCCTTCTCCCTCTCTTCCCTCTTCATTTCATTCATCAAAACTACAAATCTGATCTCAATAAATCTATAAATCCCAAACTAACCCCCAAAAAGCTACTACAGATGTAATTCCGCCTGGTACCGATTCGGCCGATGGATTCTAGCCGGTATACTCATATTCGTCGGTCTCATACTCTTATTTGCCATTATGTATGTATTAATCCTTCCTTTCTTCTTTCCTCTCCTCACCCTCACCTCATTTAATATAACATCAAAAACTAACAACATCCCAGGTGCATCACCAGAAGACGACGTCGTCGCAATCAAATTCGCTCCGGTAATACACCCATGACATATAATCAATCTAATACCTACGGTCCCTCCGCACCCAACAACTATAATTCGCAATCGCAACAACAGTATGCGCCGCCTGCGGGGGCACCACCGAATTATGGGGGTGGCAATCAGGATTATTATGGCGCGAGTGGCGTGACGCAGCCGCAGAATACGTATGCGAAGTAGGGTTTGAGGAGTGTGGAGGATGGGTTGGGTTGGGATGGGGTTTGGTCTGCTTTATGAATTTGCGAATGGATATGGGAAGGGTCTATGGGAATGGATATGGATATGGAACGGATATGGAACTGGAACAGGAGCACAATAATGATGAAACGATGCGTGGTTTGAACGATGGGAATGTTTGTTATGAATGGATATGGATATTGATATTGATATCACAATGGAATGAAATGGAAAGGACAGGATAGGATAGGATAGGATAATACAGGAATAGCAGAATAATAAACTAAGGAGTATATTGGCGTTCATTCGCGCTGATTTATTTATTATTAATAAGGGATTCTGGAAATGATAAGGTTACTGCATAAGTAAGTAGTGAGTGTAGTTTTATAAAATAATAGATGATGGATGATGGATGGTGGTAATTAATGAAATTTTTTCATTTTGGATTTTCTCATTCTTGTTATTCTTGTTATTCTTATTTTCGTCATTCGGCATATATACTAGTGTCACGATTCACCATTAGGATTAGTGTCCTAGGATAAAAGGGAATCACGTGATAAGGAGCCAGAAGGCTCCTGGGGGTTCCCTTTATCGTTCATTATATAGTCAGAGTAGTTTCATAGTATAGGAGCTTGGTGCTCAACTTAGTTATCAATTAGTCTACCTACATTCTACTTGATCTAGTAACGACTTCACTTCCAAGTGAATACCAGTGATAAAGCCTTAACCCATAACTACCAAGCAGACGAAACCTTAGGCAGCCGCTTGTTACGTAGTAACAGTCAACCTGTCCATATGAGCTTAGACCCCGTGGAAAAGCAAACCGATTCGCATACAATTTTGTATGGTAATCGGTTCGTAGGGTCTCCCCACCTTCAGCAAGCACAGACATATAGTCTGATCCAAGTCACGTGATGGACCCTGCATATTCAGGGATACGAATCGTAGGTCCATACGAATCGAAGGTCCACAAACTCTCAGGACCCAAGAGATCCAATGGAGGACGAAGGTCTATATAATCAGGATGGTTTCCTTTGTGTAGAGCTTCGTGCTCAAGATCAATCATTTAGTATATCCTACTATTAGTTACGAATTGCATATCATTATTGTCATTACTTAAGTCCCTGCTTGACGCCTAGTTATAAACCACCTCGAGAGCCTAGAGCACTTCAACGTGATCTAGACGGCAAACCTCGTAACACTACCATTACATGACCAAGGCACGTGATTAAAAGTGATCAGTAGTGATCATAGAAGCATGAAGGTCTATATAATCAAGATGGATTTCCTTTGTATAGAGCTTCGTGCTCAAGATCAATCATTTAGTATACTCTACTATTAGTTACGAATAGCATATCATTATTGTCATTACTTTAAGTCCCTACTTGACGCCTAGTTATAAACCTACCTCGAGAGCCTAGAGCACTTCCACGTGATCAAGACGGCTACCCTCGTAACACGATTTTTGGTGTATTTTCGCTTTCTGTGCGGTAAGTGATGGCCGGAACTCTTACCTACAGAGAGCCGATCGCCCAACTGAACATCTAATAATCCCACAGTACCATGCATAATGGGACTCTGCCAAATAAATTACGATTTCCAAATACGCTAATACCAATTTGGTAATATCATATCATTCATGCATTCGCAAAAAGTTAATTACGAATTATTCTAAAACCTTATTACTTGTCATATTTAATGTTACCTGATGAGGTAGCACAATACCAGTGATCACTGACCGACAGCTGCATATCAGCCACAATTCTACGCCTCCCCCGCCTTCATTCCAAGGTTAAAGTTACCTAGAGTTTCCTCCTAGGCTTCCGGGTGATGGTAGACGAGGGTGCGCATGCTTCGATCAATCGACGCTTTTTGTCAACCTGAATGAACAGTATTTCGATTTCTTCTTTCCAACTGTCATAGATGGGTGTAAATAAAAGTTACAGTACTATCAATTTTCAAGAATCTTCAAAATTACTTCATAAACGCAAAATCTGAATGTGCAAGTCCTTTCAGGTACTCTCTATTCTCCACCATGGATACACTAGGCAGATTTTCCCAAGTGGCAGTTTATGCTCTCGGTATCATATTGCCATTGGTAAGTAAACCTCTCAGTATCCCATCCACGATGATAGCAACTAAAATCTATCGCTTTACTCTACTAGAGCATTTTTGCTCTTAGCTACCAACTTGTACTTCACCCATTGAAAAACTACCCCGGCCCGTTCATCGCCAAATTCACAGATGGCTATGGTGGCTATCACGCCGTTAAAAAGCGTCTTCACCTTGCTACATATTTCGACCATTTGAAATATGGTACATCTATTCAGTAGTGCTTTACCTAGAAAATGCTCGAGTTTTGAAAATAATCAACCCTAACTACTATCAAACAGGCCCCGTATATAGACAAGCTCCCAACCGTCTAGTATTCAACACCTCCAGCGCTTTACGAGGTAATTTAACCCCCTTTTCCCCCTCTCCAACTAAAACATTTAGCATTAACCTACCCAGCAATCTACCTCCACCCCTCCATAAACAAAGCCCATATCTACACTCACACCCAATTCAACCCCCAAGCCAACATTTTCGGCACACTAGAACGAGAACGTCATCGCCAAAAACGTAAGATATACGGACAAGTTCTTTCCGAACGTTCATTGCGTTCTTTTGAGCCTACTATGAGTAGCGAGATTGATGTGTTCTTAAAGCTATTGTTGGATACTAAGAAGGAAGTTGTTAATATGTCCCCGCTGTGTGAACGGCTTACGACGGATGTGGCTGGACAGTTGGCTTTTGGACAGCCGCTTGATACGCAAACGGAGGAGAGGAATAGGGCGTTTCCGAGAGCGATGATTTTTATGAATGGGCTTGTTAGTGTTTTTAGTGAGTAGATCGTGGTTTCTTCGTCTGGAAATGTGTTTCAAAATAAAGTACCAGTCCTTATCCCCGACGTCTGTCGTTTTCTGCTTCAAGAAACCAACTAACTATCTACCACACAGTGGCTTGGCCAATAATGTCAAAAACATGGCCACTCCTCCGACGACTCAATCGGAAGAACGGCGTGGCATTTTCTAAGTCAATACAGAGTATAATACAAAGGCGCGTAGCTCTTCCTCAGGACGCAAAGCATGATTTCTATTCTATTGCAGGAGGGGAAGTCGGTGAAGATGTGGAGAGTCTTGGGCGTAGCGAATTATGGGCTGAAGCTGTATTTTTTATTCCCGCGGGTAGGTTATGTCGATTTTCCTAGTCCTTCTCTCGAACCATTGAATTCCCTCAAAATCGGCTTTTGCAGTGACTCTTCCTATGCTCACTAGGGGCGTCTCTTCAAACCTACACTATCCATGATGGGTATCATTAACACTAAATATATCCTCCCAGGCGGCACAACCCTCTCCACAGCCCTCAGCTCCCTCTTCTTCTATCTCTCCCGCCACCCCACTGCCTACACTCTTCTCACCACCGAAGTCCGCGACACCTTCTCCTCCAGCTTTGGCATAAAAAGTGGAGCCCAACTGTCCTCATGTAAATACCTTCGAGCCTGCATCGACGAAACATTACGAATGGCACCACCATTCCTAGCCACATTTTGGCGCGAACCTTTTTCGGATTATACAGAACCTTTTGTGGTGGATGGACATGTCATACCGCGTGGTACAATGGTTGGAGTCAATCCGTATTGTGTGATGCATAATGAGGAGTATTTTCCAGAGCCATTTGCGTTTCGACCGGAGAGGTGGTTGGTATCTGAGAAAGGAAGCTTTGGGTGAGTTTATTCGATTCTTTGATATTAACTCCTATTTTAATCCCATACTTTCTTTTTATCTTTTGCGTCTTTATTACTTCTACTCTCCTCATTCTAGCCCCTTTCCCCTCCAACCTCCCTTTCATAGACAACAACTAACTTCCCACCCTCTCAACAGCACCCCAAAAGAAGAGCAAAACCTCGCCTCCATGCGCGCAGCATTTGCCCCCTTCGCCCTAGGAGATACCGGCTGTCTCGGCAAAGCAATGGCCTATCATGAGATCAGTCTCGCAATCGCGAAAACTTTATGGTATTTTGATTTTGAAAAAGCATCAGGCGAAGCTGGTAAGCTTGGTGAAGGACAGCCAGGGAATATGGATGGGAGAGATAGGGTGGATGAGTATCAATTATTTGATCTTGCGGTTGCGGATCATGATGGTCCGAATTTGATGTTTATACCGAGAGAGGAGTATTGGCGGGAATTGGGTGATGAAGGTTTGAAGGTGTAGGTTGAGTCTGGGGGTTTTTTATTACTGATGACTTCGGTATTGATCAGGTTAATTACTACTCTACTCGTTTAATCTTTATCGTCTATTCCCGCTCTCACATTGCTTCAATTGCCAGTCTAGTTTCTTATCCGTTTCTAACTTTAACCCTTCTTCACCGTACCCTAACCCATTTCGCGGCATTTCTCCGTTACCTGACCGCCCTCATTCTCCTTGCTCTCCATTAAAAAAAGACACATCCCCTCATTCCAATAGTAAACAGGTCTTTCTGTCCGGTTTCCCTCCTCATCAATCATGTCTGCCATGCAGGTTTTGCGTTTGACGATTTGTCACCAATCGCGAAGTCGCCCATTGAAGAAAGCTTATTCGTGTTGATGTCTTTTGATTGTGGACCGAACCTAACATTGTATTGTGTCACAACTGATCGGTCGTTCAGGTTGTAAGAACCCTTTTGCGATTGCAACAATTTTGATTGAGGTCCATATTTCCAGATATACTTACACCACCTTATAGTAAAATAATGCATCAGGCTCAGTTGTCTTTGTAACTCATTTAAATGATTAAACATTATTATATATATAAAAAATTAAAATTTAATTTTCTTATAATATATTTATTGAGAAAGATTTAAAAGTTTTAAAAGTTTTTTATTTTTAATTTAAGTGAATAATTGTAACGATACTATACTGGAGGCAGCGGCTGCCTAAGGTTTCGTCTGGTTGGTAGTTGTGGGTTAAGGCTTTATCACTGGTCTTCACTTGGAAGTGAAGTCGTTACTAGATCAAGTAGAATGTAGGTAAACTAATTGATAACTACGTTGAGCACAAAGCTCCTTAAATACGAGACTAAATGAATGTTTATATACCCTATATCATCTTTTGAGGACCTTTGGGACCCTTCGGTCCTCAAGGTCCTCGAGGTCACGTGAATTAATGAATCGTGACAATAATATTATAAATCATATTAATAAAATAAAAAAATTCAGATTATTATACTACAACTTTTTGTAATGTTAAATAATATCCCGGTATAATTTATATTATTCACTTATGAATATACAACTGAATATATGAATTAAATGAATTAACAGCCTTATTCCCAAAAGGATTTGGACTTAAACGAATTACTTGAGTTTTAACTATAGACATGCTTTTTAAACTTCTTTTTGGGCATGTTATGGTCTTCTTGCACATTCTTAGTAGGAGATTTGGAGCGAATCACATTAGTCCGTGAACTCAGTAATGTCTGTGAGTATGGTACCTGGTAGCTTTCTTAGTTAACAAATTTACATGATCGCATTTTGTGCTATCAAACTCCTCCCCCCAAAAAGCACCTTACTCGTGGCAGCTATCCTATAACAATTTAATTCGGAGATTTTCGAGACACAGTAAGATAACCAATCGTCTCTATCTCTTCTTCAAAGATAATTCTTGCTAACAAGAAATTCCTTCATCTTCTGCGGCATTGTTCAATTTACAAATCATGGGCGTTCCCCACGGATGAAAACTCGCACACCTGTTCCCTCATATGCTGATGCAAAATGGTCAAGTTGATTTAGATCTTTCTTCGTCATACTGCTGTCGAGAGACATATCCAGACATCTAAACAGTTTCGCCGCTGCGATGCGCAGCTCAGCATAGGCTAAACTGGAAGAAATTGTTAGCCAACGAAATCTGTTCGGGTCACAGCGCAAAAATTTCAACATACTTTATTCCTAGACATTGCCTTCCACCCTTCCCAAATGTGACCAAAAACTTCTCGAGCTGCTTCGAATCAGGTCCCAACCATCTTTCTGGCTTAAACACTTGGCTATCTAGGCCCCAGATAGATTCGCTATGATGCACCGACTGAGCGGAAATTCCGACAGTTGACTGTATGATGTTAATGCAAGAAGTAAGGTTGTTTATATTTAACTTACCCCAGGTGGGATAACTTTTCCATCAACAATAAACGGTGGAGTACCTGGCTGTGGCATGGGAACAACCCGCGGAAGACGTCCTGGAACGGGCATTGCACATCGAAGCGTCTCCTTGATACAAGCAGTCTGATATTTGTGAGCAGATTTCAATATCTTGAAAGGATTACCTACCAAATACTCGAATTTTTCCAGCTCTAATAAAGGCCAGTTCGCGTCCTTATCTGGAAGTCCAGCATCTAGCTCGGCTCTCAATTTTTGCAGGATATCAGGATTCCTGAGAACAGCATTGACTAGATATCCTAAGCTTGTTGCAGTCGTGTCAGAGCCAGCAACCATGATATCAATGCTCTCGGCCTCTATATACTCCTTCGACATATGTGAAAGTGGGTCGAACAGAGGAAGATGTTCAAATTTCTGGCCATCTGCGCGCGCCTTATCGAACGATGACATGGCGTCTGCCAAAGCCTGTATCATCCACTTAGCATCGGCCGAGCATCACATCATTCGCACAGCTTACCATTTTCAGCTCCTTGACTTTTGTAATCTTCTGACTAAGAAAAGCCATTAATGATAGAGGCATCAAGTTTGAAAATTGTCGCAAAATTGGAAAATAGCGGAAGGTGGTTACTACTTCTGTGGACATGTCGAAAGCAAAGAGGATGCCGGGATGAAATTCAAGGTCCTTGGCATCCTCCAAGAGACTAAAAGACTGTCCAAACGAGTATTCGGATATGAAGTCCACGGTCAAGCACCTGTTACCAGAGCGTTCAATTAGCGAAAGAAAGACTTCGAGAAATTCGAACCCACCGAATAGCGTTGTACATGTGAATAGCTCCTTGGTCTTTGAACTCACGTATCTTGTTGAACATTAAGTTGACTTTGGCGTAGATGGTGGGTTCAACTGCGACAATACGTTGCTTCGAAAAAAAAGGGCTTATGATCTTCCGGAGTTCACGGTGAGGGTCTGGCATGCCTTCAGAAAAAATAGTGTTCGGTGCATTGAAGGACGCATAGAAATCAGGATCCTTCATGAAACGGTACTTTTGGGAGTATATCTCGTCGTAGACAGAAGCATCATCGATGTGCAGCTCGTTTGGTCCAATGCGGAGAATATGAGTATCTATATACAGCAATTGTCAGTTCAAGTGTCGGGCCCGTGGAAGGAAAGATGTGTGTTTCACCATATTTTTGGTGCAGGGCTTTCAGATTCTCCTCGAGATGTCCGTCTTTTTCATTTTGGTAGAGCCACCAGAATGAAGCGCCAGCGAATTTAGGACCAGGAAACGAGGCGAGCGGGTGAAATGTCAAACGGTAAAAGGCACGGAAAATCCAGAACACGACATAGGCGGATGATAGAGCAACCGTGAAGTGTAGCAGCCGAGGAGGAAACTCCAACTCGCTGGTCGAGAGAATTTGGGTCAATATGGTCATTTTACTAAGTAGTTAATGATTTTGGTCCTGAAGATGCCATGAATGATGGGATAATATAGTCAAGGAGACATGTAGATATAGATAGAGCTTCAGAGCAACCTCGTTACACTGGGTACTTGTATATCCGGAAATCCGTTTGTGATGGTCATTTTTGACAAGATTTCAGATTTTGTATGGGTATACTGGAGATTCCGGTATTTTACTTTTACCGAATGATACTTTTGTATTTTCTGTACATATAGGTATTATTTACTAATATAATACTCTTTAACAGGTGTAAATCTATCCTAGTGATATCTTAATCATTATTATTCGAACATTATATAATCGATTTACAAATTTTCGAAGGTGAAGTTAAATTTTGAGCTTAGTTTATTGTATAAATTTATTGATATTTTAATGTCTGAATCTCCTTATGTTGGAAACCCGTCTATACTGAAGGAAATAAGTCTGATTTTTAAGGTCTGGTATAAGGGGGTTCTTCTGTCGGTACACAGTACGCGAGCAAGTTAAACTCAAGTAGCTCGTATACTAAACCCTTTTGAATTAAGGTTATTTATGATTTTCTATTTCTGGATGAAAGGATCAGCGGAGCGGATCTGTTAATCACTTTCATATCCCACCCAATCATACACCCAAATCTTAATCCATAGTAAGGAAAAGTTTCGGACGCGGACATTGAGAAAATAGCGAGGAATAGGGCAGAGCTTACCCCGCATTTTCGGAAGAGAAATAACAGGCCGGAATTGACCGCGCGAAATGACATGTGCACCCTCACCAAATTTTGTGTTGCTGTGCATTGGCTTTCTCCTCCAAATAGTCCGCCCCGCCTTCTGATAGCTGCCGGTTGTGGGGAACGCGGGAGCTAATAATCAGGGTCTGGTGGCTCTTTCGGAGTCCGGTAGTTGTTAAGTCCATCGGATATAGAAAAGTGGATTATCGTAATAATTAATGCTATCCACTAAGTTGCGTGCCCCTCTTTTGGACCACCTTTTTACACCAAAAATCATCATTTTTACCTATTAATAACTTTACAACGAATAAGGACAATTAAATAAAATTTAAACTACAGATTCATTTTATAATTACTAATAGGTTATGAGAATTTCATATTTTTCGCGATTTTGTTGGTTGAGATATACATGATTGAAATTACGATTTTCAATTTGTATAGGATTTCCATACAAATTTTAAAAAATTGAATATCGCAAAATATCCTACACTCAATTTCATAACGTGTTTCCGAAAAAAATATGACTTTTTGTGCTTGATCAATAAAAATATATTCAAAATTGAACCTTTGTAATTACAATGTTACGAGGTTTGCCATCTAGATTACGTGGAAGTGCTCTAGGCTCTCGAAGTGGTTTATGACTAGGCGTCAAGCAGGGACTTAAGTAATGACGATGATGCAATTTGTAACTAATAGTAGAGTATACTAAATGATTGATCTTGAGCACGAAGCTCTATAAAAAGGAAATCCATTATGATTATATAGACCTTCATACTATACATCCTATCACCTCCCATTATATCCCACTGCCTGTAGTTGAGTGATTCTAGGTGAGACAATATTGGGTCATGTGACCATAAGCTTAGTCACCTGAGTAGCTGTTAGGATTGTGTAACGATACTGTACTGGAGGCAGCGGCTGCCTGAGGTTTCGTCTTGTTGGTAGTTGTAGGTTAAGGCTTTATCACTGGTATTCACTTGGAAGTGAATTCGTTACTAGATCAAGTAGAATGTAGGTAGACTAATTGATAACTAAGTTGAGCACGAAGCTCCTAAACTATGAAATTACTCTGACTATATACTGATCGATAAAGGGAGCCCCCAGGAGCTTTCTGGCTCCTCAGGGCTCCTTATCACGTGATTTCTGATGGTGCGTGCGCATACGATCTTAAGGTGACCAAGATCACATACTAATTCGATGAAATCTGATCGCTTTTGCACAAGGCCTAATGTTACGACGGGCTACACAACTACCAAGACACGTGATCACAAATGATCAATAGTGATCATTAAGGATCACTAAGGATCACGATATAGATGATCACTAATGATCATGAAGGATCACTAGTAATCATGGAAGCATGAAGGACTATATAATCAAGATGGATTTCCTTTGTATAGAGCTTCGTGCTCAAGATCAATCATTTAGTATATCCTACTATTAGTTACGAATTGCATTTCATTATTGTCATTACTTAAGTCCCTGCTTGACGCCTAGTTATAAACCACCTCGAGAGCCTAGAGCACTTCCACGTGATCTAGACAGCAAACCTCGTAACACCTAAGCTCTCAGAATTAGTCAGTGGTTACCATCGTAACAATACTAATCCTAATGGTGAATCGTGACAGATTGGTCGTAACACTTTCCTTTTTTTTCTTTCGAATTTGTTAAGTATATTCTTATAAAATTCCAATTTTAATTATTCCAAATCTATTTAAATTATCGGATAAATTTAGAAATTAGTTTCAAAATATTCTATATCCATTTTATTAAATATTTTTATTATTGTAAATATTATTATTTATATACTATTAACTAATAATAGTATATGAAAAGCTACTGGTTGTTTTTCAATTTGGTTACCAAACACTACCTTATCAGGTGAAGTATGATGGAAAGATGGACATCACCAAATATCAATCGTAATTGACTATAAAGGGTTATACGCGCATTTGTTGATAGCAAACTTCAAGATGGGGATATTACTGCCGATACCTGTCACTTCTGTGAAGAAGATTACTGCAGAGACTATACTGGACTTGTGTGTGGATTCAACAAGAAGTTGCCCTTCCCTGGACAGTTAGAATGTGATACGCGCGAGGAAACAAGCAATTGTCATCTGATACATTCACTTTCATCACTACCAAATCAGATGTACATCAGTGCTTCGAGTCATTAGCGACAAGAAACTTCAATGGAATATCTTCAATTTCCAATTGCTATCCAAGCCTCAAATATCTAGCACCGCCATCGAATCTGATCAGCTTTCGAATGTCGCAACGTGGTAATCCCACTACCTCTAAATCATTGCCTACATCAGGTGAAATTTTAGAGCACAGCTCCTATCTCAAAAGCACCAATCCCAGTAATGGCTCATATGCGCTTCTCGGAATCCATCACACGAAACAATATTAGTTATTTCTCCATCCAAACTATCCCAACTCAACTTTCGCAAGTCTTTTTGAAGTTGCTTGTATCATGGTTGAGGAAGAAAATAAACAGCCTAGATCTATAATACTTGATTGCATCTTGTAATCATCATTTTGCTCATATTTTTCGCTGCTGTTTTGGCTGGTCAAGTGAATTTTACGCTACTTAATGCAGATGTTCGAGCATTATTGGAAAGTTGAGGCTAGATCCTGAGATTGGGATAGTATCTCATATTTTGCAGGACTCTAATAGATGGCTGGACACTCTTGGTTAATTGTGTTTCTTAGATGGATGCTTAACTATTAGAATCAAATGGTCAATGGCCTCATCATTTTTGACACGATATTTGGTATTTTGAAAGAGCTAAAAGTTTCTTTTGGAAGTAATTGTGTTTCTGTTAGTGCTAGTCTAGAAAGACCTTGGGAGTTTGTTCACTACACAAGGAAAGCTTTTTGGGGTTGGTGTTGATCAATCTGAAGTTGAAAGATTTACGAAGCAAGCGAATATGATCGAATAATTGTGTCATATTCAGAAAATTTTACGCAGAGATCGCACAGCCGTTACTTTACCCGGTGTTCTTCTCGAAGTAAAAAGCTGAACACTAGGTCTAGGCTTCAATAGTATGGTACCAGGATCAAAATTTTCCCTCTAATGGGGTATCATCTTTAGTATCATTCCGTGCTTTAGATGTGTAGATTTGAAAACTTAGTAGTACGGCAAAGGGAAATTGGTCTCGTGAGGAGGGATCGACTTGAAGGTGGAACGAGAATGGGGTAGCGTGGAATAAGCTGGATTGTCATCACCAGCCATTGAAGAGATTTGTTTCTTTACTGGAGTTTTACTTTTGACATGCACTGCATGTATGCATCGACGATTTCTTCTTGTTGTTGGGTGTATTGTTCTTTTGATTCATTTTCATATTGTATGGTCTACAATCTTAGGATGCTGGTGCGACTGCATGTTTGGTTTGATGGGATGACTCGCCTGGTGACTCTGATGGCATGGTAATGGGAAATGTATCCGCCTGGGTTTCAAAATCCGGGATCAGTCTTCTAATTAATCAAACATTACCATTTCTATGACAATGATGTCGAATTAGATTTCTCGAGTATTCCTGGTAGTCCCAACTTGGTCTCATTTTGCTAAAACAACGCTTGTATGAAGACACTCTTTCCTTCTTTACATTTTTGTTGCCCATATGGCCAGCGCGATTTTCTTCTGTCCTGGACTTATGCCTTTCTAAGGGCAAAATCAATTTGATTTACTAGAAGCTCTGTAAGGTACTTACTATGCAAAACGTGGGAGACACCACCCCAGATGGAAGATGTACTTCAAACACTATATCACTATCTCCCAACCCTCATTTCCGCCCCTGGTCGAGGGCTTTTTTAGTCTTTTCCACCATGGCAGTTTTCTTTTAGTCTTTTGGGGGGATCGAGTGTGCTGCAGTCGTTATCGGGTTCGTTCCTGAGTCTGACTGCTGGTTCATGCTTGGCAGGCCTCATTCCGACTTGCCTCCGCGTAAACAAAAGTGGACGGTAATAGTACACTCCTACTCGTGCGGCCAGAAAGTACAGAACTCCTTCCTAAACACATGCAGTATCATTCTCGCCTCCAGGTCGGCCGAATAACTTTAAAAAGGAACAAGGTTTTTCTTCGGGACCGAGATTAGTTCCACTCCTATCTATTTCGGCAACCAACGTCCCCACAATAACCTTAATGGCATTCGATCTTCAATCAGATAATTCTTGAGCCCCACAGACCCCACAAAACTATCACTATGCCTGCACCTTCTCCAAGTTCAATAGGAAATCACCGCTACATTAATCTCCACGCATTACGTGTTGTAGATGGATTTGGACTCTAAACCGCCTAGAATGGGATCCAAGCCGTTCATTATGGCTTAGATCACATGCGGATATTCTGCCAGAATCACAATGGCCCGGTTTAAGAAGAATATAAGACCGTTGAGTATGACTCTAGTATCTCATCCTCGTCTCATCTTTCTCTTCACCATCCATCATTCGCGGGTCAAACCACACCTAAAACGCCAATATGCGTTCTTCACATGTCGCAACTGCCATTGCTTCTCTCCCAGCTCTGGTACAATCTCTCAGTCTGACAGATATTTGCACACCAACCTATCTCGCGGCTAACTTTCCAGCTGTCGATTTTTATGATGGAATAACTTTAGATCCAACATCAATCACAGCTAAGATGGTGACAAACGCCTCGGCATCGAGCGTGTTTTATCCCAATGCCGTCATCGATTATTGTGCTGTTACGTTCAAGTACTCTCACAATGGTCTGAACGACAGTGTTCTTCTAACATACTGGGTTCCTGCACCAGCAAATTTCCAAAATCGTTACCTTTCTACAGGCGGTGGTGGATATGCCATCAATTCAGAGACTCAATCATTGGCTGGAGGAGTGGAATATGGTGCGGTTGCAGGTCAAACTGATGGTGGTTTTGGAATCTTTCAAAATAATGTTATTGCCCAATTCCTTCTTGCGAACGGAACAGTAAATTGGCAAAATGTTTACATGTTTGGATATAATGCTATTCATGAAATGAGTGTCATTGGAAAGGAATTCACTTCGACTATCTTTAATATGACTGCCAAAAATGCTACCTTGTATTCTTACTATCAAGGCTGCTCCGAAGGCGGCAGAGAAGGCTTTAGTCAAGTTCAACGTTTTGCGGATCAATTTGATGGAGCGGCAATCGGTGCACCCGCTTTCAGATACGCATTCCAACAAGTGCAACACCTTTATTCGAACGTCGTGGAACAAACTTTGGATTATTACCCACCACCTTGTGAATTGCAGAAGATTGTCAATGAGACAATCATTGCTTGCGATCCTTATGATGGTAAAACAGACGGAGTAGTCTCCCGAACAGATCTTTGCACGATAAACTTCAATATCTCGACTCTTTTGGGCACACCATACTCTTGCCCTGCAGCAGCAGGAGGATTTTTTGGTGGTGCAACACCTGCACAAAATGGGTCAATCTCGGCCAAGGGTCTAGCTGTAGCCCAGAAAATACTCGACGGTCTCCACACCACTGATGGCAAACGCGCCTATTTCTCATATACTTCCTCCTCCACCTTCACCGACGCATTGACATCTTACAACCCCACGAGCGGTCAATTCGGTCTTGATATCACTTCTCTTGGCGGCTCCTTTGTCGAAGTCCTCCTCGATCTCAAAAATGGTTCTAACCTCCAATCTCTTGAAGGAGTGACATACGATACCCTCCATAACTGGATCCAAGATGGATGGAACCGTTATAACGATGTTCTAATGACCAACTGGCCAGACCTTACTCCTTACAAAAATTCCGGCGGAAAAATCATCCATTTCCACGGCGAATCCGACTTCAGTATCCCCACTGCCTCATCTGTTCGATACTATGAATCTGTGCGAGAAGTTATGAACCCGGGACTCTCATACAATGATTCCGTGGCCGCAACTAATGAATTCTATCGACTATTCCTCGTACCAGGTGGTTCGCATTGTGCGGTCAATGCAGCCGAACCTAATGGACCATGGCCACAAACAAATTTGCAGGTTTTGATTGATTGGGTGGAAAATGGGGCGGCTCCTGTTACTTTGAACGCGACTGTTTTGCAAGGAGAAAACATTGGGACGAATCAACAGATTTGTGGGTGGCCTTTGAGACCCTTCTGGACGAATAATGGGACGACTATGGAATGTCGGTATGAGCAGGAGAGTATTGATTCGTGGATTTATGATTTGGATGCTTTTGATATGCCGGTTTATTAGGTTGGGATGGAAATTATGGATGGGAAAATGCTGAGGAATAAGGTAATGATTGAAGAGCTTGAATGGTTATGATTGGTGATGGTGGGATGGGGGATGAGAATGAGGAACGGACAATGTGCGGCATTGTTGCGTACTACTATACCTATTCATTGTTCAAATATTGTAATACCAAACCATTTGATCAACTTATATCCATAATTTTCACATTCTGGATTGGTGTGATGAACATTAAAAGGTTAGTTAAGGCACGCGATATCAAAATCCACGTGGAATCACGTGAATTGGCCATCTCAGCTCCATCACCTTTGAGCATGCTTCCTCCATACTTCGTAGATCAGGATCAATCAAATCTATTGCACAATATCTTTTTAGACCATAATTTTGCATCCACAAACTTCTCGTCGCAAGTTCACGAGACACATTTATGCTTTTTCGATCTTATGAAGCTCGCATCTGATCGACGCGTCGCGTCATTCGCTATCTTGGTGTTGCCATTCAACTTTTCATGGTGATCATGAATCTTTCATACAGAACTGTAATTGAAGCTTGATGCCATGATATTTGTTTGTACTGCCTGGTATCTGGATGGCAGAGGAGGAGGCCGTTGTACCGCCAAGACTGAAAATCAGGCGTACATAACGCTATTGCCGCTCTTTCTTCTTGACACCTTGTTTCTTCCCCTCATCTATCACTGATGTCCAACAATAGCCTCGCAAAACTGACCTCTTCTGCCAATATCTATGAACTACAGGAAATGCCAAGTCGGATGGTCTTGCATTTGCTCATGCTTCGGATGAAGCACGCGTTCAACAATAGTACCACTTAAAAGGCAGTTTTTGATAGGTTGGAGCAGGAATTTTCGGAAAATTTCAAGATCTGTCGAATTCGATGTCGTTTTTGTGTCTGTATCATCTTTGGTTTCTTCCTTTCTAAGACATTTCTCGGAATTATCATTGCACCAGAAATCTTGGGGTCTGCTTAAGAGGCTCCAACGTTGATCTAGACTGCTCTTTGTACCGTGTTATGGGATATCTTACAAGGAAGTATATTTCCGTTATCTTTCGTCACTAGTTGTGGCACATTGATAAACATCATGTCGATTGATATCGTGATATATCACAAAACCACATCATTGAGACTGCATGGATCTGCGATGATCAGTTGAAACATGGAGTTTGTTTCCTCCATACAATTTCTCCCGAGAACCATGCAGGTTTCCGTCAAATCCTTGAGTTGTGTCACAAGTGGAAACTGCCATTATGCTATTAGCTCGAGATCTTCCTGGTCTGACCTCGTGCTTTTCTGATTCTACAAATATCAGAAGAAATCCTTTCTAGCGTGGGTTTTCCACGTCTTCCCTGCATTGCCATAATTTATCGATTTGCGATAGTAATTTCAATCAGTCACAGCCACGCGATGATGTGGTCAAAACTTCTGATCTTGTTTGCCTTTGTGTCAGCACTGGTAAGCTCTTTGGCACCAACAGACGAAATTCGAGATGCAGATGCACCACAATCCGGCTATCTAGATAACCATAATATGCACCCTGCGACAGTTGGGTCTGCCATATTTGGGATTCTATGGAAAAACAACTATGGGAATAATAAGGAGAAATGGTACGCAAAACCATTAGTATATACTCCACCAGGCAGATCACAGTTGGTATTTCTTGCATCAGCAATGAATGTAGTACGTACTTTGGATGCCGTTAATGGTACTTTGTTGAACTCGCGAGTTATTCAGCCACCTTTCCTCCAAAGTGATCTTGGGTAAGTTGGGCCGAAGATCTGATCAAAATCCAGCTGATCAGATAGATGTACCGATATCCCGGATTTTATTGGTATCATTGGTACACCTGTTATAGATCCATCAACGAATATTGTTTACTTTTTCTCCAAAGGATATAAAAATGGTGCTGCTAGTGGAGGGGTTGTTAATGGTAAGAAATATTGCAATGCGCAAGATTCTGTGCTAACAAGTGAGTAGGGCTCTACAAGTTCTATGCTGTAGATATCATTACACTCCAGGATATTTCCGGGTTTCCCGTTCTCATTGATGGCAATTTCGCAGATAATGATAACGCAAGGTAAATGGGGTTTTTCCAGACTGATGCCAATTATACTTATATTTACAGGTATTTTCTTGGCGGCACAGTTCTTCAGAGACCATCAGTTACCTTGATTAATGGGGTGGTGATTGGCGCATTTGGGGGGCACTGCGACCTTTTTAATTATACTGGAATGTTGGTTGGAGTTAGCACGACTCCTGGAGTTGGTGTTACATCCATATTTGCTATGGAGTCTAGCCCAGGAGCTCCGCCTGTCGTGGCGGATTTTAATATCCAACAAGGTGGAAAGGCTGGAATATGGCAAGGAGGTATGGGTCTTGCAACTGATGGAAATCGCTTATTTCTTGCGACGGGGTAAGTCGAATTTGCTTGATTACCTACTTTGCAAGCAGTGTGTTAATTCGGCACAGTAATGGAGAAGGACATGCCAATGGTGATGTACCGGCATCAGGAAGAACTCCGCTATCGACCTTGGACGAAGTTGTTGGAAATTTTGCTGTTTCTACCACCGGTAAAATTACTTTGTCAGATTACTTTGAGCCATACGAATATGTCTCAATGGACGCTGGTGATCGAGATCTAGGATCTGGCGGAGTGGCCCTGCTAGATCCTACTGTGTTTGTCGGCACCGGAGTTTCACGAATCGCAATTGTTATTGGGAAAAATGGAAAAGCATAGTACAAGGAAGAACCACTTCTTTGATGTGTTTATGGCTAACAACGATTTAGTATCTTAAATGCAAATAATCTTGGTGGTTTCAAGCAAGGGCCCGGAGGTAATGCCGCAGTCATTTTTGTGTGTATCTTGGTTGACAATTATGCAGGAACCGACAATATACTTCAAACGATCATTGCACAAGGCTCCATCTTCGCAGGTCCGGGTTCATATCCACTTGAAGGTGGTTATATCTAGTAAGTCGCTACAAGATGTTCTTACATGTGGGACTATTCTAACGCAACACAGCTTTACTCCTGTTGGTGAGTGATACGTTGAATCTAGATCGGAATAACATATGTTAATAGCGTATAAAACTTTTAGGCTTTCCGACAGTCTGTTACAAGCTAGGGCACAGTGATCAAGGCGCTCCACTTTTTACTTTGTTCGGGCAGAGCGCAACAAACTCAGCAGGTTCTGTTGGAATAGGTAAGAGACGGGTGTGAGCTATTTCTACGACAGGGCTAAGAATTCACTAGGAATACCGACTACGACTACTTACAAAGGTCAGGCAGGTACAGGTATCCTCTGGATTTCAGATCCAAATGCTGGACTCAAAGCATATAATGCTGTACCTGTAAATGGAATCTTGACACCAATATCGCTTCCACCAACTGGAGGTCTCAATAAGTTTCAGCGTCCCGCTTTTGGAGATGGACGATTATATGTTTCAGACACGAATGGTAATGTCATATGCTTAGGGTCCCCGGTTGCTTTACCTCTTCAATGTACTCAACCTATCGACTTTGGCCAAGTTGCTATTGGCTCAACCGGTACTCAGATTATCAACTGCACGGCACAAATTGCCATTACTTCAGTGAATGGATGCACCACGGGCGATAAAACCTGGCAGTGCGTCAATTCAACATTACCACAAGGGTCATTAGCCCAAGGCGCAATTTTCTCGTTTCCGGTGACCTGGAATCTTACCCAAGCTTCCATTAATGATGCCCAGAATGCATCTTTTGGACATGTTCTACCTGGAGTGGCCAGCACGAGTCTGAATCTCTATACCACAAATGCGATACCTAAGTATAGTACTCTTGTTCCTGTATCTCTCTCTGGTACGACTGTTAGCAAAGGACCATTTCTGGATATTGCACCTGCAGAAGTTGATCTTGGTGGCATTGTTGTAGGGTCACAATCAGCACTGACTGGTTTGAGTGGGACTGTAATTATTTCAAACATTGGGGCACAGGTAATGAATATTTATGGGTCAGCATGGACTCCCAATATCGCGCCTGACGATGGTGGTAAGCCTACCAATTTCATCATTCTGGGCCTTGAGCCGTGTTTGATATAGATTTGGCTATCCAAGGCCGTCTTCCCTCTGCGGGGTCTGAACAACATTCCTGAGTTGCGGTTAGAAACTTCCATGGCTAATGAATTAACATCAATAGCTCCCAAATACACGAATATTACAAACGGAAGTCTCGGAAATGGTTTCAGCACAACAGCCATACCAAAGGCTGGTGACACAATTGCAAGTGGAGGTTCAGTGACAGTTCCATTGAACTTCATAAGCAATACCACAGGAGCATATTCAACATTTGTTGAATTCTGGACAGATGGAGGTAACGGGAATGTCTTCATCACCGGCAGTGCTTCCACAGCACCAATTGCTAATATCTCAATTGCAACAATTGAAGGAGGTTGGGATTTCTCAGAACCAGTATTAATGAACTTTGGAAATGTTTTGGCTGGAAAGACTGTCACTTCGTACATTCGGATTTGTAATTCGGGCGGATCGGCACTTCTCATAACCAAGAGTAAGCCACCTATTGATACAGAACTGTTAGCTCCTGATTCTGCCGTGGATCTTCATGAAGGTCAGGTTATCGAGGTTAAAACTTGTGCCACCGGCGCTGTTTCTATCGTTGCTGCTCCTCTTGGGGTGAATAGGCTCGATCATACTGTTTCTGATGTGTGGATTTTGAATACTGAGTAAGTGCTTCACATTCTATCAATGTGTTACTAATGAAGACAGCGACATCACATTCGGGATTCATGACGTTCAAGTCACGGCCAATATTGTAACAAGACAACTTGGACCTTTGCTGTCAAATGGATCCGCAGAGTATCTATACCTAGGTTGCTATTATGATGGTGGTGGTCGACAGTTACAAAAACAATACAATAATGCTACCAATGAGAATGGATGGTGCTTGACGAATTGTTTTAATCTGGGATATAGCTTCGCTGGCACGGAGTATCGTAAGTATTCCTAAATACGATGTAAATCGGTAGCTAATTTAAATTAGACACAGAATGCTGGTGTGGAAATAATGCTCCGATAGCAGCAAAATAGTAAGTCTGGGATCCAAATTTGCTAGTTAAAGTGATTAACCTTCTAATAGTAGTGATCCGTCCCTAAATAAATGTGCATTTAGCTGCCCTGGAGATAAAACGCAGGCATGCGGAGGAGATGGGACATTTGTATCTGTTTACTATGATAGGACCAAGTATGTTCCTGGTCCGGATTCAATTCCTGGACTCTCGAGTCCTTCAAGCAGCAGCAGTAGTAGTTCAAGCTCTACTTCCACAACTACATCCTCCTCTTCATCTCCGTTGTCAGCTAGCACCTCAACTCAAAATTCCACTACTACCTCTACTATCACTGCAACCTCAACTACAACTTCCACTTCTATTTCGACCACCTCTGTCGTACCAACCTCCACTGGTCCTGTAATTATCCAAATTATCGGCTCATATTCTTTCGTGGGATGCTATACCGAGGCTACCACCGGAAGAGCTCTAAGTGGAAAGAGCTATACAAACGATAGTATGACTATCGAAAGTTGTTATGCATTTTGTTCAGCTTTTGCCTGGTTTGGCTTAGAATATCGAAGGGAGTGTATGGATTGCTCGAGAACCCTATTTTCGATATGAAGCTGATTCCTTTTTAGGTTATTGTGGGAACGTTGTTAATGCAGGTAGTGTTGTGTCAACAACAAGAAATACTTGTTCTTTGGTGTGCATGGGAAATCCTTTAGAATATGTAAGTCCCAATTTTGATCCGTGTAACCGAATGGAGATTACTGACCGCCATGATTTGGCAGTGTGGTGGATCCTCTCGTTTGCAAATGTATCACAGTGTTGCGGGCGCTAGTTCAACCTCCAGCTCATCTTCGGGCTCCGTTTCCTCGGCCCGCCTTTTAAAGTGATGTGGCCAATCCCTCAATCTTCATCGATCCCCTAGTGCATTAGTCTCCATAATCTCAACCACCAAAACATCTGTCACAAGTACGCAACCCACCACTGCTTCAATAAATTCTTCAATTACCTCTCCCTTGTTGTATCACAATCCATCGATCACACCCTTGGTATCCACTACTGCAACACTAGATTTCGCCTCAATCGGCTCTTTCAGTGAACCTGCAGGAAGACTATATGCAGGTCACAATCTTCAAATTTTCTTCTCGAACGATTCCATGACCCTTGAACTCTTTCTTCAGCGCTAGCTCAAAAACTGCCAAAACTCCTGTTACTCACAAATACATCGGACTAGAATACGGAAGGGAATATCACCCAGAAAAGATTTCACCAACTCCTGAACCGAGTAGTCTAGTGGGTTCGCACGCGTGTACCATGTCTTGTGAAGGCAATTCAAAGAAAGATGCGGGGATGTGAATATGTATAACTTCTACTCCGTATGCAGCAACGGCAGTGTTGGCGTCGGCTACAGGTAACAGGATTCGGAATAGTGCAGTGAGCACGGTTAGTGTTTGGCAGGTTATTGAAGGATTTTTGACGAGATGCGATTTGATCGATTAACGATAAGCAGATAAAATACATAAGGACAACGTTGAATATATGTCTTTGCTTCTTTTTTCGTCTTGCTGATATTTTATAGGATATTTGGTTCTTGCATTAATCTTTATATTTCTCCAATGACACTATTTCATGTGCTAATTTTCTTTATCTGTTCGATCAAAGTAGATGCTAGAGCTCTGTACTTCAGCGTCTAAAATGTCTACTAGCACCATTAAAAAATTCTCGAGTTCACACATCAAGAGAGGTCAACGCTTCCGATGTTCCGAGTGTTGGCCGATGCTCACTCACCCCACTTGTCCATCCTGATACCCGCAATCATCACCAATAGACACGCAATGACAAGGAGTTTGCCCTGTATAAAATAACGTGGCTTTGTGTTGGAGATGGGGTGGGAAGAAGTCCGGTGGGAAAATTCAATCATGCATATGGAGAGGGCTTAGCAGTTTGCTTGTGGAGAGAATTTTTGTTGAAGGATGTGAGCAGCTTTCTTCCAAAAGCATATGAGAGTTTCGCTGACCGCAATTCGCGATGCTTACCGTGGCCCGTACGTGTCAATTTTTTTCTTGAATTGAAGTCAATCACGACCAAGGTTGTCGGGACCATGTCTATTTGTCGAAGTATAAGTGTTTGGCAATCAGCACCGAGGTTTAATCGGTAGCATTGTATAAATTGTCATTCTTCTTCTTTCTGAGTTCATTTCAGGATTTGAGGGTACAGCATTGTACAAGCTACGTCAGTGATTGATTTTTCGATACCCCTTGCATTTGTTTGAAATTTGCTTTTTAGTCGATTGGTTAGATATTTGCGATTGATTGATCTATTGCATTCCAAGTCATTGGCTCAAACAATACATATATAAATATATATATATTCATCCAACACGCTAGAAGCAAGCCAAGAAAGCCACACTACAATGGCTTTGCCTCCACCCCGGGGGTCTTTATCGCCGACGGCAGCAGCGCCAGCGCCAACACCAGCGCCAGCTCCCGTACCAGTTACGCTAGAAGCTGATGACGCCGAAGCCTTACTTGACGATGGCGATTCAGCGCTTGGATCTGAACAGGGAAGTTCCACAACCTCACTCGCATCAAGTATTACTAGGTACCGCATTGAAAATGGACGCACATATCACGCATATAAAGATGGAAAATACGCATATCCTAATGATGATATGGAGCAAGAGAGATTAGACCTACAGCATCATCTGTGTACTATCACACTTAATGGTAGGTTATTTACGGCTCCTATTGACGTGGATAAGATTGAGAGGGTTCTGGATGTCGGGTGTGGAACAGGAATTTGGACTACGGATTTTGCGGATGAGTATCCCCATGCTACAGTGTTGGGTATTGATTTAAGTCCCATTCAACCCATGTTTGTACCACCAAATGCAATATTTCAAGTGGATGATTTGGAAGAGGAATGGACTTTTGGGGATGGTGATAAGTTTGATTTTATCCATACGCGGATGATGACTGGGAGTATCCAGGATTGGGATCGATTTTTTGAACAGGCTTTTGAGTGAGTGTTCATCTTCCAATCGTCAATTGCGTTGGGATATCTTTCAAAAACAAAACCCTCCTTCGTCCCTACTAATCAAACACGTTTGAGTAGAAATCTCAAACCAGGAGGATACATCGAAGTCACAGATATCCTACTTCCTCCCACTAGTGCAGACGGTACACTGAAAGCCGATTCTCCGCTTCTCAAATGGGCAAATTTGCTTCTAGAGGGAAGTATTTTAGCGGGTAGGGGTCTTGATAGTGCGATGACGTATACGGAGAAATTGGCGAAGGTGGGTTTTCAGGGGATTAATGAGACGATTCATAAATGGCCGGGTAATAAGTGGCCCAAGGATCCTAAGGCTAAGGAGCTTGGTAAGTGGTGACTTCTTTTTTCTTCGTTTGTCTACACGGAAAGAGCTCTGAGATGTGTTTATTTTGGATGAGGGTTATCTGTGAATGTGAAAGAGATGGGCTAATGCTGAATATTAGGAATGTGGCATCTAGAAAATATGACGTCTGGGTTGATGGGGATTAGCTTGGCTCTTTTTACGAGGGTGTTAGGGTGGTCTGTGGAGGAGCTAGAGGTTTTTTTGGTGGATGTTAGGAAGGATATGAAGGATACTTCGATTCATACTTATTGGCCTATGTTAGTATTTTCCGTTTTTCTTTCTTTTTTTTAGTCCTATGGAGCTAGTAGATGGAAGCACGGCGAAGTGGTATGAGGTATGAGGGTGTGTGTATGGTTGTGCTAATATTTTGATTGCGATAGACATGTGATCCATGCGTACAAGCCTCTGCATGCTTAATTGGTCCCGATGGAGGTCGAGAGTTAGAGTTGAATGGCCAGTAAAGGGGAAGGGATTGTAGATAGCTGGAGATGAAGAGAGGTTGTTTACATTCGGATAAGAATGTCATTGATTATTAATGTATATATGCACCAAGCGATGGCTGCTGAAGTAAGTTGAGTAGTCGAGGTGGCTACGTCAAATCCATTGGATAGAAGTTAACAAGAAATAGAGCTAGCTAGAAACTAGATAATAATAAGTATCATGTGTCTATGACGTGACTTTGGTTCCTGACGGAAATTTTTATTAAAAAGAGTGTTTTATATAGATTCGGTTTATTATGAATACTCCCATTTCTCTGCATTCACATATGAATTGAAATAGCTCATTTAGGAATGAACAGATTTGATTGATTAATACCCGGAATAAGCAAATGTCAACATCTCATACGTTCGGATACTTATCAAATCGGAATGGATGTCCTTATTACCACCGCACTGAAGCCTGATCTAAGTATCGCGACTTGTGATGCTACCAGTATTCGTATCAATTTAAGTTCAAAACATAAATTTTTATGATTACTATTCAAGAATCTTGATGATTAGTGATATCGGCACTGCAGCTCTGCTGCAACCCCACCGTCACACGATTTCCTTCCTATATATCACCACTCCAGACTCCATCTACCAAATCTCTCTATCAACCTTACACCAGACTTTCACACCAGACTTTCACACCAGACTTTCTCACCAAAAACATCCACTAAACCCAACCCAACCTCACCAAAAAAGTAACCCATCCTCCTCAAAATGTCCACCCCAAACCTCACAATCCATCAACACACCGGCCCCTTTCCAACCCTCTCATCCCGTCAACACCCCGCGCTCCGCTTCCTCGAAAACTACGTCAAAAAAATAAACTCCACATCCTACTCTAATTCCTACCTCTCCTACTACCATCCCCGCAGCATTTTCCACGACGCAACTGGTATTGACTATGTAGGCGGAGCGGTAATCTGGAAATGGATACAGGGATTATTTGACGGTGAGATATTTTCGAAAATCGAGATGGAGAATAAGGAACTTTTTGTTATTGGGGGATTGGGGGGTCAGGAGGAAAGAGAGGGAGGGAATGAGATGGAGGGGGAATGGAAGATTTTTGGTGAGTCGGTCGCCCATTGGTGGGTGAAGAGTACTGGGGAGAAAATTAGTGTGCCGAGGAGTATGGTGTTTAGGTTGGTGAAGGCTGAGGATGAGGCGACGGGGGAAGGGGTTGATGCTAATGGGGTGGTGGTGGAGGAGGTTGGGTTTGAGGGGTTGCAGATTGGAGAGGTGAGGGTTTATTATGATCGGAGTTTGTTGATGGGGGTTTTTAGGAAAAGTGAACAGGAGAAGGAGAGGTTTGGTGCATGAATTATTTTTGGAGGAATGATGGAATTGATGACTTTATTTGTGAATTTTCTATTTTTAGAAGTAAATTGGAAGTGGAATGGTAATTAGTGAACCTCCAACGATTTGTGAGAGCTCTTTCTCGCTTAGTCCCCAAAGTCTAGTTTCATGTTTTGCTATTTTACTATAATATATAGGACCAATGCTTTTGATGATCAAAAGAAGAATACATGGATAGAGAAAGACTAGTGTGATGAAGAAAACTCTCAACTGCAACCATATAAAGGGTCAAATGACGAGTGTTCTCAACTTCATGCATCTCAGCATCTTATCCTATCCACCGAAGAGAGCTGTGCTGCATATGAATTCCCTTACGATCCATGGTTATACTGACATCATGAAGCTTAATATCATTTTCATTATGCCTACCAGCGATAGACAAGTAATAGTCAAAGTTGATAGTATGAATACTTCTGCACTATCATACAAACCTCAAAATATTCACAACTTAACAAGTTACCACTCGAACAATTTAAGATCTTTCTATCATTTTGAACGACACCTCTAATCCCAATCACAAGTATTATTATTAAATATTAACTATAGATATAGTTCTACCCCTCTTTCATATTCCTACTAAACAACAATACCATAATCAATCTCATAATATAATCTCCATCTCCATTCCTGATAATCACTACATCCATCTCAAGCAAAATCAAACAAATAATTATTTTTATTTCAACCTTTCGACTCTTATTTATAAAAATTCTGACTTTGTTCCAAAACCTTATTATATATCTATATCAAAATCAAATATTATAATAAATATTCATTCATTTGACTATAAGTTTAATTATCTACTTTTTTTTTAAATTACAAATTACATCTTTTATCATTTTTAATAATCAAAAAAAAATCTTATATATTTAATATAATATAATATAACTGTTACGTTGTAACATTATAAACTATTATCACGTGTTATAGGATCACATGGATAGTCTTGTGAGGGAGCGAGGGAGCGAAGGAGCGAGATTCGAATCTCGCTCCAATGTTGGAATACGAAGGTCTATATAATCAAGATGGATTCCCTTTGCATAGAGCTTCGTGCTCAAGATCAATCATTTAGTATACTCTACTATTAGTTACGAATTGCATTATTGCCATTACTTTAAGTCCCTGCTTGACGCCTAGTTATAAACCACCTCGAGAGCCTAGAGCACTTCCACGTGATCTAGACAGCAAACCTCGTAACAAAATAAAACAATGACTAAAAAAGAGTATACCAACCAGACTTATATTGACTTTATAAATTATTATATCTAAATCTTAATATTTTATATCTCATATTGTATTATATTATATTATATTGTATTTTACATCATATCCAAATCTCACATCGCATCTTACATCTGTCTGTATCCTAACTTACCCTATCTCTATCAATCTATCAATTGAATAAATCAAATCAAATCAAATCAAATCAATCAAAACCAAAGCCAACCAATTAATCACTCAATCAGAAAATTCATTCACATCATTGACATCAATCACAATCACAATCACAATCCCTTTTCTTATTTTTAAAAATCTTTCCAATCCACTCCAATCCAATCCAATCCAATTTCATCCATTCATTCATTCTCATATATGTACATACAAAGATAGATACATACAAAATACATACAAAATGAGCATGCATCAAAATATGCATTATTAATCAATCAATCAATCCTCGCCAGCGAGCCAGCAAGCAAGCAAGCAAGCAAGAAGCACCTCATACCAAAGAGAAGAGAGATGATAATCTAGGTAGACGTAAAAGTAACTAAACGTAGTAAAGAATCGAGGGGAGTTTTGAGCTACCCTCTATGATCCACCCACCGACCTATCAAAGGATATACTAATGTCCTCATGTGGTATTGGGAGAGAAGAAGAAGAGAGAAAGAGAAAAGAAATATATCCATCTACCCGCCACGAAATCTCCCGAGACTATACCAAACACTTTCAACAACATTATTCCACACAAATTTTCAATCATATCTCCCCTGGAATCATTATCAGATATTACTCCATATCCTTTCACATTCACAAATTTCCAACCACTTCGTGCATAAATCCTGGCGCATTGCGCAATTATTCAATAATTGGATCTTCACTTGGTGCCCCAGCCCCTGCACTCTCCTCTTTCTTCTGAGCAGCTGCACCACCAAAAGCCCAACCCATCCAACTTCCTCTCTTAGCCTTCTTCTCCTCTTCTTCTTTATCCTGGACCAATTGTAACGGCTTGGGTTTGTTTCCGGCGAATTTTCTCGCTTCCTTTCGCGGAGGACTATAAGTACTAGGCGGTGTGCTGACCTCACCGCTATCTCCGCTTATACTACTAGTTTCGCTCCTGAGTCCCGAGAAATTACCCACTGTGGGAACATTACTTAGAGATGTATGGCGAGAAGCGGGTTTACCGTTCATTGGACCAGCCCCAAAAAATGTTTGCGAGTGTCGGGGTGTTTGGGGTCCATGAAGGGTTGGCGAGGTTTGACCACCTCTGTACATTTGATTGACGATCGATGCTCCACTACCGGTATATTGTTCTGATTTGGGACGAACTCCTTGTCGAACACTTGATGAACGGCCAACTCCAAATGGAATGCTGGGTGCTGTTTCGGGATCTTGATTGAGTGTTGAGTGGCATCATTGGCATAACTGATTGAGGTCTTGG
>NW_001820830.1:1772499-1926211 GCF_000146945.2 Sclerotinia sclerotiorum 1980 UF-70
GGTCCTTGGCAGATTTCAACTCGCCTTCACCGGTGGACGGGATTGATCATTCTCGCCTTCATTGTCGTTAAGTTTAGAAAGCTCGTCTGCAAGAGAAGCTCCTGGTGATCGCCCCTCAAGAGCATTCAGCGCGTCAGCGTTTGAAGATGCGCCCATGTATTCGAAATGCTCTTTCGAGAAATCGCCGTTCAACGTCTTTTCTTGTAAAAGTAATTGGAAACTCTCATTATCTTCCATCAATCTTGCATTCGTCATTCGTGCTTCCAAAAGTAATTTTTCAACCTCTTGCATTCGTCCACCTCCCATGTTTTCGGATTCCACCAATTTGATCTGAGCTTCTGCCAATTCTAGTCGCAAGGATTCAATTAGTCTATCTTTTTGTAAAAGTAATTTGGAATTGTTGCGAGAATCGCTGCGATTTAATCCGGATGGAGGAGCGAATTGTCCATTTTCGACATTCGGTGAAGTATTATTTGCTTCAAAAGTTAGCACAATGCATTGTTTATAGGATAATGTGACAACTTACAGCGCCTAGACAGTCGTGATTCTTCATCTGACGAAGATCTTTGCGATAAAGAATCCTTTAATCGCTGAATGATTGTCTGCATCTCTTCCTCTCGATTTGCCATTTCTTCCCTTTCTTTTGTCATGGAAACTTGGCTCGGCTTCATAAATGGATTCCATCTCCCTCTTTTGTCGGAGAGCATCCCTTTTTTCATTTTTGTAAAGTCTCTAATTTCTCTTCGTTCTCATGTAGACGATCCTCCAACTTCCCTTGATCTTGTAAAGCTTCATCCAACCTTGATTGAAGAACTTGAGCTTGTTTCTGAAATTGCTCCGATATAGTTTCAGTCTTACGAAGCCTCTCTTTCAAATCATCCAAAAGAGCAACACTCTCAGCCCTGGCCTCATCATCTGCTACAGATGACACACTAGTTGTACTGAGGTTGGAAGTACCAGTGCCTGGTCGTTGCATGGCAGATCGTGCGGATATTACGTTCCCACCGCGTATTGAACGAGTTCGTGCGTGTGCTCCGTTTGTAGCAGGTGAAGAGTCTTTTGTTGGTGAACGTGTTGCAGTTCTTGATGGAGAACTGATACTTGAAGTATCTGATGATGTTCTGCGAGCAGGTCCTGGAGTCACAGGGGGTCTTTTTGTAACTGCTGACATTGTGATTACTTGGATTGTATCCTGAAGAAGGGTATAAAACTAAAGCAAAACGAAAGCGTGAAGTCGTGATGAAAAACAAATGTGAAACGTGGAATCGTGGCAGTAATAAAGAATAGAATGTGTAGTGATTGTAGCAATATGGGAATAAAAACAATAATCTTATGGATTTTAGATTATGGTGATTGTTGCATGAACGCTAAATGATTGAATAATTTGAAGTGTTGCGGATTGAGCTATTCTTGGAGATTTGGTGGTAGTAAAAGTTGCCAAAAGTTGCCTCAAGTTAATCCAGTAATAAGGAGGCAGTGAATTTTGGTTGTTGGGGCAGTGGCTTTGTTTTTCAGTTGCTGTTTACAATCGGCCGCTTCAGCTTAGAAAGTAAATATAGAAGCGTTTTATCGTAATTTTCGTAAGTCGCGTGAATGAGAGGTAGGGGAGGGCAGTAATAATAAGATTCGTAGGTGAGATTGGCTGGTTAGCTGGTTAGCTGGTTGGCTGGTTGGTTGGTTGGTAAGATTTGCGGTAAGTGGATGTGATGTGTGATGGATGTCTGCTGATTTACGGTAGTGAGTGAGGTGAGGGTAAGGACAAGGTAAGATGCGATGCGATAAGATTTTGTTATGTAGGTAGTAGGTATCTTTTGATCAACATGTACCGTATGGAGTAAAGTAACCAAGTAACCAAGTAACTACCAAGTAACCGCCCTAAATGTAAACGGTTGATACGCTTGATGCGGTTGAAAACAAAAATCCTGCGTATCGTTGGTCAAAAGTATCAAAGTACAAATGGGCTTGCATCTATTTTTTGATCAGGAGATACAAAGCGGAAGACTATGAAGTAGTGACGGATGTAGCGAGGGATGTAGTGAGTGAGGGATGGACTGAGGATGGGACTGAGGGATGCACTGAGGGATGTAGTGAAGGGATGGATGAAGGGATGAATCCATGGATGAGCATTTCAAAAAAGGAGGGAGTTGTTTCCCTTTTACACATACGTGTCCAACCCCCTTGTTATTGGTATTGATTACCTATATATGATTATATATATGATATTGTCATTTTATTTGTATCTTATATTGCTTTATATTGATTTATTGTTCTCAGGAAGGGACAAAAGGTGTATAGAAATGAATAATAAATAAATAAATACTAATTCCTCTACTAACTCCTATACTGGTACTCCTTTTCCTTTAATATACAAAGACCGGCTTCGATATCCATCATTAACCCATTACCGGTACCTTGATATGACCCCGATATTGAAAGACTGGAAATGACTGGCTGTTATCTAAATTCCCTATGATCAAAGTTCGCAAAGAATTATCCATCCAGAATCCCCACAGTGGACCATGCGTTTTGATGAATGCATGAATTGATCTTTCAAATCTCCGTCTTCACCGTTTTCATAGGAGACTACCCAGGTACTGCGATCACTTGCCACACTTCCCTACGAGGAACAAGGTACCCAGTATTTAAAAGGGAACAGCTTCCTTTTATTCGTTTTCGGTTTTATATGAAAAAGAACATGAACATGACCTTTTTGCTAGTGGACTCCGGGAATTTCATCAATCATGACCGAAGTCAGATGGTGATGTGGGATTTAGATCTAGCGTTCGACATTTTCATAAAGGTTGATTGATCCCGCAACATTGAAGGAGTTACGATTTGCGAGCTGCGATTTGTTAAACATGACATGAATACTTTGATCGAACATGGGAACTCCGGGTTAGAATCTGGGATCATCATTCCTTTAATCTTGAGCATACACGGTACACATCTGAGCACAACATCTGCGAAACATGCAGGACCGTTTTATATTTTGGATACCTCCATAAACCTAGAAAAGTCCAGACGGCAAGAAATTCCTCCTGTATCATGTAGAGCAGATCCAAGTCATGTCACGTGTGTACTTTCATCAAAGGGTAGGTAGTCACGTTTTACATCCCATAGTCTAGTCGATTTTGGTCTTAGCGTAATCGATCCTTAGCGTCCCGCACTTTGAAAATATACAGAACTTTTCGATATTTTCAAAAGCTTCCCCTTCAACCCCAACGACAACACCAAACTTACATTCCAATACAGCCGGAGCGCATTATTCAATTTCAAAACCGCAGAGATGGCACCAGCAACTAAGAAGGCTAAGAAGACCGCCGACTCTATCAACAGTCGTTTGGCTCTTGTGATGAAGTCCGGAAAGGGTATGCGAAAAATCAATTTTCCTCGACGTGCAATTCGATACAATACTAATTTTTAATTCACAGTCACCCTCGGATACAAGTCTACTCTCAAGCAACTCCGATCTGGCAAGGCCAAGCTCGTCATCATCGCCGGAAACACCCCTCCTCTCCGCAAGTCTGAGCTCGAGTACTACTCCATGTTGTCCAAGACTCAAGTTCACCACTTCTCCGGTAACAACGTACGTACATGAATATTTCATTTGTTACATATCCGTCTATCGATCAGAACCTTTTTAGGTCTGGGAGGACATTACCCAGCGATAAAGTCTCTCTAGACTTTGGAGGGTATTCAGTTGCTTACTATTTTATCCTTTTATAGATTGAGCTCGGTACTGCTTGCGGTAAGCTCTTCAGATGTTCTACCATGGCTGTTTTGGATGCTGGTGATTCCGATATCCTCTCTAGCCAATCTGCATAGATTAGGGTTATCAATCATTCAGTATTGGTTGTCGAGGTGGAGAAATTCTAGATGAAGGTTCAAAATCAATCGTGATTGATTTTGATATGTATCATTGTGCATATTCTGCACAGCTTCATAGCATCACGAAATGACATATCTTGATTCTAGAATTTTGGTTTACTTCCACTTTTTGAGTGATGGATTTATATGGTTATATCTTGATATGCTTGTAACCCGATTGAATGTCAAAGTGACTCACCGGCCCGTCGATTCCTTGAAGGATTTCATTTCGACTTCGGACTTTGTAAAGAGCCGGATACCGTGTGCTGAGAACTTTAATGCTGACAATTAATGGTGACATCAAATGATATATAAAGCCCAAGTGATTTCACTTTGAGACATACAGTAGTACCTTTCCTTCTTGATTTGATTTCTACTTGATTTCAAATACAGAATTGCCACTATTCACATCTCCGAAACTCCTGACGTCCCATTCGGGAAATTCCAAGTTTGCCCTAAATTCTTTTTCGCTTAAATATCCATTACGGGACTAGCGCCATTTTGCTGATCAATCAATCCAACTTTCAAAGTCTCTTTTGAAGCCCCCATAATCCCTTGAACAAACCATCGACAACAACACCAAAGAGTCCCTCTAGAAATCATTCAAGATGGCCCGTCGCCCAGCGAGATGTTACCGTTACTGCAAGAACAAGGTACGTACATTTCCTTTTAAACCAGCAGAAATAGCAGAAGTTATGTCGAAATGTGCGAGATGGATTTGAGGGATAGCCGACAAATCGACAATTTGATCGCTCGCCACTTTCTATCAACAATTTCGAACGTACTTGAACGGCGCAAACCTACGATACGCAGAATTACCATAATCAGAAAGAATTAGAAACTGATCAATTTTTTTTTTCAATAGCCTTATCCTAAGTCTCGTTTCAACCGTGGTGTTCCCGACCCAAAGATTCGTATCTTCGATCTCGGTCGTAAGAAGGCAAATGTCGACGAGTTCCCTCTCTGCATTCACTTGGTCTCTAACGAGTATGAACAATTGAGTTCCGAGGCTTTGGAAGCCGCCCGTATTTGCGCCAACAAGTGAGTTCAACCCGAAACAATGACGTCGAAGGGAGGATTTTGTTCAAAGTGGAGATCGGATTACGGAAAATGGATATCGGAAGGATAAAGTAGGATTATCGAGTTTGAAACTAATAATTCTTTCAACAGGTACATGGTTAAGTCCGCAGGAAAGGAAGCCTTCCATCTCCGTGTCCGTGCTCACCCATACCACGTCGTCCGTATCAACAAGATGTTGTCTTGTGCTGGTGCCGATAGATTGCAAACTGGTATGCGTGGTGCTTGGGGTAAGCCAAACGGAACTGTTGCCCGTGTCAACATTGGTCAAATTATCTTGTCCATCAGAACTCGTGACTCTTGTAAGTTTACATTCAAATCTTGATCTATTTACAATATCTAACATACATTTTAGTCCGCCCCAACGCTCTCGAGGCCCTCCGCAGATCTCAATACAAGTTCCCAGGTCGTCAGAAGATCATTGTTTCCAAGAACTGGGGTTTCACTCCTCTCCGTCGTGAGGAGTACATGGAGAAGAAGCAAAGTGGAAAGGTTTTGGTCGATGGTGCATACGTTCAATTCTTGTCCAACCACGGAAAGTTGGCCGATAACATTAGACGTTTCCCAGCTGCTTTCGAGACTGAGGCATAAATTGAGTTGTTGATATCAAAGGGGAAATTCGGGGTATGATCAGAAAGGCGTACATTTGCAATGGCTGGATTAGCAAGGTGTCACATGAAGTGGCAGACACAAATCCTAATCATTGTACCTAAAGGAATTGATTCTACGACTTTCAAACTCATTATGTTAATTTACATATCTGACGTGTTGATGTGATTATTGGTGTTTTTGGATTTGGAATTATATCTGACAAGTCTAACATTGGAGGCCCGAGTAGGGCGAAAGAAACAGTAGATCATGTCCGCTTACTATACTGAGTATATGTACATGGATTGCTAAGCCAAGGCAGGAAGAGGTAGACTTGAACGCCTCGAAATGTAGCTTGATTCGTGATTCAACCAAAGCAACATGCAATATGAAAATCATGACACAAGCATCTCCTTGGCTCTTTTATCAGATCAGCAAAGTCTGGTGGTCGTGGCAATGTACAGAGTAGTTGAAAGTTTCTAGGGATCTACCTTAGTTCTGCCAGCCAACCATTTTAGATTGAGAATGTTTGAGAGTTTTTGAGGCTTTGGAGTTTGGAGGTTATTAGTGGGATATGGAGATTAGTGGGATAGTGAGAATAGGATAGTGATTTTAGTGATTAGAGATTGTGTGGTTGTGTGGTTGGATGGATTGGGTAGGTGGATGGGGTTTTTCAAAAAGTGTTTCATTGTGGTGATGTTTTATGTAGATGGATGGATATGGATGATAATGATGGAGATGGAAATGAGGCGGTTGTGATCTATGAAGATGGATACCTAGTAAGGAGGGATGTTTGGTAGGAGGAGAGGGATTGAAAGCAAGAGGGAGGGTAAGAGATGATGAGATAAGATGATGATGAATAGCATAGGAAATGAATGGTGAGATGAATGGTGAGTTTATAGAAGGGATGATGTGATTGTTTGTTTGATGGGTGATGGATTATGGATGATGGATTATGGATGATGGATTATGGATGATGGATTATAGGATCAGGTGAATGAGGTATTTAGGGATGGTGGGATAATGGGATATGTATGTATGTACCTATGTAGGTATTGTTTAATATCGATAAAATGGTTCACGGAGTAGAGTACGAGTAAGGGATTTGAGATAAGATATGCAGATAATCATTTATTAGGTAGGTAGGTATTACTAGTATGGATATCCTTAGTATCAGTCAGCTCACCAACCTCCAACCTTCAGCCCAACAATTAATTATCTTCAATTTATCGATGAACCCGAATTATCCCTTTCTTTTCTCTCTTCCTGTACAATCTTTTCTTTAATTACTCATATTCACACTCATACATCAATTGCTCATACATCACACCCTCATCCCTCATCCATCCACTCTTTCATCACAATGAATCAGAAACATTGATATGGAAACCCCCCACCCCCTTATCCATAAACAAAGTCTTATCCACCAGTCCACGTGTATGCGTGCTGTAAACCAGCTAGTAGTTATCCAGTCACGCCAGTGAGATTAACCGCTGATCTCGAGATCTTTGAACATAGCTACGTATTTACATATACCAGAGAACTTTATTTGCTATTTGATTCGAGGAATGAAGATTTTTACTTTGGTTTTTCTTTTCCCTTGCTTTTTTAAAGGGTTTACTGCGTAGAGTATTGGATTAATCGTCAAAGAGGGACAGGGAATCTGCATGCATTTATTTAATCTTTGTGGAACTTGTTTGTCAAATCAAGTCGAATTAGATCAAGTCAGATCCCAAGTTGAGCGTTCAAGAGATATTTATAGGTTGAGAATATACGACATCAGGAAGAAATCATCTCATCTCATTAGAGCTTTTGGTACTCGGTACATCACCTCAAGTCTTTCGTCGTACAACATCATCCTCGATCAACGTCATACGAAACTCGAGCCCCTCGAATTTGCTACGTTATACTATACACGAACCGTTCAAACAATCTCATTGATAGCCTATTTTATCTTCGATATCGTTACGACTTACCAAGATTCTATCACAAAGACGCGAACAGATTTAAAACGAAGATTGTATTGATATCACATATATCTGTACAACGATAAGTAATACGCGGAAAGATGGCCTTTAGACAACCCACATATCAAACTCCCCGAATATTTACACAAACAAGTCAAGATGCAAACTCGCAGACGCAGACAGAACAAAATATACAAGAGAGAGATAATAGGGTAGAAGAAAGTCAAGAATGGGTATTATTTACACCGGTGGCGCCGACTTTTACAGAGGGAACATATACGACTAGTACAGGAAGGACTAGAGGGACACGAACAGCGGGTCATTCGAGGGTTAGTGATTTTGGAAGTTTAGAAACTGCCGCCAGAAGTTATGGGATTTATGATGATCATGATGTTGATGATGTTGATGAAGATGGAGATGCACAGACAGAAGAAGATAATGATGATGCGGAATTGGATTCATTGGATAGTCATTTACATGAATTTAGGACGGAACCAAGTGTTTATGGGAATAGGGAAGATGGGGAAGGGCCAGTGTTGCCAAAACATGATGGGCTAGGGAGTTTTAGGGTGGATGGGATTGGAGAGGATGCTCAACAACATTTATATGCATTTGAAATGTATAATCCTAGGAGGGTGAAGAGGAGGAGGGAAAGTTTGGAGATTGGGGATATGGCTTTGGAGAATGAGAGAGCGGCAGAAATGGAGAGAACGAGGAGGATTGAATTGTGGAGGATGGAGCAGAGTAAAGCTTTGGTGGATGAAATACAAAGGGAGACGAGAAGAAGGAAGCAATCTATGTCGAGTGAAAAGAGGAGTGTTGTCATGGAGGATAAGACACAAGAGGATTTGGCTACATTAAATCATGTCGAGGCGGAACCAACACCAGCAACTATACGCGAAAATGAAAGTTTATGGAATCGACTCACTCGAAGAGTAATACGGGATCTCATGGGTATAGATGATGATCTTCTCTCAATCATCTTTGGCGAATCTCTACCGATGGAAGACGATTTATCCAAAATACCAGGAAGACCGATATCCATTCCTACCGTCACTAAACCTGATAAGAGTTCATGGGAATACAGACTTCTTGAACGAATTGCTCGCGAATTAGGATTGCTGGTCAATCAACTTTCCGATCATCCAGGTGCTTTTACTACATATCTTCAAACTCAACAAATACCTCTTCCTTATGCAGGGTTACCTGTAATTCCCGAGTCAGTTTCGAGTAATAATATGAATATGACAACGGATATTCCACTTCCTGATTTGGAACAAGAAGAGATAGAACCTCTTACCTCGACTCTAACTACAGATGCCGATTTAGAATTCCATCCTACCATCACTCGACCAGTTTCAATACCAAATTCAAGCATTATTGGTCAAGTACAGGAATCAAAAGATGATTCCACATCAACACAGTCATATAGTGCTCCTATAACGAAAGAGGAATGGGAAAGAGATTTGGATATCACAATGGTCTTTCGATATTTGAAAAGTAGATTTACGAGTAGGGGTGAGAATGTACAGAGTTCGACGGCGGGTTCAGGTTCAGGTTCGGTACTATCGAAAAGTACGAGGGAGAATCTTGCGATAGAGAATACACCCGATTCGTTGGCGCGGGCAGCGAGAGTGAGAGCTCATCATCCTTTAGTCAACCTTAAAGCGAATAATGGAGGGGTGAGGAAGAGAGTGGGAAGAAGAGGATCTAGTGAAAGTGGTGTCGGTTTAGGATTAGGAGGGTTAGGTAAAGGAATTGGTGGAAGTGGATTAGGATTAGGAAGTGGAGGTGTACCTATTGGTGGCACACTCAAAAGTTTAAGGATTGGTAGTGGGAGTAGTAGACATTATTGGGATATTGGGGGAAGTATTGGAAGTTCTACTAGGGGAAGTGTAGTTGTGGGAGGTGCTGGTGGAGGGGGAATGGGTGCTTGGGGTGAGGTTTAGGAGGTGGACTTTTTTGTATGATGGGTAGTGCGGTGGATGATGTGGTGGATGATGTGTGTGTGGAATGGAATGTGTTCATGATTGATGATGTTGATGAGATGAGATGATGGATGGAATTTAATGAATGAAAATTTGTATTAGCGAGGAAAGCGAGTGAGCGAGCGAGCGAACAGGTATTTATCTGGGGGAGTATAGTATATATCATCTTATCTTTATATTGGTTTGAAATTAGAATAGGGATTGGATTGAATTTAGATTGAATTTATTAAATATATCTGTTACGTCGGACAGTAACATAGGTCACGTTCTTGATCACATGATCAAGAAACCGACAAATCGAGATCGGCTTTGCGGTGATCGATTTGTCGGGCTCATAGCCATCGGTTTTTTAAGGAGGCACGAAGGTCTATATAATCAAGATGGATTCCCTTTGTATAGAGCTTCGTGCTCAAGATCAAGATCAATCATTTAGTATACTCTACTATTAGTTACGAATTGCATATCATCATTGTCATTACTTTAAGTCCCTGCTTGACGCCTAGTTATAAACCACCTCGAGAGCCTAGAGCACTTCCACGTGATCTAGACGGCAAACCTCGTAACAGGACTTAAAGTAATGACAATGATGATATGCAATTCGTAACTAATAGTAGAGTATACTAAAATGATTGATCTTAAGCACGAAGCTCTATACAAAGGAAATCCATCTTGATTATATAGACCTTCGTGTTCTGGCTCTAGTGGCTCTAACTAGATTGATTAGAGCCGGTCACATGATAGCTCTGATCCTGTGATTAGTCATGTGATACGGAAATATGTTACCCGTCGTAACACTAGATTTGTATCTGTCAAAAAGAGATACGATAAGAATATATTCCAATTCAATAAAACAAGTATAATCATAGATATCTCAAAATATCAATATTTATATTACACAACTACCTTCTTTGTAAGTATTTGGTAGAATTTCTGAGATTGATCAAAGGAACAACAAGTGTGACGCCTCACACCTTCGGGTCACGTGGCATGCCCCGTTTGTATTTAATCACAGGAAAACTCGCTACTCTTGTTTTCCTTCTTCTTTTCTCCTTAGCTTAGTATTTTCTAATACAAGATACTTTACCCAGTATTCTTGAGTGTGACAACAAGTACGGAGAAGTTAGGGTTTTCAGTAGAGGATGGTTAAGAATAATATATTATCCTTATCGAATCTGGAATTATTATTGTCGAATTCAATATAATCAACTTAATTTTTCTTTATCAATTTTTTATTTTTTATACTTTTTCATTTAATAATCTAATATCTTTTAGAGGAATCCATATCCCCCACCAGCAACTCTATACTTTTACTGCCGAACCCACACCTAGAATTTCTCTTTACCCGTACCAGAATAGAGACCTTGATAGCTTCAAGAATAGATCAGAGTAACTTGCAGTTTCTTTCTGAGCTCGTTGGATGTTTATGTAGACATTTTTTGAGAATCTAAGCCTTTGTTCTCGGTTAATTTTCAGGTGTGTAGAGGGGTGATTGATGTTTAGGAGAGGGGTTTAATTCTCTTGCGGGGTGAATATTTAAAGAATAGATAGGTGATTAGTGGATACATTAGATTAATGATAGAAAATGGATATGATTCGAATTCTATATAGGTACTACTAGGGAATATGTAAGTGAATTTGTGGTGGCGGATTGAAGTTCTAAATAAAGAGTCGTACTAGGTAGTTATTCGTAGACCAGTCTATATATAAAACCCGCTAAGTTGCGAACTCATTAAGGGTAAAGACAAAACAAATATTGTGAAAAGTATAACATAGTTTTATAAATCGAGTTATAGCTATGCTCAGATCAATCATCATAACCCATATGTTTTTGGATGTGAATATTCCTCTCTTTCCTTAATTCTCTTGCGTCTTTAACTCTTTGTCATTATTGTCGCAGAGTATATCTATCAATATCATCTTTTACGTGAAGTTAATCATGTTGTCGTCAGCAACCTATAACGATCGCATTCAAGATGATACTACATTACTTCGAATATTAATTCATCACCACCTTCGAATTTTCTTTCCACTTTCCTCTTTCCCCCCTTTTCAAAATGGACAAAGGAGACCACATTCGAATTAAAAGTCTCCTCACCCTTGAATTGAATCCAGGATTCTATGTGAATATAATACGCTCTTTCGATTTGAAAGAGCGATCGCTCTGATATATAGTTAGTTTGGATTCGCTTCCTTGATGGATTGATAGGTTTTGCATGTGATCATGGGGTTATGGTGGTGAAAATAGGTTCCACTTCACTCTACTGGAGAAAACTGGTGGGAATTCAGGGTTAGAGTGAGCGGATAGTGGTCTATGTAGATATATTATTTCAGCATGGGTAAATTGAAACTCGAAAGTCTAGATAGTTGTCTATTTAAGTCACCGAGATGTCTTTCTTGCAATAGTATCGAAAGTTATCTTTCAAGAATCAAAATGTGCTTCTCTCAGCCAGCTCTCGATTATATTTCCTATATTTAGCAATTACCAAATATACAGAGAGATTTAATTTGAAGGCACATTTCCACTTCCCTATAACAGGTTTTTGTTGTTATTGTTATTATTGGTATATTTTATATTCATATCTAATAAATCCTATACTCTTTTCTTCATCACCATTATCTTCCTCCTCATTAGCGCCGTCAACTACACACTTGTCAGCATTCTCTTTATCATCGTCTATCTCACCTTCATTTATTCTCTATAGAGCTTTAATACTATCAAAACACTTCATTACGAAGATGTTTTCCTACAATCGTTAGAGCTCGCACCTTTAAAATATTTGAGTAGATTTAAGGAATAGAGATATTACTTTTATATTGAGGAGGGGGTGTCTGTACAAAAAATCTGAGGAGATGTTCATAAGTGGATGCTATGTTCTCTCATCTATTCAAGTCAATGAGATTTCACGTCTTGCTAAAGTATTAAGAGTATTTGTTGACTTGATGAATTTATAGCGAATGTTATATATAAAGTCAGTATGGCTATCCATGGTTTTATAATTCAACTTCTTAGATGGAGTCTTTTCCTTGCTAATGGAAAATATGTTATTCTGTAAGTGCTTTCCGCTTATTTTATTTCCTATCTTCGCCGCCGGAAGATCTTTATTTATTTTTGGTCTCAAACTCTCAGTTACATCATTTTCTATCCATCATCATCATCATCATCATCATCATTTTTATCGTCTCATCTCATCTCATTCCCCTCCTTCTTTTCACGACCATCTTCATCCACCTCTACCATTCTATTCCTTAAGAAGCCCCAAAAGATTTCAAGATTCAAGGTTTTCTAATGATCTCCTCTGGGACTTACTTCCAATGGCTTTGTAGCAACACAAATCTGGAAGTTTGAGAAGGCTCCAATATGGAAGTTCTTTGAGCTTCGGTGGAGGATCTTGTCGAAATAGATATGGCCTGTGGATTATTGAGGAGTTTTGATAAAGGATATGAGTGTTTTTCTATTTATATAATTGCTGTAGTTTCTATCGTACTTTAATACACAAGAAAGCCAGGAAAAAACCAAACACATGGATTTCTGCTTCTGGCAACTAGGTTCCGTTATTTTAGAAGCTTGCAATGATTATGATATTCAATCACTGACGTACGAAGAATCTTTCTCGCCTGAGACTTGTTTCGTTATATCGTTTATTTTGTCATTGATATATTGTCGCCTTCAGCACTCAGATAGTTCAAATGGTAATTAGTTGGACTATTGAAAATCCTAGTGTAATTATTTAATATATTACAGCTTATCCTTTCTGCATCCCGTTCCCAAATTATCACAATCATCCCCTTTCCATACCTGCCACCCGCTCACATCATCATTATACTTTAAATATCTACGTTCTTATTAAGTACTCAAGAACAGCTGATTCCGGTTCAGAGAACAAATAATGAAAATCATTCAAATACTCCGCGAAACCTACTTCACAGCATACATCTCCAATTGGATGTCTGTACATGCATTTTTCATCAGCTTGAAGTGGCTTTGAAGGCTATGTAAGATCTTTTTATGCTGGTTAGATGATTTAGATAATCGATTTTGTCGGAACTATTGGCTGTGGATTGGAAAGTGGTAGTGGACGATACTTGGATCTAGTGAGGGGTACGTGGAGTTTCAGCTTGAATTGGACCTATCCAACTACTGTCATCGTCATCACCTATTGGGTTTCTTGAGACCAGAAAGAGCATCAGATTGAATTGATTGATTCTCTAGCTAAGCAGTTAAGCTGCGAGTATCTATTCAAAAAATGAAGGAATAAGGTTAGGTATTCAGCCTTCAGAATTAAAGTGCTTTGAAATCAAAATATTGAAAGCAAACAAACAGTATACCAAAAAGGAAAGAACGAATTAAAGTTGAGTTTTGTTTGCTCCTTATATGCATCATGCAATATATATGCATATGCTGCCAAGATCCCAGGAGGTCAACATCACCTCTCCGGTGCATCTTCTACACTATTTAACTTCGTAGATGGCTTTGGCTGATATTTATAAACCAAATTATTCACAGGCATCAAACGCGTATGAGGTCGGAATGGCCTCGCATCCGCCACATCTCTTGTCGACTTTCTCACCTAAAACATTGCACCATAATTCGTTCCAATCCAGATATTCCTTTCAGTCAAATACCATATAATCTCTGTATCTCAATTTCTCCGCGCTCCTAAACTCTCATTGTCAATCACGAGATTCTAGTTGATTGTTGTCGAATATCCAGAATCTTTACCGCGGAATTAAATTCATTTCTCCCATTACCTTTGGAAGTTTTAGCCTAGCACAAGTATAAGAGTACATACTATTGATATAGCATTCGGGCACGGCGAAAGTGTTTTTTCGTAAACCATTCCATATCCTCTATATGATTGATGACCTTTCGAAAGTGTATTGTGAATTCTTATATATCACTATGAAGAAGACCACTAGTCTTCATATTGGACCAAGGGGGAGTTAAAAGGATGGGAGATGCTGGAAATAATTTATCATTCACTTCCATCAACTTCCGCAATAGTTTCGAAGCCAATCCCGCTTCTGATGGATATCCATTGTGCTTATTGTTAACTTCTCAGACATGAAACAGATGGTAAGTGGAATGTTCCTTCTCGGATCCGAAAGCTACTACAATAAGTAGCTCACTAACTCCATACTGGAGCTTGATCAAGAAGGTAATCCATCTGCAGATGTATTGTTTGGAAGATATGCTCTACAAGCAACGAAGAAAAGCCAGAGAAATCCAGGAGGTGCAAAGTCCTTGACGCTGCTGCTTCGATAATCTCGTCTTTATATTTTGATTCAATGGATAGACGGTCCGATCTTTCATCTCCTTTCTTGGTTCATATCCTTCGTTGTCTCTCTCCCGGATCTTAGTCTTGTTATCACCGCTCAGCCCTCCTCGCCATCAGTCAAGGTGAAATATCAACCCAAAAAACGAACAATAATCCACTCTAAACTACCTTCTTCGGTTCTTCCTCGGTCCATGTTTCATGGTTGGCTCCCACCCTATCTACAGGTAGCCTCTGTCAATCTCGAAATCTAATGTCCTCGAAGATCTGGGTAGGTCCTTCTCACAGCAGTCTGATGTTATTGGGTTTTCCTCGGCATGTGTAATAGACTCTTCTATGACTCCCTCAAACTTTTAGATCCCATACATTATCATGACAACCCGTTATAAAATGAAAAAACGCCCTCGAAAAGAGAAATCACTCCTTCTCCATCCAGTCAGCCAAAATTTCAGAAATATCTCAAAACAGCCATCATTCATCCATTCCCCTTACAAAGGGCGGAATCAGAGCAAAAAAGGATTCTCCTGCGCCCGCCGGAAATCGAATCCGGGGCCCATCGATGTTGGTTAACGTATCTTTTGATTAAGAACTGCTAATGGCAACGATGGATTTTACCACTAAACCACAGGCGCTAGTTATTATTGTGGGTTATTGATGGATGAACAAGGCGCTTTGTGGAAATATATTTTCAGATGTAGAAGATCCATTGCACTAGACTACTTGTATTAGCCGAGAAGGTTTTTCACCACCAAAGTTCACCCACCCACTTTCGGAAATAACCCTAATTTATACAATAATAAAAGATTCTTCAAATTCGAGATTTTCAATACTTTGTGTTAAATGATTAAGGAGAATTTTAAAAAAGATAATATAATCCTCTGAAATAGAAAAAAATATGATTTTATTAAAAATAAAAATTATAAAAGAATAAAAGGATTTGGAAAGTAAGTTCAAGAATTTATAAATAATATATTATTTTAAATAGAAATTAAAAGATGTATTATAATACTTTAGTGATATAAGATAAGAAATATTTATTCTAATCATAATTAATCCACTTGATAAAATCAGTAAAGAAACAAAAGTATAGAGATTATTAAACAAGAAAAAATGCGTTCGCCGGGAATCGAACCCGGGGCCCATCGATGTTATTTCAAGATCTCTTCCGATGAAGAGAAGATGATGGCAACGATGGATTTTACCACTAAACCACAAACGCTTGCAGATTGCTAGTCATTGTTGAAGAAGACCGAGCAAAAGGCCGATATATTCAAGTTTGTCATTGCATTAATTGTTTAAATGAAAGTTATGTAAACGGAGGGGCACTGCGCAAGGTACCCAAAAAAGATTTCTCCGCTCGCAAGCGAGATTAGACGTTCATTCAACAAACAGCAGTAACACTGACTGTATGTACTTCAGTTAATATTTTCCTCTTTCATCCTTGATATCTATTACCCCTCCCTCCTAGAACATATAAAAAATAAATAAAGTCATCCAAACGAGCCCCCCAAAAAGTCACTTTTCACCAAAAAACTTAAAAAACACCAAAAATTCAAGCTGAATTGATGGGGATTGAGCCCAACGGGGGGGTCGAACCCCCAACCTTGTGATTAAGAGTCACACGCTCTACCGATTGAGCTAGCCGGGCAGGCTTTGCTTGATGGTTTATTGATGGCTTAAAATTTTATTAAGAAATATATTTGCGGGATTGAGCATGAAAATTTCTGTAACCTTAAAGAGCTTCGTGAAAATTTTTCTGGGAGAAAATTTAAGCGAGGGGGTAGTGGGGTATTGGCGGGGTTGTTTTGTATCTTTTTTTTTTTTTTTTTTTTGGTGGGGAGTGGGAGATGGATGTTCCATGATTAATGGTGTTTTATTTTGAAGGGGGTTTTTTTTTCTTAATAGTGAAAGTTTCTGGGATAGAGTATCATGGAAACAGATAAGGATGTAGGGGAAGTTGCTCCCGGAAAAGGTATTGTGGAAAGAAGGTGTGGCTATGTTGTGCGCTCGGTGTACATGTCCTTGATGCTTAGATGGTTTTTAATTTGTATCATCGGTAAAACTCTGTGCATCTTCAGTCAGTATGGTTACACATAATATTTTACAGTCATATATTATCTCGTTGACGTTGTCGACCATATTATCATCATCATTTTTTATCCATAATTCCATTTCCTCCACTTCAAGTTATCCCCCTTCGCGCCTCTGTCTTTCTTTCTTTTTCTCAACCAATCTTTGAATACACGATTTAGAAAAGCACAAACTGAATGGCTACAAGTTCCATGCTCTTACATAAATTCATATTCAATGGCCATAGGATTGATATTTGCAATTTTCACCATTCTAGGCAAATTTGCTGCACATTTAGTTATCACTCGAGAAGGTTCCGAATCTTTCTTTGTTACTGCTAGTAAATTTCACTTTTCCATTTCATATCCCCTTATTCTGCGCCTTTTATTCGAAACCTATCTGCTGGGAACTTTATTTTTGTAACCATCTAAGAAATCTTTTCCTTAGCGGGGAGTCGTTCTTCTGTTGCACATCTGATTACTCGGTACCTTCCGATTGATTGGGGACTCTATTCAAAATAATTTCTGTCGCCGAATTTCTAGTTTTGCTGTCTATTTGAACGGTTTGAAATTGATACGAAGCTTAGATCAAAGGTTTGTTGTATATCATTCGTTCAGATTCAAGTTGGAAAGAATGAGCAACTTGGAAGGTCACACTAGTGTTGAAACCCTATTTAAGACTCATGCTTGGGGCTTCCGATTTCGAGAGGTATTTCTTGCGAAGAATGAACAGAAGATACGAATTTTTTGCCAGTGTTTCTATTTTCTTCCGGGAAATAGACGAATTCCGAATTGCAACCATCTTCAATCAATCCTGTTCTTGGATCTTAGCTTCCGGGGAGCTTCAGCATTATAGTTGTGTCTGACGTCAGTTATAGATAGGTGATCTTGATGGCATGGAACATATCTTTAAGTATTCCTAGCATCAAAGTCCTTTGGTGCAGTCTTAGGCAGAAGATGTGATGGACCGCACTGAGCTTCAAACTTGACGAGGTTTTCTTACACGCAGTTGAAATCTTCGGAGATTCCATGATACTTATAAGGCTTATGTTTTGTTTTGAACAATTTCATTGTATGAAATTAATCAAATAGATCAAGGACCTTCCATCGTAAGACTTGATCCGGACAACTTGGAACTTCTGACCTTGCATTGTGACTTATGAATATGAAACGAGAATTTGTATGGGGACTTTTATTACTAGTTTTCGACCCGAGAATCATATCAATATTACTTGCATTATGTACGATTGCCAGAAGCCCGACATCGCAAGTGCGGTAACCTTTAAGGGTTGACCTATATAAAAGTGCACTGGTGAACTCTGCCTTCATGATCCCATCCCATCATTTATGTGTCGAACTAAAGCTATTGGAATATATGCTCAATCCAACTCCAGTTCCATCTTAATACAAATCCTCCAAAATCTCCAAAGACACAATTCCATACAAAATTCCACGTGTATGATGCCCCTTCACTTCAACCTACTCGCATCAAAGCTGTCTACATAAGCTTACTTAAACCGCTTCCTAACACATACGACCATAGACTGAAGAGAATTGGGCATCCCGTCCGCTCTGCCATACACAAGCTTCAGATCGGTGGATTAGTAGTTGGGTGGGTGACCACCAGCGAATCCCCACTGTTGTATGTTATTTTTTGGAGTTTTTTTATTTTTGCTCCACACTTCGCTTGATACCCTTTCCTCGACATCACCTACTTACTTACTATTCATGCATTGGGTAAGAAGTTATCCTATGTATATCTTAATCTGAAATTCCGCTTGTTTATAACTACATTCGCATCATATCCAGCAGACCGACTTTTGGTTTTTTTTCCGTACCCGGTTGACCCCTCACTGCTGCCTAGCTGCTGCCTAGCTGATGAAACAAATCATTCTGAACATAGCAGCATATATACCACCACCTACTCACACATCCTTCAATCATAATAATCACCTAGCATCCTTCACAACCACCATCTAACAAATTATAAAGAATCCAAACAATGTCCTGGATAACCAAAAACTGGATCGCAAGGTATTTAAAACCAGGGCATAAATTCAAAATCGGCAATAACATCTGGGAACTTTCCGGAAATCCAATTAATGAAGCCGAATATGAAGATTTCTCCAGAGCAGTATATGAATGCAAACTTGTAGACGAGAGAGGGGGAGAAGAGATTAAATCCCCTGCTGTTGTTAAGATATGGATGCAGTAAGTGCAAGTTTCTAGGTATACAGTGTACACTCATGGATGTCTTTATTCTTTTTGAACTTGTTTCGTGTAAGTAGGAAGTTATTAATATTTGTTTAAGGACTCCGGAAATAAATACTTATGAAGATTGGTTTTATGCTAGCGAATTGTATGATTTGTATTTAGCGGAGAATTTGGATACAGCTGGAGACCCGGATATCGATATTGCTAGTCATATGGGCTCTCCTGAACAATTCGTTTCAGCTGGCAATTCGGATATTGCTAGTGATTCTAATTTCGCCGGGCATTCCAATCCCGCTGATAAATCGGATTCGGATGGCCATTCAGATATCACCAATCATCCAAATTCAAATACCCATTCAAATTCTACCTACAATTCAGATATCAATTCCGCCACTCATCCAATTCCAGCCTTAAATTCCCAATCGCCCAGCAACAGCAACAGCAACTCCAACCCCAACCCTAACACAACCAACCTCATAAACCCTCCCAATTACCCAGAACCCTGGGACTCCGAACTAACCTGTCTAAACCTCCTCAACAAATCCTACACCACTCTCCACCACACCCCCAATATCCCCAATACCACCAACACTAGCGCACAAGAAAAATCCAAAATCCCATCTGACACCTATAAACCCTTCCCCTACGCAATAGGTCTAGCAAAATACAAACAACGACGTAATTTTCCACTCGAGGGGGGATATCTCGTATATCTCGTTATGGAAAAATTACCCGGTGAATGTATTTATCCGGGTGTGTTTTGGGGGGGTTGGGATAGATGTGAACGGGATAGGTTTAGGGGGGCTTTTGGGGTGGGGGTTTTGTATGGTTTTTTTTTGGTTTTGTTTATTTTTGTATTGGGAGGGAGTGTGATGTTATTGATGTTATTGATGTTATTGATGTTATTGATATACTAATTCCTTCTCATTTTAATTCAGAATATTCCAAAAACTAGGAATAGAAAACCGCGACAAAGCAATGAGGAATTTATTGTACGATCGGGAGAATGGTAAATGGTTAGTTTTTTATTCTTTTTATTCCATATTATTCCACCCAACCTATGCTACCCTACTCACCTCCCTTCCTCACTTCCTCCCTCCCAATAAAAATCCACTAACCACCAAAAAAAAAGTTATTTCATAGATTGGGAAGCATGGAGATATCGTAATGAAGAAGCATGGCCCCCTCTTCCGCTTTTAGAATATTCTTATGATTTAATTCGGCATCGGGATCGAGGGGATGAGGGTGAGAATGAGGAGAGGTGGGATAGGGGGTAGGTAGTCTTATTAAGTGGGTGATGGTTGATAATGGATGAGGGTATTATTTATATGAATATATAGGGGGTAGATAGATGGATAGATGGTTGGTTGGAATTCAGGTTTATATTGCACTTGCGCTCGCGGCGCTGCTGTGTGGGATTTTTTTTTGATTTTTTTTGAGAAGAATGGATATGAATAAATGTTGTTATGTCTCTTTTAGTGGATTTGTGTATGTTTTCTTGTTATTCAAAAAGATTTTAGGATCTTGAATGGGAAAGAAAGGGAGGGGGGTTAATTATCTGAATTGAAGTTGGATGTTATAGATCTATTATCTACTATGTACACTCTAGATCTTTAGAATCTAGCATCTAACATCTAAACTATACCAACCACACATCAACCCCTCTCTAACACCTACCACAACCCAATCAGCATCCATCCACCCATAATCAATTTGTGGCTCAAATCTCCTGCGCAGCCTCAGATCCAACCCCATCACCCACAACATCATCCATCTCACCCTTCTTCCTCCTCCCTTCCTTTTTAAACCTCGACTCTGTAGGCCTCATAGCAAACCAAGCAGGCAACGCACATTTCCCCACCAAACCCTTAAAATCACTCCTACATTCCCCCAAAAACTCCTCATCCGAATACGTATTTAATAATCTCGACTGTGCACCTCCCGATTTAGCATCTACCAGCAATTGCAGAATTTCCAACAGGGAATCCGACGTCTTGGGAAGAACTTGTACGGTTTGACCCGTGCGTGCTGATACGAGAAAACCCAAGGCTGATTCTCCGAGAAGTAACATGTATAATGCGACTTGTAGTAGATGTTCTGGTGAGAGGGAATCTGAATGTTTGATTTCCCATACGATGGCTTTGCCTTTTTTTGGACGACATATATCCATAGCTCCGCTCACAAGGACACCTTCTTTCTTTTCCGGCCTTGTAGGTCCGCCCCCACGAGTAATTTCAAGATATTTGTGAAAAGCGATACGTTCGAAAAAAATACCTCGCACAGGTACCTTGGCGATGCCTGCTAATGTATTGAGTACATAATTAATATATGTACAGTATTTCTCTGTCAGCCACGTATATCCCGTCAGAGGAATACTCAATAACTTGGTAATGTCCTTATCTTTTAATGCCATATTGACATTTGACAAATACAATATGTCCCCGGGTGTGATCATCCCGATATCATAACCGTCTTTTATAGACTGAATTTTCTCATAATAAGCTTCAGGAAGCTCTCTTAATGGATCTCTTCGCTTCGTCGGTCTTTTGAGTGGTGAGAGAAGTCGTAGGGGCGCTGCGATTATGGATAACCTTCTTTTAAGATACCATTCAAAAATAGCAGGGATAGCCGTTCCCGTAATACCTGCTACAGCCTCGACAAGACCATACTTGTCGCGAATTTCAGACGGTGGTGGGGAGCTTCCATAAGCAGGTTCGGCAAGCATTTGGAAATTGAGACGACGAAGACAGTCTGTTATAAGAGTCTCTGAAAGGTTTCGGCAAAGCGCGGTGACCTTGAATGTAGGTATTTGCCGTCCAGGGGCAAAAGGTTCAATTTTGTGCTTGCGAGTCATGACTAAATCGCATGTTTGTCCCACGGTATCCAGGTCTACGAAAGGCAGTGGAGAGTTTGTATGCGCATGAATGAGAACAAGATGTTCAAGAGCCCGCGTGGCGGCGACGTATTGTGGATTTGTGACAGCAACGGGGTCTTCCGCGACTTTATTATAAAAATTATGGTATCCTTGATCAAAACCAAGTACAATCGAAGCCTTGCGTTCGATACCCTTCGCCTGATGATAAGTGCAGATCAATACCTTACCATGAGCGACTTCAGGTGCGATTTCTGAGATGTCAGAATCCGATCTAAACACCGGGATTTCACGAAGCGCGAGATCATTGGCAAGATAGATTGCAGGTGAGACTCCACGCACTGACGGAGAAAGAACTATTATATCGTTTGGTGATATATCAGGAAGTTCCAGGAGTCGTTGTACCTCATGCACCAAATCCTCATATGGATTACACATGATATAGCGTGGTTGAGGATATGGTTGACCTGATGCATCATTATATTTGACAGCCCGCATAGGTTTCCCATGTGGATCCTTAAGAAGAAGTTGTTGGTTGATAAAGTCGACGTTAGATTTGGTCATACGATTCGTGGCTGTCTGATCAGCCAGGATCCAGTCTTCGCGATTAATGTAGCCGAATACCTCAGGACGATCAGCCATAGACAAGAAGCGTGAGTCAGCATTGTTAAATCCATAAACTTCTTGACGTCGGTCGCCCAAAACGACGACTCTCAGCGGTTCTTCTGTTTTGGGCTGGCGGTCAGGCCCGATAAATCCTTTGTCGCGGATGACCTTATCCACAAATCGTTTCAATATTGGAGTCATGTCCTGTTGCTCATCCAAGATCAAGACGGAAAATTCAGGAAGTTCCATGCCACTGAGAACATTCATGTCATCTTCAACAACTCGCTTGAGACCTTGATCGGTAGCACATTCTGACGTGTAGTATCTCGCACCAAGCGTGTGGTAGTTCTGTACAGTCACGTTGGTGAGACCTAAATCTTCGACTCTCTGTTGTGTCTCTAACATCAGACGCCGGTTGTAGACCAATACTAAAAATTTGGTACCAGGTGCAGATTTTGCAAGATGCAGAATGGTTGTTGTTTTTCCCGATCCAGCACAGGCATCAACAATCACGTTCTTTTTGGTATATAAAAGCGTATCAATAGCCACCTGCTGTTCAGGAGATGGTGGCAACAAAGTCTTGGGTGGACCAATACCCCTAACCGCATCAATCGTCTCATCTGGAAGACTTTTCTCTGCTACAGCCGCGACCCGCGCCAGTCCTCTGGAGAAGAGGCCTATAGTGCTACGTGAATGGGTCTGCTGATCAAAAAGTGACCATGACGACGCGCTTGACGAATATAAATTTGGCAAGCGATGGCTAAGACGACTGGGAGAAATTGAAGATGCCCTTAACGTCGTATGTGGCCATAGACAGTAACGTCGAATCATGGTAGTATTGTAAGTGGTAAACACCACCTGACTGGGCACGTGCAGAAGGGCTCGATCCGCAAGTTTGAATGTGATTTAAGGCGCGAATGAGAGAGTTTGATGTCCTCTCAGCATTCGGATTCAGTGGCAAATATCAGTGCAAGCAACATACTGCTCTTGATCAAGAACAGCAGGAAGGGCGAATTTGAAATAAAAATATAGGAATTAGCTAGCAGTATATTGCATATATCCATTCAATCGGGACAAGTACAAGACTTCGCGAAACGTTAGAATATAAATTATGATGTGGAGAGCTAGGTATGAACATTGTCGACCAAGGTGGACCGGCGTAGAGAGCTGACTAAGCAAATCCTGGGGAAGTAAGGATTACTGTGGATCAAGCTGGTTTTTGAGGCACTATTATTCTATGGGTGCAAATATAGTACTATTTATTATAAAGTAAAGATTTCGAACTTCATATTTGAATGGACCGAGATACTCATCGAGTACCCGGAGTATTGATTTTAAGCAAAAAGCACTACACGCATTATCCTGAATAGGATGACAAACAAGTTGTCCTATCGTGCAGTGATTGTATGGCCATTTCAGTTATTTTTTCTTGTCCCATATTACCTAAGTGGACTCAATATTCCGTTCTCAAACTACTCGCCTCACATCTAGCATCTCGATTACAAATTCAAGATAATCCAGCGTTGACCTCCTAGTACACAGAATTTCCGGCATCAGCTAGGCTTGACTCCAACCAATCTACCATTTACCGTCAAGAATCCGCCTACTTAATCTTGCGACTGTCCCATCACAAACCATCGGATATTGACCATAACTAGCATAGCATAAGCCATCATGCCGGAGCGAAGATAGGCCGCATCTAAGGTACCCACCCACGTATGCTGTATTGACTCTTGAGTATCGTGCGATTTTCAAGGGAGTTGCTGTCAATTTTCTGCCGTCTCATATATCGTTATTAAACGTGAACGCTCCAATAGTTTCACAAACTGTTGAAGAGAAGATGCAGGAAGTTTTGGATATATTCGTATGTGATGGTTGTCTCTTTCGTTTTACATGTATGTGCATGGTGAAACCACCCACACCTCGGAAAATATCGAAAACGGCTCGGAAGCAATTGCCCAAGGGGAGTTGCCATTGATCTCCCTACTAGGCTAGAAATGCGGCTGGTCATCGAACAATCTCAATAATTGAAGAATGCTATCTAAAGATGCGTCATAAGTAGCCTATCTCCAATGTAAAGCGATTAGGTGTGCTATGTCGTGAATATTGTCAGAAACACCTATTTAGGTGCTTGAACTCAAATCGCCGACCCATTCATTTCCACTTTCTCCAGCACAGTAGGCGCTGAGATGTCCTGTTCAAGTGGGTTCATAGGCCTTACAAAGGCCTGGAAAGATCCAGCTTGGTATATCTGACTGGAAATTGAGGGTGTCTTACTACCCCGCCACAACTTTAATCTTGGTCGTGGGGTAGGACGTTGGAGGATCCTTCGTTGAACAAACCAATTTTTGACGAGTTGACGAGATTAAATGGCGGTAACACAGAAAATTAAGAAATGGAGGCGCGATAGGTGACTAAGGCAGACAAGCCTATTTGTGATCCCAATTGCAACATCCTGAGACTTCTAGGAGCCCATCTAACATAAACGGGTAGAAATCGCAACAAAATAAGCTTGCCAGTAACTAGTAAGATGACGATACATGGGATAGCTGACTGAGACAAATGGTACTCACCTGAGTACACCTTCTTCAGATGAAGAAACGACATACTTCCAGTAGGGGTTGAAACGTCTTCTTACCCTGCAATCAAGGAGGCATGTATCTGAATATAAATTTAAGGATGCATGACAACCAGGATAATTCATCCTACGACCCACCCGTTCCTCTCCATGCCCACTCACTCTTGCAGAATTTTAGGAAGATGTAAATTCCTGAAAGAATACCCATAAATCCTCTTTCTTTCCAATGTTTGTGGTTTGTTCCGAGAAATGGTGGTTGCGTGAAGTATGGTCTCTTTGTTACGAACTCAAGATGAACTTCATGATACATCAACCATGATCCCCAATCCTGTAGTCGTCCCGCATTACACTTTTGTTTGTGCAATAACGAGGAGCGTGTTTCGTCAAAGGCGTATCATGCTGATGCCTGGCTCTGTTTGCAAATTGCTTCGTACGGCAATGGGATATTTTTCATCACATCATGGATCGCATTCTCTAAGGGAATATCTCTTGGCTGAAGTGACGCCCCATCACCAGTTATGTTTTTCCGTACAAGTTTTTCTGCGGGTTGTGAATGTATAGAATCGAACGTCTAGTGTGCCATTGATGTAAATGCGCGTCGCACTCATCTATCTTACAACCAAAAGTTAGCTTAGCCTGGCAATAAGTGACAACCTGTAGGACTTTGGCATACCAACTGTCGCAAACTCTACGGCTGTGATTGATGTATTGAACCGCCTTCAGTAACCCCTTTGATCTATCACTGGGGCTTTCTGAGTATCGGATTGATTTCACGCTGCTGATGACAAAAATTGATTTAGGTCAGCAAGTTGCATTTTGATATTGAGAATTGATTGGTCATGTCAGCAAGCTGCATATCGCGCCCGCTAGCGTATCCCAATCAACCAATTATAGCCCTCTTCTTATCATCAATAGCCAGGGCTTCAGATTATCCCATCTGTGTAGCCTTGTCAGCTTTGGTCTTACCTTCATCAACTGTAGAAAATATCTCGAATATATACATCATCTACTCACTCCTCCCATCTAGCAATGTCCTCTCTCTCAGTTCGATTTTCCTATACTCTACATCTTCATTCACCATAACTCTCCACCAAAGAAAACCAAAACAATGCACCTCATCCTAACTGGCGCAACCGGGCTTGTCGGCTCCGGTATCCTCCAAACAATGCTCACCAACCCCTCCATAACCAAACTATCCATACTATCACGAAACCCCGTTTCTCTCGCCGAAACCCACCCCAATCATGAAAAAGCCACTGTTATTCTCCATTCCGATTTTAAAAAATATCCTGAGAATGTGTTGGAACAATTGAAAGGTGCGGATGGTTGTGTATGGGCTTTAGGGACGAGTAGCTCGGGGGTTGATAGGGAGTGAGTTTTTCTTATTTCCTTGGGGAAGAGGGGATGAAAGGATATATGCTAATGATTAACGCGTAGAAAATACACCGAAATAACACAAACCTATACCCTCTCCGCCGCTCGAGCTTTCTCACCACTCAATTCCCCGAAACCATTTAAATTCCTCTATATATCCGGCGAAGGCGCAACTACATCCCCGGGCATTCTAACCCCCATGTTTGGGGTTGTAAAAGGACAGACGGAGGCTGATCTCTTGGCTCTTCCTGCAAAAGAAAAAGATTGCGAGAATCTTAAAGTGTATAATGTGAGACCGGGCGCTGTAGATGCTTCTGCACATGAAGAAATTAAAGAATTTATACCGCAGAGAAAAGGAATGTTGAGATTGATGGAATTGGGTTTGTTTCCTGTGGTGAGAATGTGTAGTAGGAATATGTATACGCCGACGAAGGAGTTTGGAAAGGTGGTGACGGAGTTGATGTTGGGTGATGGGGAGAAGTTGGAAGGGAGTGGAGTTGTGGAGGGAAGTGGTGGGAGGACTTTGAGTAATATTGGGTTGAGAAGGTTGGGTGGATGGTAGAAAAGATATTTCTTGATTGATATTCATAATTCATGTTTGGTAATAGAGCAATTTTAATATATAGATTAGGAATTTGTTTATTCTTATTTCGTCTCATTCTAAAACTCATATCTATCTACCTGCTATCTAATTCTTTTTAATAGCTAATCTCTGTAGAGCCTACACATCCCTTTTCGTTCCCTTCCGTCAAAAGTCCTCCCATAAACCACAAGTATCATGAACATCCTCCCTCTTCATCCATAATCCACCCATCCAGCCGCCCCACACAACGAAAGAAACCCAAAAAAACAGACAATATAGTATGTTATACGGAGTACATCCCGCCCCCCTCCTCTCATAAACCTCCAAACCAAACCCCCCTTTTAATATTAAAATAAAACTGGTATCATAGAATAGAGTATATAAGAAAAGCAGCAAACATATAGCTAGCCCAGATAAACAACAAGAGGAAACAAAAGAAAAAACAAAACAGCTAGTCATAGCAAGTAATTTAGAATCGTGAAAGTCGTTAAAACATTTTTACACGGAGAGGTAAAACGCCAATGTAACAAGTAGAGAAAGAACGCCAACAAAACAGAAACGAAAATGGAAAAAAGTCAAAATTAAGCGTATTTTCTAAACTTTAACACCTGATTTTCCAGAAGGCATAGTAAAAACCATTGGCCGAAGTAAAAACGGCGACATAGGAGCGACCACAGACGAAAAACGCGGATCAGGTGTGGAATCCTGAGGAGATTTTTCCCTACGAGGAGAATGCGCATCAGAAGATACTGCAATCTTCTCTTCTAGAATAGACGGGACATCCTCAGAAGAAGGCGAATCACCCATCCTATTAATCTCATCTTCTACATCAGCCAACAGTGCAAAAACATCTGAATCTGCATAGATACGAATAGATTCTACAGCTTTATGACGATGTTCTTTTTTCTGTCTAATTTCTGCTTCGGAGAGTCGTCGTTCCACTTCAGGTTCAGCTTCGATATCGACTTCGGGGTGTGTTTCTAAAATAGGTGTGATAATTCCCTTGATGGGGCTTCGAGGCGGACTTCGTGGTGGGGTGATGGTATTTATATTCGTGGATTCTCTGGCTATGGTGTTACTAGGATCGGTTATGGGCATGAATACTGCAGCGGCGACATGTTCGAGTAACTTTTGTCGCACGCGTGTACGTCTGTTTTCGGCTTGGTCGAGTTTGGATACCCAGTCGTCGATTGAGGAGTCCAGTTCTGCGAGCGCTTCTTCTTGTTTGAGAATGGAATCGTGGGAGAATTTGGCAGTGCGTGGGGAGCGGAGATAGGTACAGATGCGATCGTGAAGGTTGCGACGACCGGCTCGTAGAGAACGGTGCGTTTTGCGGAGGTAAAGACAGCGTTCGTCTAGGGCGCGGAGTTCCTTTTCGTATGTTAGTGAGTGAGATTTAATGGGAAGGAAGAAAAACATACCCTTGAAAGATCATCCACGTCTTTTGAATTGAGAACTTCAAATCTACACACTTGTCCAATAGCCTGACATCTAAGCGTCTCCATTTCCGTTTGCGTTAATTTGGAGCTCGCTTGAGCAGCCTTCACTCCCTGAGGTAAATGTTCAAAGGCTAATTGTTCCTCCAAAGTGGGAGCTCGCTTGGAAGATGTAGCCTTGATAGGTGATCCATCCGAACGTTTCTTTGGTCTTCCTCGATCCATTATCGAAGTGCTGGATTCAGATTCTCGGCGTCGATGAGATGCACCGTTGGAGAAAGATTCGGATCGTTGCTGCTGCGTAGGAATTGTTTCGGATTGGTTGCGGGAATGGCCTGGAGAGCGTCGCCGTGGGGTTGGGAGAGGAAGAGTGGTTATGCTGGAATTCACACTTTGTTGTTGCATGATGCTTGAGCCATTTTTCCCGAGTTTGGGCGAGGATCGTCCGGAGAAAAAATTCATCATCCATGGTTTTGGGGATGATCGACCGGTGTTGATCCAAGGCTTTGGAGATGAACGTCCTTCTAGTTCTGAACTTGGTGTGGTTGCTGTAGTAGAAAGGCTCATCGAGGATGAAGGGGTGAAAGGAGAACATTTATGATGTGGGGATTGCTCCATCATTCTAGCCGACTTTGGTGGAACTTGTGGTGGTGTTGGTGATCTAAGTGTACTTGGTGAGGATTTAGTACGCACTCTTTGTGGCATTGGCGCATTTCTAGATGGGATGACAAGAGGGGCCAAAGATTTTGGCGAAAGAGGTTGATAGGGTGAACGTGAGCGGCTTTTAGAATTTGATCGTTGTTTCTTAAAATTGTTGACTTCATTAAAATGGCTATCGATCTCTGCACCCTCATCTAAAGTTGGTCCTTCAATACATGAAGCTAAGGATTCACCATATGTATGTTGCCTCCATTTGCCACCTGGTGCACTAAAGGATCTTTCGTGTAAAGGAGGTCGTCCTGGAATAGTAGCTATTCAGTGTTAGTCCTATGCATGCTTTCAAATGATTGGAATACTCACGAGAATCCATCGCGGCTTCATGTACAGTGGTCATGGGTCCTAATTCGGTGATGCTTGGTTTCCTTCGTTTACTCGGATCTTTTGACTTTTGAGTATTATGCTTCTCTCCCGATACCGATGTCGAAGCTGATTCTGTACTTGGATTATGTCGATTTGAGCTAATCGATAACTTCTCTTTAAATGGAAATATACTATATTTTCGTGGTGCTTCGCTAGGTTGATGCATTCGCCAAATGTGTTTTTCTTTCTCTTCCGTAACTGGGGATTCTGAACGCTGAATACAGTGTGAGCAAGAACCAGCTTGATCATGAAGAGAATGACATACAAGATCCTGAGCTAAAGGGGATACACTCAATTCACGAGCTATTAAGTTATTTAAGCCAACAGTGCTCGCCGCATTGGCTATGCTGTCGGCGATATGAGCCATATTATATACCGATACGTTTCGAAGCTCCCGGCTCGAATGTGCGTTTCAATGAAGTAGTAAGATAGATTGCCACTCAATCGTTGGGGAAGAAATGTAACATATATATTAGTATATTGGCGTTAGAAATATATAAAGGGACTCGATCCACTTGGTGAGGTGTAGAGGCGGAAAAGACAGGATTAAGATATACTCAAAGAGTGCCAGACACTTGGACCGACCCAGCGAGGATTCAAGTGGAGATATGTAATATTCTCAACATATTCATCCCCAGTCTATAAAGTAACGTGCAGCAGGGTCCATTAGTGCCCTTTTTCTTTTCTCCTACTTGAGAGTGAACACCGATGGTTTTAGCGTCTGAGACAGGTACAGTGAAAATGACAAGAAGGGGATAGTAAGCACTTGACCATGTGTCAAGGAATGTAGGATGCTAGAGAATAGTGTATGTGTAAACCTCGGAGTTACCTATTTGCCTCATTCACTTGCTGATGCCGTACCAATGCACTGTGCAGAGGGCAGAAATTTGAATGTCTAGGTGAATGAGGTGCAAGTGTTTGAAGGTTGTTAGTGAGAAAACAAGGGTGGTTGATGAAATGAAACCGCTTGGAGCTTCTGACAGGATAGAAGAAATTCGCTTACCACCTTACCATCTACGGAATCAATCAAGGGTCCGTGCTGCCCCGTGCGCATTCATGGCAGCCATGTAACTGTATGCAAAACTGGGAATACATAGGGATCTAGGAAAGAAAAGTCGTTGACTGCATGAGACTGTGCAAGGGTCGTGGGATTTACATACAAGGGCTTTTTGTTGGTGCGTAAGAAGCATTAATAGCTTCTTACTAGTCAGGTAGGTAGAGAAGGGAGAGGGGATTATGGACATGGACCGACTAGCCTTGTGGTGGTGATCATCAGAGTCGTGATGTACGGAATGTGTACCTGCTTACTAGAGGAGGTGGCTGATTCAGGATCAGGAATTCGAGGTTCATGATGTTTCTATGATGAATGATGACTTTATGTCGGTTTGAAGCTAATGGAAGGTTGTACCAGTATCGTTGTCCATTGTCTTGGTGAGATCCCATACAATCTTCATCCTACTATAGCTTCCGTTGACCAAGATAGCTAGCCTTGATGATCAGCATCGGGGAAAATGAAAAGAAAGCTTCGTATCAGTCGGTGGGTGATGTTTTTCTGCAGACGTCGATTTTGGGTTGAGAAGGGGGCAAACCCAAACAATCTTGATTCGCGATTAGTGGATCATTCTTGCGCTTTAGGGGTCATTGTGGAGATGTCCGCATTAGATTAAAGCCTGAAAGTTTGTTCTAACGCCCTAACAACAGATATAAACCCCTAAAGGAATACTGTCTGTATAGGCTCCATAACAGATGCTGAAAACGAACTGACGAGAACTCTAAATCAAAACACTATATCTGGAGGATAATTTGATTCTGGAAGATGGAAAATATTCCCTGCTGTTGCGGCTATTACAATAACATCATATATACTAAGTTTCGTTGCTTTGCCCTTCTTGCAGAGAAACATTGACTATACCGCGGCTATCAACAAAGTGTAGCCTGATTTTAAATTTTATATATTCGAGTATATGAGTATATGAGACTACTTTTGTTTCTAGAAGAAGAGACTTTCGCCATCTAAACATAGCACTAATCGAACGAGGGAAGCTAATTTTATCCTTATGACTCGCATATCATATTTTCATTGGTCACAAGTGAGAGCTATTTCAATGCTTTACAGACTACAAAGATATAGCGGAGATTTGGATTAACGTATCTAATCTCTATCAACTTCAATGATTTCAATGAAAGGTGCCAGCCAAATTACCGCAAAGCTTACATTACATGTTCAATCACATCGATGAGTGCTAGATATCGGCAAAGAGTTCAGCTCTTTTCCGATGTCTTTTTCAAACTATGTAGTCTGTGCGGTCTCGAGCTCTAGACTAATGTGGAGAAGAACTCTCAAACCCCCTTGATACGAAAAAAAATCTACACAGCACAAAAGTAAATATTTTCGGCACAAGTCCGGTTCATCAGCCAGTCACAGTGGACTTGGAATTGTTGAATCTCTTCACATATCATTTCCATATCTATCCCGAACTCCTTGATATTCTTACAAATGGACGGCCATGTCCTTGTTGTTCATCCGGACATTCTACCTTTGTTGGGACAATCCTCCTTGAAAACCATTTTCGCAAACATCGCTTTGGATAGAGGTATTCTGACTTTCCATCCTTCTGCCATGAGGAGGAGCAAGCAGCTAGGGTTGCCGAAGCTTGCAATTGTGGAGAATTTGGATGATCTCAATGCTAAACATATACTTTATATTCCTTTCTAGGAGCCCACGCGGAAATGTGATTAAAAGTCATTCTAAAATCTCTCTAATCAGTCAATGATCATTTAGTTTAGAACCTTGATAAAGATAGCGAAAATAGATGACCTCAAGTCAATGATTGCCACTGAATAGACCATGATATGTCAAACGAAAGGTTGCATCTTTTCAAAATCATAGTTCATGTATTCCCCACAAGTTCGTACGTATAACGGCTGCCAATTAGGGGGTCTTAACTCCCTGGGCTTGTCAATAATGCCTATATTATAGACAGGAGATGTTCTGATTCAATGTTTGGGTATATAATACAGCACATAGAATATAGCAGTTAAAATTATTGTGATATGAACGAGTAATTATGTTATACCTAGGTAGTAGGTGCAAACAAGTATTTCTTCGACAACTTGATTGATCTCAGAGGTGCTTGTTTCATCCAATATTTCCTATCTCATCATTTCCGACATCCGCGACTCCGTGATAACTTGGAAGACACAATACACAGTGAGAAGAACGGCGAAGTTGTGTGACTGTAGTAGGAGCAGCAATGCACTTTCATGCATTTTTCATTACATGCACATGAAAACTTAGGCAAATTTCCTATGTACCAGAAACTATCTTTCTTTTCCCTTTACTTAAATCTTCACATTTTCATCTCATCTTTCGTCTTATGCTGCGTGCAGCATTACACTACAGTTCTAATGCATAAAAAGGGTATGATCCTAGAAACCAAACGAGAACGGTTTTGCGAGTCAGAGGCATGCAGAAAGTCTACCACCTCATTTCAAATAGAGTGAAGATATTCAAGCCATTGGAGCAGGTGATAACACACAGGCATTCATGCCTCATTTCATATATGCTTCGCATTGATATTTAGCGAATAACCTCAATTCTCATGATTCAATACCACCTTTAGTAAAACAAGGAACGAAGGAGCGGAACTTACCTCCAGGTTTGGTTTCAATTCATCCTCATGATTGATTACGAAGAAATCCTGATCCTCAACAAGTTTCCGTTCGTCTTTCTTCCCCGGAATCACTTGTTCAATCGAGTTTACATCGTCTTTCTTCAATACAATCTCACTATCATGATCGGCTCTAGCTCAATGGTTCTTCCGACGGAATTGAATTTCTATATTTGGCTCACAAAGGTATCCATCAGCACATGGCATCTGTAACAAAAACAACGGCCCGTCCGTCATACCATGAAATGTCGAAGGTGCATGCCATCAGATCCTCCTTTCGTATCTATTCTCTGCAAATTTGTCTCGCAGTGAAAACTCGAGTAATAGCATCATGGAATGAGGCTCTATTCTATTTCTTCCTTCGACCAATTGTAACCAACATATATTCCAAATTAAGATGGCATAATGTTAACTAGTAATTCCTCATTAATTCTCCGTAGCTTGAAGGTGTAGCCTCTACGCTAGCTTTTCCTTAGAAACACCAATTGCTAGGCATGTTGATGTCAACGAATGTCATGCACAAAAAGTTTCCCAAAGTTGTGCAACACCACGAATCTAAAATTCTTCACTCCAAACTGTCGAGCTTTTAGGAAATATGTGAAGAATTAAGTATCTCGATTTATCTCCATCGTACGATTTTATCACACTCTTGACCTTTTGCAGATAGGAAAACTTTCCCCGCCCCCTCCGTGCGCAGAATGCTTCCTTGGGAAGAACTGCAGTTCTAGACAGATACCATCAAGCGACATATAACCATTTCGGTCGATTTCCGGAGCGTGAACCTTACCCCCGGTGTTGAGCCCTGGACTTATGGCCCACCAGGCCCTATAGTACTAAGTTCTAACAGCACCCGAATAAAAGATGGTAAAAAAATCCAGGATGAATAAAATGCAAGAACGAAACCAACCAGCCTGTAACGAGCCTAATCCCGTGCTCCGAAAGCCGTGGTCAACATGGGATATTCAGTGGTGCCAAGGCCGTGGTTCGAAACGGACTGGTATAATAAATTAGACACTTTTGAATATTCGATACCACGCCAGTGGTGACCCAGTGCATATCTGAAGCATGGCGATAGTGGAGAACTAAGCAGGAACAAAACCTCAAATATGGGCCCTTGTGAGCTTGTTTTCATGATTAGATGTTTTAAAACGTGGGTTTTCAGGTACAGGGAAGAGAGAATGGCTAACGGCAGTACGGAGTGAAGGAAGTGAAGAATGGTTGTCAAGCATAAAATTGGGAAATTTTTGAATATATCACGATTGATGTCTGTGCGAGACGTAAAGGAAGCATGGGTGAGGGCCGTTGCCGTGTATGCCAAGAATGGCACTTCATCTGTGCTTATATACCGATCTGCTTTCTATTTGCTTTCAGGCGTTGGCAATTTTACGGATGACAATCCCTAATTGTACGTGTCGTTGGAGATTGTTAATTTCTTTGAAATGCTTCCTGGGACTTCGAAGAGGCTCGAGTAGAGTCCCTTTCAAATCAGTACCTCGTAGTTCCTTATAACACTGCAGCTATTCATCCATATACTTCTGGTACAGTATTACATCATCGCATCAAACTATTTTCCCTGAGTGCTATCGCAATTGAATTCTCACCAGGATTTTCCCACGGGAATCCCAAGTTTCAGTCAAGTTCGTCCTTATTGTGCCTGTACCTTGCCTTGAGATGAAGAGCACCGCCCAGGATTCACACTACACATTGACATTTGCCATTGTCTAAAACTTTAGGCTACGGATGTTTTCATCTTAAGCTTGTTTTATCATCATCAACAATTTCAAATAAATCCGATTGCAGTTCATACCTCCGAGGAGTGACCCGATTCGGATTGAGTAGCTACAAAGCTGGGGGTGGAGACTTTCGACGAGATGACTTGATTCATGGGCTGGCAGCAACCCTTGCTACTTTTACCGTACCTGATTTTCCTATCCCATGGCTACCACACAGAAGAATTTGAACGCACGAACAAGTTCGGCAGGCCACTATGATGTGACCAGTTGCAGCATGTATTTTGCAGACTGCAGGTCAGGCAATCTAGACCGCGTTCTTCCCTGTAAAACTCTTCTGTATGTGATAATTGTACATACAATCGATGCTAAAGTATAGTCCACGGTTGTATTCGGATAAGACCTTCCGTAAATGGTTTTCATGTATTCGAGGTATTCGATTTGAGTGTGTGTACAGCAGCACCATACCTTCGTACCTAATCATCTACCATATAGAAATATCCAAACCCCCTCCCACTGGAGCAATTGAGCGCCATGAAACAGTGCCGTTAGGGGTTAAACTTCAATCAATTTGAATCCGCGACAGAAAGATCCTTCTGGCTGGTTTCCAAACCCTTATAGATCTGAGAACAGATCTATGCATCTCTCGGTTGGTCAAACGCTGTACGTACCGGCTATATCGTCTGGATCGAAGATTTGTGCTTCCAGAGCCAGGGGAAGAAAACAGACGGAATTATCGGGATTCACTAACCAGATAAGGAGCATGCGGATATCATGTGATTTCATGAAATGTTAGGTTGTCCTTGCCACTGAGGCCTTAGGCCAATTATCATTCTACCCCTCCTTCTCACCCCACCCTTCACGACCAAAATAAGATTACAACATCAGCTTGGAAATCTTTGACCTTCACTGATCATCATCTGTAAGCTCGGATTTGGTCTGGCAGCTGAATTAGTTCGTTCCATCCAATTGGGCTCCCCGTTATATGAATTCCCTGCTCTCTATCGGACGCAGTATCATCACATTTGCACCTCGACTAGTATCAGCTCGTCAGACTATCGTCACAGTTCGCACGATGGCCACGGTGTCTACCATCAATATGCCTCGTGATCCAAACACCTTGTCGAATTACAACAATTGGAGAACCAAGCATACGATCGCCGATTTAGCTATTGATTTCAAGAAACAACGGGTTCATGGCACAGTTACACTACAGCTTGAATCCATTACGGACAAGGAATCTGAAGAGATCATCCTTGATACTAGCTTCGTTGATGTGCAAAAGATTGCTGTTGACGGAAGTAAAACCGAAGAATGGGTTCTCAAGGAACGCAATGAACCATACGGCAGCCCTCTTTCTGTGAAGATCCCAGGTGGAGCAGCAAAGGGTACCATTATTGCACTCGACATCACCATTTCCACTACCGACAAATGCACAGCTCTTCAATGGCTTACTCCCGCTCAGACCTCGAACAAAAAGTTCCCATACATGTTCTCTCAATGCCAAGCCATTCATAACCGCTCTATCTTCCCGTGTCAGGATACTCCTGATGTGAAGAGCACATATGATTTCCGAATTCGTTCTCCTCTTCCCGTTCTCGCAAGTGGCTTGCCTCGTGGTGCAGCATCGTTTGTTCATGGTGAAAATGGAGAATCTGGTACTCTTCTCTACTCCTTTTACCAGGAGATTCCTATGCCATCTTATCTCTTTGCTCTTTCATCAGGTGATATAGCTACTGCATCTATCGGATCACGTTCTCTCGTTTCCACTGGACCAGAGGAGCTCTTAGGAGCCAAGTGGGAACTCGAGAGAGATACCGAGAAGTTCATTGAGACTATTGAGAAAATCGTCTATCCTTATGAATGGACTCAATACAATGTTCTGGTCTTACCTCCAAGTTTCCCGTATGGTGGTATGGAGAATCCAGTGTTTACTTTTGCTACACCCACTATCATTAGTGGAGATAGAGAGAACGTTGATGTGATTGCTCATGAATTGGCTCATAGCTGGAGTGGCAACTTAGTATCTAATGCTAGTTGGGAACATTTGTAGGTCTTGAGAATTTCGAATACCTTCTCAATCGATGCAAACCTTGCACAAATAAGTGTTGTCGTAGATCTAGTTGACTAACTTTTCATAGCTGGTTAAACGAGGGATGGACGGTGTATCTAGAGAGACGAATTATCGCTGCTGTTCATGGAGAAGCATATAGAGACTTTTCCTCGATTATTGGATGGAAAGCTCTTGGTAAGCCCTCGCTTTTGTACGTATATTTCTGAAGCTAATATTTGTACACAGAGGATTCCGTAAAGCTATTTGGCGAAGATCATGAGTTCACCAAATTAGTTGTTGACCTTAAGGGTAAAGACCCGGATGATGCTTTCAGCAGTGTCCCTTATGAAAAGGTGGGTGCAATCGATGATCAAACTTCAAAATAAATGTCTAATAAAACTAGGGTTTTCACTTCCTCTACTATCTCGAGAGACTTGTTGGTAAACCAACCTGGGATAAATTCATTCCGCATTATTTCACAACATGGAAGAAAAAGTCTCTTGACTCTTATGAGTTCAAAGCTACTCTTCTTGATTTCTTCGCTTCTGATGAGGCTGCTTCTAAAGCTCTTGAGTCGGTTGACTGGGACTCATGGTTTTACAAGCCAGGTCTTCCACCAAAGCCAGAATTTGACACAAGCTTGGTTGACAAATGCTATGCTCTAGCCAAGAAATGGGAGTCAAAGGTAATTCATCAGTTACATCAACCTTCTGACACAGAAAACTAATTAATCCTAGGACTTCGTACCTTCACCATCGGATATCGAAGGTTGGTCCGCGAACCAAGTGGTCGTCTTCCTCCAACAAGTCCAACTCTTCACCACTCCCCTCACCCCATCCCAAAGTCAAGCAATGGGTAAAGCCTATTCTCTCGTCGACACTCAAAACGTCGAACTTAGCTCCCGCTATTTCGGCGTCGGTCTGGCTGCAAAAGATGAATCCGTATATCTTCCCACTGCTGAGTTATTGGGCAAGGTTGGTAGGATGAAGTTCGTGAGAACACTATACAGAAAATTGCTAGTGGTGGATAGAAAATTGGCAGAGGAAACTTTTGAGAAGAACAAAGATTTCTACCATCCAATTTGTAGAGAGCAGGTAGAGAAGGATTTGAAGGAGTAAAGAAGGAAAGATTTGGTATGTGAGGGATTATGCAAAAGCGTGTGTAACTGTAAAAGCGGATATCCTATGCTGCGATTTTGTTCGTGATTACGCAAATATTCGATCCATGCATGCATAGCTTGCGCTTGCTTAGTTCAGTATGTGAATGATAAAGCTTCTTTGCTAAACTTGTGCAGATTCTACAATTCCTCGTTGATGTGATGTCAGATTTGTATCATGTTATTCTTTGGATAATGAATACTATTTTGATTTTTATAAATTATTTTAATTTCTATCTATTTAAATAATAAAAATCTAAAAAGGTAAAAAAAAAGTCATTAATTTTGATATAATTATATTTAATGTATATATATAATGAATAAATAGATTTTAAAACTTTTATACTATAACTTTTTTAAAAAAAATTAATATAATTGATTAATTAATTAAAAGTTTGAGAATAATATATTAATGTTGGTGAATTATTTTGATTGTATTATGTTGATTGTGTAGATGTATATTTAATTTAGTATTGTAATTACTTCCAAGTTTGAGAGTAGTTGCTAGTAATGAGATTATGAGTTGATAGTTGATATTTGGGTGTTATAATTTTAACGGAGATGGAGCGGGGAAATATGTTTTGATTCCTTTTGATATTTATATAGATGGATTGGGATTCGGGTTTGAGGAATAAATGTGGAGATGCAGAGATGTGAAGGGATGGTTATTTAAGGGGTTGCAATATTCTAGTTTATATCAGATTCGGAAAATAGAAGTCCTTTAAACGCTAGGGAAAAACGCTTTTATTGCTAATTAGTGAAGTGGAAGAGAAGATCTGTTGTGGTTGTAAGATTGAGGTTGTGAGGTTATTTTTGAAGAGGGAAGTTGGATAGGGGCTGAGATGGGTGGGGAAGTTTGTTATGTATGGAAGATGGGGTATGGAAAATATATGAAGAATTTGAAATGTGACAATAAGAAGTGAGAAGAATAGCGATTATTGATTTTATAGGAACAGTGATAATATTTAGTGATAATGGGTTTACATAAAAGAAATGAGAAGTGTTTTTTCTTTGTGCTTGATGATTTGGGAATTAAAAACTTGATGGATGATAGTTGGATATTTGGAGCAGAGTGCTTGCTGAGTTATGCTATATATCCTCCTTGTGACAAGACTTCATTTGTTCTGTGGTTTGTCCTTACTTTTGGTAGAGTTGTAGGTTTATATAGGTAGTTATATATTCGTAGATTCCTCGCCGGAAGCCATCCTCAGATGTGGATAGGGTGGGTTTTTCAGATTCAATATAGATGGTGAATACTACGGTTCTTTGATACGGAAGGTCTATTTTGAAGGGTAAATGATTAGGAAGCAAGAGAGTATAGGCCGAAAAATGGATCTGTGATGAGGAAACTGAGCGGGGAAATCCAGCAGGAAGTTGATGGTTAAGATTAGTGAATTATCTACTCGTCATTTCTGCTGCATGGGACTTACTTAAAAGGGGATAATTCATGAACTTTCTTGACTATCTAAGCTCATTAGAATCTTGTTACTAGAATAAGTTCAGCAGTGTCGACTTTGGAATTGTCAAGTTGTATCTGTGTATCGTTAAATAATTTCATTAGTTAAGCAGAAATTAATTATGGTCTAAATGTTTGCTATTATTGTGGAAAATGACAATGATGACAGGTGTAGGTGATGGTAATGGTAATTGGAGATGCGAGATTAGCAGTGGGAGTCTGACTATGTATTTGCAAGGGATACAACATCATTTAAGAATTTTTGTAGTTGTGGATGCTTAAATAGACAGTACTAGGAGGCGCGTTGCGCTGAAGCTTTTGGGAATGAGCAGGAGCCTTAGCTCTTGTATTCCCTATATGTACCAGCCTCCAACTTTCCAAATTATCTTCCTAGGCTAAATATTCAGATCAGTAAATGCAAAGGCGGGGTCAGAGACCCAGGTACGTGAATCTATCATATCTCAATCTCCCGGCAATTTAACCTCATTGCTTATAAAATCTCTAGAGCTCTTGGACTATCGACGACAAAGTGGAAATTGGAAACCTAAATGAGTTATAACTCTGGTGATTTTGATTTCTGTGGTACCTTCATTATCTTATTCTTATGTTCTCAAGGACATCTTCTTCTATCGAATTGTTGTTTTGAAGGTACTTTAACTACCAACTATGAACTATCAACTGTGATTGGAACTTCATGTAAGGCGACCACAGCAAGAGAATAAGAAAAATGATGGCAAAAATACATTAACTTCAGTGATAAGCACGATTGTTTGAGAGATGGCTGGAGGGGAGTGGAAGAAAAGTCATACGCCACAGAGCTGGCTTACAAGAACAAACTTTGAGAGATACACAACTGGTAGGTCCAGAACTAAAGCCTGTTTTTATGGTACAGGACTCGTCGAAAGTCAAAATCAAAAATCAGAAAGCGATTCCGCATTCTTTTATAGACTGAAAGTAACATTTGGTGCAGCTTTGCCTGCTACTTAGGTAAGTAATAATTTCCATCATGTAAAAGGTCGACACAAAGATGAAAAAGTGGAGGAAAGACAAAATATTCCATGTGACTTTCGATGTTACATTTTTAGACTCATGAATCTTGAACTCTTTGCTATTTAACGGCCTGCTAATTAGTGATATCGAAAGGTAAATAAAACTTTCTGTTTCTGCAATGCCAGCTAATAAGATTGAGCTTTACTTCCGTTCTTGTTCTTCTATATTGGTTATTATTAAGGCTACGAACTGGATATCGTTGGTATGCAGCTTGAATTCATCTGAATGTATAATCCGAGCAAAAATGGGTGAAAAGGTGACAAAAGTCGAAGCAAAAAGATAATACCACCTGCTCGGTACAAATAACACTCAAAAATAACTTTCGTCTAAAGTATCAGGTGAATTGCAGCATGCAAAATCGTTTCTGGAATTCCTTTCTTTGGAAGTCTATGTAGTGAGTGGTTCGATATGCATCACTTGAATAATTTCAACAGTTGTCATCGCCTTCAAAGATACCATTCTGGTGCTAGGACACAAATCCCTTGCGCCATCACTCCTATTGCTTGTAAGATTCTATAATCATTTACAGATCGTCATTGTATAGTGGCAATTCGTTGATTTTTATAGGTTTCCAGCGAATTGGTGATGTAGAGGCTAGTGAATATTCATCTTATCCATCTTTCTAGTAAGGCAATAGCCAACAGTAGCACAAGCCCCCATAAAATTCGGTGCTATAAATTGAATACACAACATCTCCGCTGGAAGAATGAATTCATTGAGGTTCGCGAAACCAATATGCCCAGCTTCAGTCCATGTCGAGTATACCATCACTATCTCTCCCTTTCCTGAAGTCTAGTCTCTTCATGAAATATAGGTGTTCAAATAATCGAGTACAGTGGACTATTAGCACAGAGAGGATGCAGCCGCATGCGCAATTCTCTGAACATTTATGTGAGGCACGTGCTGGTTCTTGCCTGTGTTGAAATTTGCATGTGTGAAGTTTTTGTCGTTCGAGAAAAATCCAGCCTTGACTTTGAAATTTTTACTGTCATTCTAGTAACTAATTTTAGCTTTTGCTGAGATGGATGGTGAAATTTCGTCAGCTGGGAATTTGAAAGATGGGACGAAGGGGGCATTGTATTATCCTCCGTAGCTTTCAAGACATCAAAATATTAATCAACGATATTGACTAGGTATGATTAGAACAAAAGCAATGCTGTTCATTATTATCCTGAATTCACATCCCCGCGCATTTTACTATTTGCAGCCTCAGTCAGCACTATTATTCCTTCTGTCATCTGCTGAGACTCAGAGTAACTTTTATAACCCATCATTGGCATTCAAGTGGGTAAATTTCCCAACGTGCAGATCAAGTTTCCGCAAGGATTCACTTCATATCTTATCCACTTTCTAAAATAAAAAGGCTGTCAAGGTACTCTTTATCACCGTATGTGTCTCATATAGTTGGTTAGATTTGACAGGAAATGTTTCGGGATTAACTCCGCATCAGTTCCGCGGGATTTGGGACGGAATCTGAGTACCGGCGTGGGATGATTATTGATCGTACCTATGTACCATAGCCTATCGGTATCACATAACACCATATTCTCGTCCTCATTCCGCCTGTATTCAATTGCGACTGGCACTTATGAAAAACAAACTTTTGATTAATTGAGGAGTAGTTTTCTAGGTCAAAATCCGATAGGTTGTTATGCTACCAATCATCCCCGCACTTTCCCCTTTATCCGGCTCCGCATGCGGTTGGCGAAGGCATCTCGAACATTATGATGGGCTCATTCCTCGTCAAGTAATCACATCGCATAGATTGTGGAACCCTGAAGCTTGTGTAACTAAAAAGGTTTGAATTTTATATTGCATGTCGAATTGATAAATAAAGCTTCGACTGAACGTTGAGCTTCTCAATATTCCTTACAAAATTCCCTTTGATGAAAAATCGAAAAGTCTTGACATAACTCGGTCAAAATGACACAACCAAGCACAGCCTGTTGCAAAGGTACTCCAGTTCCTCTGCATGGACCGGAATACAAGCTCACTGGTGAATTTATCGACATTGACGGGACCAAATACTGTATATGTGCCCCTCCCCTTCACCCAAGACTCACTAACCATTACCACGCAGACGTGAGTGGACCTGAGAATGCTACATCTGCTATTCTTCTGGTTTACGATGTCTTTGGTTTTTGGACACAAACGCTTCTTGGTGCTGATATTCTCGCTGCCACGAAAACTTCATCATCCCCTAGTGGTATAAAAGTATTCGTGCCTGATTTCTTTGGGCCCGGCAATGAAGCTGATATTGCTTATTGGCCTGCGGATACAGATGAGAAGTGGGATTATATCTTGAAAGTATTCAGGGAGCAAGCTGAAAAAGAGAAAAATATGAAAAAGCTAGAAGAGTTCATGAATGTTTTGAAAAAGAGAGATGAGGTAAGGAATGTGGAAAGTTGGGGGGTTGCGGGATATTGCTGGGGCGCAAAGGTTCGTAATTGATGCTTCGGAAGCTATTTTCATGAATAAAGTCAATCAAATAAATACCAACATGAAGTGCTAATTGTTCACAAATAGATAGTGACATTAGCTTCGCGAGAAGGGACTATCTTCAAGGCAGGAGCTCAAACACATCCATCATTGGTAGACCCTGAGGATGCCAAATTGGTAACAATTCCACAAATTGTTTTACTTAGTAAGGATGAGGATAAAGAGGTTTGTCATGATTCCAACATGAGACAGAACCCTGCTGATGAAATGCTTGTAGCAATGCAAAGCATATGAAAACAATATGAAGGTCGACAAGTACTTTGAAGCTTTCGATGATCAAGTGCATGGTTGGATGTCTTCAAAGTAAGTTACTAAACTCTTTGACTTTCTGAGGGATTGCTGATCAGAATCAATATTTAGGGGAGACTTGGAGAATCTAAGGACTCGTGAAGAGTACTATCGTGGATATAAGTTATGGAGTGACTTCTTTGCCAATTATCTATGAGTTATTTGGCAAGACTGTCAAAACAAACTTGAGCTCAACAGTCCGATGTATGATGTCGAATTCTGATTTGTATATGAATGTTCTTAGCAGAAGAAAGATATGGAAATCACCGGAGAGATATTGGTCCGGATATATCACGTGTTTGAATGACGACTTCCCCGCGTTTGCATTGAATTAAGACCCCCTATGTTCTGCCGTTTGACGGCTCGATTCGGATAGCGATGGATATGATTATGAAGTTAAATTGTGTAGCGGCAATTCAAAAGCTTTTTATCATCTTGAGACTTCCAAACCCTCTGCAAAAAGTCCAAGTTTCAACCATAGATAACATGGTGAGCATGGTGGCAAAAGCGATAAGCCCGACAAAACCTGCTCTGGTGGTGTCGAGTCCGATTAGGATGGTGTCCTCTACACAACCACCATCAAAGATTTCAGGGAAACAGAGTCAGTGGGACTTTTCGAAGTGGTTATCGGCGATCAATCTTCACGAGTGGAAAGGTACTCTTACTCGATTCCTCGCCGTGAACCTTTCGTACCTCACCATCAGTGGTGGCAGAGATGCAGAGATGAAAAATTTTCGGGATCTAAAGCGTGAAGAGTTGTTTCTCCTTTCCTATGGAAGGCCAGACAAGTTATAATATCCCGCGAGCATATTAGCAAATAAGGTTACTTGAGTGTCTATCATTCTTTCAGTTACTCGGTAGGTCTTCCACTGTCGTTCCGTTACCTTGTATCAACCTAGACATTGATTCATCTCGCCTGGTACTATTCACACGATCTACTGTCACCTTACAGCCCAATTACCTCTCGGCCGTAATCGTGTTACTTTTGTGCATGAAATTTCACAGACGTGCAACTTTATAGAATCAAAATGAAAGTACATTATGACAATAGATAGCCTCTATCGAGGTTTCACTACGCAATCCTCTAGTCAAGGGTTCAGGAGGACATTTGAGAGTATAACGAGACCCATTGCATCACTTGAGAGTATCTTCGTTATTTATTTGTTGCTTTCCTATCCCATTTCTCAGAACTTTTGCGGCTATTTTATATTCCTGTCGGACTAGTGTCAGCTCATGAACCGTATTGGTACTGTTATGTCGGCTTGTTGGCGCCTGCGTGCACATTTATTGGTCATTTGAGCCGTATTGAATGGAATTGGGATACTGCCACCACTGGACCTTTAATGGAGGTTACATTATAGTCAATGGAAACTACTTCATAACAACTATTCCAAAGTTTAGAGGATATTCGGCAACACGACCAACATTTGGGCCTACACTGTTAGTCCAGTATTTATTGCGCTTGTTCTTCCATCCATCGGAGGCAACTTTCGGCATTCAGCTTATCAAGAGCAATGTGGGAATCTTAGGCCCTCCCGTTAGAGACATGACGCCTCCCATTAAAGGAAATTTCGGCAAAACTATATTAATCTGCGACGGAAACTGCATGGAATCTAACGGTCATTGCTATAAGTCTGACCTTGAATCTATTTCCCGCTGCCAGTGTCTATGCCAAGTAGATCATCAAAAACAAACGTCAAGAGGCAAAGGCATGATCACATCAAAGTTGGAGTAGACAAAAAGAATAATCAGAAAAGTGATGACTCCAACTGCGATGGTAAAAGTATTGGACGTCCTCGAGGTAGATATACTACCGATATGGTGTCATTTGGTGACAATATAGGAAAAAATTGTCTTTTCCAGCCTCAAAAAAGCCATCAGTCGAGCAGCTGACCTGGAACTATCAATGGCGTGGTACAACAAAAACAATGGGCCTTTCCACCTTCAGTAAATATACCAATTCGATTATATTTAGCAATCCAGGCAACGAAACTAACCGGAACTTTCGGAGGGGGCATTATGTATACTCCTCATTACGGGGCCGGATCTTTTTGGCGGAGCTACGAATACAAATTTACTGGTAGCAAAATTGGCGTGGGGTGCTCCCCCGTATCAATACCGCAATGAAAGAGGAGGTACCACGTTGGCTCAAAGCCCAACTTCAGAAATACACAGGTAATAACATATTGTATCGGTCATATAAATACCACCAGCTACTTATTAAGAGCCTCGAATGCCCAAGAGTCGAATATAAAACCGAAGGATTCCGACGGGATGAGAAGTACTACGAGTTGCTTGGTAAGATGATGTCAGAGATATAAGGATTATCATTGTGAGGGTCAATATTGGGTAGAGGAGGAGCTCACCGTTTCTGCATCATTCAAGAAAACCTGATTCCTTTGTATAGACTCAAGGTTGCTGCGACAAAAACAATCCAGCCTGAGTCCACAGATTGGCTGGTAATTCAGTGGTTTGAAAAACATCCAAAACATTGAAAGTTGTCTCAATGTATAACATGACGTGGCTTCATACACAGTATTCATGGTGAGTACTAGTAAGACACTCTTTTGTTCTGGACCCAAACTTACTCATGCTTGAGAGACGATCTTAGACTTCTCAACTCAGAGCCTCTTTGGTAAGCTCCTGCTCCTTTCTCCTAGTCATTGATGAATCTCCCAGCTTGTCATACCTGAAAGTTTAGTTCTGTCATCATGTCTTTTAGGGCCCTCTTTACCTTCCATACCAGTCTTTTCAATCTTCGTACTTAAGCAAACAACTGCTTTTTCTTAAGTGTTCAGGCTTTTCAGCTGCTTGTCTAAAAACTATGAAATTCAAGTTTCCTTCGAAACGGGCATTAAGCGGTGCATTCTAGCAATAAGACACCGTAATCATTAACCACTAATCATTCCCTCAATCCACAAACACCAAGCTGAAAATCCTCCTGCAGACCCCTCAAAATCATTCCTGATCACGTTTCAAAGTATATCACGAGCCCACCATCTAATTGGTCACCACGACATTCATCTACATTTAGCCTTGCGAGAAGCCATAAACAGCGGGTCTCCCAAGAGGTCACTACAACACAAAAACCAACATGTTCTACTCCCAACCACTAATTTCTCACAAAGATATTTCTATTGGCTACGCAAATTCCACGTTCCGTGCCGAATTCATGCACAATAAGGCTTGTCGATGTTGTACAGCTGGGCACACGGGTTGTACAAAGGCGGGGATTGATAAATTGATAAGGGTTGGTATTTCCATTACTTTCTTTCATGTTAATGTTTATTGTTATGCTTTTATTCGTCGATTGACCATTTATATCTTGTACATGAACCCCAAGTTTGAATTTATATCGCGAATTATTACTAGGTAATTGATGGAATGCCTCGTACTCGCAGCCGCCATGCTACTCGAATTTCCCGACGCAGTCCGTCTCATGAACCACATGTCGGGAATAGTATTCGACCTAGTTTGAAAAAGAAAGATTTATGCGTTGGATGTATTGTATGGCTTCCGGCAAAAATAGAAAGTGATGAGTCGCTTGTGTGTAGTCGCGGGGAAAGTTGTTGTGATGGTAAGAAATTGGACGATGATGGGTATAACCATCCAGTTGTGATTTTGTGTTATGAGGGTAATATATGTTATATTGCGATGGTAATGATTCCTTTAATTTTCATTGACAAGCTATGTGTATAATTGATAGTTTAAAAGTTAAGTAGAAGCTAATAGAACCCAATATGATCAGATAACCTCTAAAACACGCAAAAAATACCATGTCGCAACTCGTATCCCAATATCGCAAAAACCCCAAGATATGGACAACCTCGATCTTGAAATTAAACTATATCTCGAAATAGGAGAAATGAATAAACAATCATTTGTCATCATCGAACATCTCTTCCCAATTCCACTCTCCATGCTCCGATCCATTAGCTTCAAGCCTGACTCTAGAGCTTTCGATACGAGGCTTTGTAAACAGAGTTCTATGGATTTGGCGAACATGTTCAATTTGAACGAGGCTAGAATGAAATGGGTGGACACGATGATGGTGAAATCGAAGGAGGTGAACGGTGCGGAAAGAAGACAGCGAAGGCAAAGAGGAAAAAGAGTAACTTTTAGCGATCCATGGGAGGAAATCAGGGGCAACACCACTGAAGCGAATCTCTCAACTCCCAGTCAAAGAAGTCATTCTGAACCTACAACATCCGCAACTTCCATCCCCACTGTCCCAGCAACCAGAAATCCCCAAATACAAACAACTCCCTCTGTACCATTCACTCGAGAATGGTTTACCTACGACCACACCACAGATCGCCATATCCAGTGCGAGCTCACAGCAGAGAGACAATCACTCCTTCAACATCCATCTCCCTTTCCTAACAATCCACTTCCAGTCCAACAGACATGGCACCAACAATACCATACAGTTACTCCATCACGTTCCCCTCGCTCAAACTATCACGCCACACTCCCATCGGTTGAACGCTACGATCGTTCGCATTGGGAGTCACGAATACGGAATAGTAATACTATGACGCGCGATTTGGAGCGCGGCAGAGCACAAAGTGTGGGAGATGGGGGCGAGGGTAGTTGTAATGGAGGCTTTTTTGTCCAGATTGTGGTTGTGTTTTTGGGAGTTGTGGGGTTTATTGGGTGGTTGTATGGAAAGTGAATATAAGTGAAAAGCGAAGATTCGTGTGAATTTATGGTGGATAAAGGAATTATTTGAGGTCGGGAGATGATGCAATGAGACCTAGGGAAGTGGCATTCCAATATGTGCATCACTTGGCGAAGTGTTTTGTTTGGCATAAGGCGTTTGGGCTTGAGAATATTGGTTAGGATCCTGATTGGCGAGGGACTGAAGAGATGGAGAGTAGTGAGGCATCGTGGGTCATTGATAAGCGGCAGGGGAGGTCATAATGAGGATCCGCGCTTGAGTTTCCTTTTTTTTATCTTTTAAATACCATGGCGATGAACAGTGTATTTTCCGTCTCTCATACTAGTTTATCTCTAAAGGCAAAATTATCTATGCTGTGTTTTTGACTATGTTTCACATCGTTACTGATGATGTCTCATTATCATAGCAAGAGGCTTATTCAACATCACTCTCCCATTCACAGATGGATCCAATCTTTGAATCCTTTTCATACAAGGTAAATCTCATTTGATGTACTTCACACTCAAATCATCTCTAATAGTGAGGTTAACCGGGCTCAATATACACTAATAAGATGGCGTTGATGGTAGATTCGGAGTTCCAGATTACCATCGATTGAAAGGTTGGGGCTTTGGAGTAGACTGTTACAATATAGGCATCAATATAGGGCTAAAAGTTAAGATGAGCATAAGAAAATAGAAATACTTCATTTTTGCATTCCAATATAACAACTTTACATGTGGTACAGCTATGAAATAACGATGTTTTAAAAATAACGTCCAAGTCCTGCGCATATATGTAAACAAAATACGTCACTCGATCCTTCAGTCCCTAGCCAGCAGTATTGCATCTCAAAACTCAACACCTTGAGGACCTAATTCCTTCTTCCTCAAACTTGGAGATCGCAATGGACCTCTCAAGAAAAAATATTCCACCTGCATTGAATCTAAGTAGCTCAGATCGCATAATGCAAACTTTTAAAAAGGAACATTTATAGTGTGTGCTGCAGAGAAATTATTGCTTAAGAAATGTCCTCTTCTCGAGCCAACAATATACAAAAGCACCAGTGCCATCGTCCAATCCACTGGGTCCATTGGCCTCATTCTCATAATCACCATAATCACCTTGAGGCACAAGTTCCATAACAGCCTAGAGTTCCGTGGCAAGCGGATTACGCAGACGATTTTGAATTTTCTTAGGCGAAGACGCATTAAGTCTGTCATCATGTGCACTAGCCAACGTCTGTTGACCTTGTTGCTTCAACTAAAGGTTCCGAAAGTATAGAGTCTCTTTAATAATCGTCTTTTGGTACGCATTAAATAATCAAACATAATTCAGCTTCTCCAATTCCTCATACTCCTAATACTCCTAATTATCTGCCCGAGGCCAGTGACCAAAAAACGTGCTTCACACATGAAGTTTTGCGGGAAAATATAGCTGATGGGTAAGTAGCATGATGTTAGGTGGTCGCTGACGGTTGTGACTGTCATCTAGATCTGAAGTTGAGCGGGTTAGTCAATCGGTATTCCCCACGTACATCTGCGAGTGAGTTTAACTTGCAGCGGGTTTTTCGAGGCCCAGTACAACTAACGATGCCCGTAACTCCTTCACTAGATCGCAAAGTTCTTGCATAACCAAGTACTATTAGTATTGAAATAGCTCAACTCCTGCGCGTTTATTCTCGGTTACCACAAAACACAGTCAGTCTATTTGATATCATCCACCTTTGTGAATAGAATGTTGCTTGATGTTCTCAGATCCGTTCTTTCTCGTCATAATGACAATGGAAGCATAGTGCGGTGACGGAATGCCGTGCTGAGGTGATAAATACGTAATCTTCACAATAATTATCCAGGTTCGTAGATAATATCAGAACTTCAATGATTGTAAAAGAAGAAAAACATATACAAGACTTAACTACCTAACCTACCCAACATAACCAATCTATATAGATTATCTTATCCTCTCTCATCTAATGATCTCAATCATCTCAATCATCCACCCACTTCAAATGATCCATCCCCCCGCACCTAGATAGATACTTATCTAAACAATTCAAACACTTTATCACCCACCCATTCATAAACACATACCCATAAATAAATAAACATACTCACTCTCCACTTGAAATATATTCCCATATTGCAACAATAACCATCACACTGTGATGACAGAAATATATAATGAGGACCCGAGATCATGAAGTCGAAGCTCAGCGGCATCGATAGGTAGCACGAGATAGATATGTCAGGGAAGAGATGACCAGAGGATTGGTTGGGCGACCAGAAAATTTTGCCTTTCCTTTACTCCTCTCCAGCTCTTACCTTGTTGAGGATATCTCTGAAATACACTGTTTTTACGTCAAGGCAGGACATGAGAGGGAGGTGCAGGATTAGCAACCATACAACGCTTACGAGACTGCAAAAAATACTCGTGAGAGGGACAATAATTCACAAAATCACAGTGAGAGCGCAGAAAAAGATACTTTTGAAGTGCATTCTAGACGACTATGTTCTATGTATGATACCAGAACGGAAAGAGCTAAACCATTGCAAAAACCCAGACCCAGTCATCTTATCGTAACCCGAAGAGGTAAAAGGAAATGGTGCTTTGCGTTACTAGCCATAAATCATCGTGAACCCGAAACAAAGCAAAGATGAATATAAATTTTATTTCATTCCATTATTGCATTTATTTCTTGGCACCAGCCTTGACGGCGGCCTTGGTGACCTTACCGGCCTTCTCTTGCTTCTCGACGGACTTGATGACACCGACAGCGACGGTTTGTCTCATATCACGGACAGCGAAACGTCCGAGAGGTGGGTACTCAGTGAAGGCCTCAACACACATAGGCTTGGATGGAACCATCTTGACGATAGCAGCATCACCAGACTTGATGAATTTTGGAGAGTCTTCAATGGATTTACCGGTACGACGATCAATCTTTTGGAGGAGCTCAGAGAACTTGCAAGCAATGTGAGCAGTGTGGCAATCCAAAACTGGAGCGTAACCAGCACCGACTTGACCAGGGTGGTTAAGGACGATGACTTGAGCGTTGAAAGACTCAGCACCCTTAGGTGGATCTTGCTTGGAGTCACCAGCAACGTTACCACGACGGATTTCCTTGACGGAAACGTTCTTGACGTTGAATCCGACGTTGTCACCTGGAACACCCTCAACGAGTTGTTCGTGGTGCATCTCAACGGACTTGACTTCAGTGGTGACACCAGCTGGGGCGAAGGTGACGACCATACCGGCCTTGATGATACCGGTCTCGACACGACCGACTGGCACCGTGCCAATACCACCAATCTTGTAAACATCTTGGAGGGGAAGACGGAGGGGCTTGTCAGTTGGGCGGGAAGGTGGGTCGATGGCATCAATAGCCTCGAGAAGGGTCTTTCCGGTGGACTTGGCTCCTCCCTTGGCCTCCTTCTCCCAACCCTTGTACCATGGGCAGTTGGTGGAGTTGTCGATCATGTTATCACCGTTGAAACCGGAGATAGGAACGAAAGGAACGGTCTTTGGGTTGTATCCGACCTTCTTGATGAAGTTGGAGGTCTCCTTGATAATTTCTTGGTAACGTTCCTCAGACCACTTGGTGGTGTCCATCTTGTTGATGGCAACGATGAGTTGCTTAACACCAAGGGTGTAGGCAAGAAGAGCGTGCTCACGAGTTTGGCCATCCTTGGAGATACCAGCCTCGAACTCACCAGTACCGGCGGCAATGATGAGAACGGCACAATCAGCTTGGGAAGTACCAGTGATCATGTTCTTGATGAAATCACGATGACCAGGGGCATCTAGATGTAAAGTTAGAAGGTTGCATGAGGGGAAAGTGAATGCGAGGGCAGCCTACCAATGACGGTGACATAGTACTTTGGTGTCTCGAACTTCCAGAGAGCAATGTCGATGGTGATACCACGTTCACGCTCAGCCTTGAGCTTGTCCAAAACCCATGCGTACTTGAAAGAACCCTTACCGAGTTCGGCGGCTTCCTATAATGATTGTCAGTGACAATTGTAAAAGATAGTTGGTATTGATCGCAGTTGGTGATGTGGAGCCGATAATTTGACGTGCGGCACGATGCACCCGGACAAATTTATAGTCATACAAAATAAATGTCCGGTCGCAAAAAAATTCTGCTGGTGGGACAAGAAAAATCTTTACCCCACCGAGGGGCACAGCGCGATGAGATTGGGCATTGAGCACTCAATCCGCACAGGGACAAAGACTGTGTCGAAAGAAAAAATGTAGGATAAGAGGGGAAAATCTCACCTTCTCGAACTTCTCGATAGTACGCTTGTCAATTCCTCCGCACTTGTAGATCAAGTGACCTGTATAGAATGTAAGTTCCTGTTCGTGAAAAGATGCAAAGATCGTATTCGCAGATCTGCGGGCGAGGCTGCTTACCGGTGGTGGTGGACTTTCCGGAGTCGACGTGTCCGATGACAACGACGTTGATATGTGTCTTTTCCTTTCTGTGAAAGAGGAACAAGTCAGCAAAGAGTTATCAATATATGAATCAAATAATAGACCGAAGTGATGATGAAAATTTCTCATGGATGCAAAACTTACCCCATTTTGAAGGTTGTGTTTGGTTATTTGTGGAAGTTGTTTCTTCTTAAATTGAATCTATTGAAATGAGAAGATATTAGTTGATCGATCTTCAATAAGTTGATGTAGAAGAGAAGTATTTATCGATGGAGGAGATCAAAACTTACTGCACAGATATGATTACTTGAATCCAGGTATGTGCGACGAAGAAGGAAGAAGGAGAGTTGCGAGAGGAGGGCGGGGTTTATAAAAAAAAGTTGAGTTGTGCGGCACGCTAAGCGATAGAATTTTAACGCTAAGTAGTGGGGTATGATCATGTGACCTTCATCAATTTTTTCAATTTTCTATGGTTTCAGTCGGTATGACTGGTTCGGTGAAGATTTAAAGTGGACTTATTTCATTTACTAAACTTACCCCCTCATTTTCTACCTGCTTTAACACCGTTGGAATTAAGTCAAGTGAAAGCTTTGATAGTGAAAAAGTTCAAGTTAGGACTGTCGGCCAGTGTCAGGTCAACAAGAAGAAATCTTTTCCAAGAGGCAAAATGTGGCGATTGGGCTCCTGGGATGGCTCAGGCTCAGGCTACAGACCATCCAACCCACCTAGTCGCAATGGTTTTATCTTGATTATACGAGAAACCAATCATTTTCATCAAATTTTGAACCTCATGCATCTGGGTGGATTGGTGGTGGATTCACCAGCGGCAATGATTTTTCAAAGTGGTTAGTGGCTTCCTATCTTTATGGAATCCCTGACTCAAATTTTCATTCACTTCATATCTTTGGTGGAGGGGCAATCAATTTTTAGTGAGGGGCAACTTGATACCATGCAAGAACGACCTCCATGGCTTCAAAATTTGATGAAGTGTTCTTATTACAAGTGGATTCCAATTGCATCACCTGCATCACTTTACTTGCAAATTTTTATGGTACGTGAGAGGAATGAGGAATATCAGTGGATAAATGGGAATTGAAACAGAAGATTATGATGTGAGTTCCGAGAACCTATTTCATCCACCCCACTTATCACCAGTCGTGTTCATGTCTTTGCACAACGAGGATAGCTTGACTGGAAGTGTTTTATTCTTGGTGTGCCTATGGATGTTTCATTCGAGTTTGGTTGAAGTGGTGTGAATCACTTACATACCAGATAGTAAGCCTGTCGACCCTATCGATTCTTTCCAGGTATGAATGCTGCTGTATTGTCTTGCAGCAGGTCAAGGGAAGATGAAACAATCAAGAAAGGTTGGCTGGTGGTGGGGTGTGATATTAATACCCTTCAATCTCTTCAATTGTTATCGCGGCACATCTACCAGCAGAAGGGATAAGAAAATATGTGGCTGGAGAGACACCCAATCCTTAGGGTAAGCGGGATGACAATTCGACAACCTATGTATGACTGGAACCAACCAAATTTACGACCTTAACATAAACTTGCTTGGCAGGCTGCGTTGAGTAAAAGGTTCCTCAGCTTACTCTGCTTGGTATATATTCCAACAGGCTATAGACACCCAACCTTGATGTGTTGACGGATGCCAATTCAATAATTGTTTTACATGCAATTGTCGAGCTCGAAATCACTCGTTTCCACCCCCACGAAATTCATGGCCCAACACAATGACTTTTGGATATTTTAATGTGAGAGAATTCAAGGATACAAGGATGGAAATTTTTTCATCAGATAAAAGTTGCCAAAGAAGGCGAGGAATTTCGTGAGGGGAGGAATATCAAAATCAAAGCTAAAGTCGAAATTAGTAGCGGGTGAAATTTCGTCACCTTCCTCTAGCAACGACAGTGTTGAAGTTGAGGATGACGATGACGATGAGGATGAGGTTTATTCCCTTTGAAATGGCCATTGCGAGGGTAATCGAAGTTCGGTACTCAAACATTAAATCCTACAAGGAAGGATAATCGATTCAGCAAAAATGTTCGCGCAAAACCCAGAATGGGCTAATTTGAGTCGACCCAACGGGGAGGCGCTTATCCAGCGAGTTGAAAGCACTGTTCAGGAGGCTGACAAACAACTTGCTATTGTCGTGAATGCCAGCGGGAGATTGAAAACCATTGGAGAAGATTGAAAAAGCTGTCGTATCCGGGCGAGCAATGTGACCAGATTTTCTGCTAGACTTGGAGAAAGTCTCGCTCGGGACCCGCAAGAACAAAGAAGGCACTGAAGAGGTCCGAAACCTACAGCTCAAGCACCGTGCAATCCTATCAACATTGGAAGGCTACCAGTACTTAGTTCCTGGTCAAGAAGCTCATGTCGTCAGATAGTCTCCGATCACTCTGTCGGATTTCTTATGGCAGGCAAAATCTTTCAAGCTGGCCGTCTCCTCCCGGCAATGATTAAGAAGCTGGAGTCGCACACGCATCTCAGGATGAAGGCAGGCAGAGATCAGATAGTTGCCATCTTGGGTCTCCTCCAAAAAGGAAAAGCGGAGGTATCTTAGGGTACAACCCGCCAGTTACTGGCCTTTTATCTCTTGAACCTGGAGGTAGAGGGGGATGCTGAAGCGGAGAAAGCCCAGGTACAGGGTGGTGGCTGGCTCTAAAATTACTTTGCAAAATCCAGAGCTTACAATAGGTTGGGAGAACGGGAGAAGGGAAGCGATAAATGGGCACAGGTTAATGATGCTCAAAGGTAGATTTCATGTTTTCCATTGGTGAACAGATGAATTCGTCTGGCGATTTCGTCTCTGGACTATGGTATTGATACAAAGAATGGTTTATACTAATACAGTGGTTAGGAACAGGTTTGTGCTTGATATCAACAACTCAAAGCATATGGAAAAAATCTGGTGATATCGGCGAAATCATTTGGCATCGGGATCCTTTTCCTTCTTAATGCTCAGGATGCAAAAGAGATCGCAAACTTGGCGGTAATTAGATGGACATCTGCTTTTCCAAGAGCTTCGGTTGGAACAGTTTCTCGCAATTCTGATACCAAAGACATCTTGCTCTCAACAGCATTGTCTCAAATTTCCTCACAAAATTATTTCAAGATGAAGTCACACCGACGAAGTGCATTTCAGATATCCTCGAATGGGCCGCAGCTAGCGATAAGCCACCATACTCCAATATAACCATTCAAGTCAGACAACAACAAAATTTTCTGGCAAATCCGCGGAAACCAGGTGGTCCAATCTCCAAGCTAATTGAAAAGGTCATCTCAAATTATCCAAGAAGCGATGATATTCAGGTAGGAACCAAAGGCGTCAGAAAGACAACATCGTTGAGAGCCAATATAGAATGACTCCAAGTGGGCCAGAGGTTAAAGGAGACAGCAGTGTGCGGTTCTTTGATCGTGATTATATCTGGAGCTCCGTCAGATTCATCTTTTCGACCCAGTGAAAATATGAGATATTGATGGTGCACAGAAAAAATCACCAAAAGCACGAAAGTATAAGTCTACTTCAGTCTCACGGGATCCCTGGTGCGTCAAGCTAGGGTCGGATGACGATAGTCGTTAGGTTGGTGCAATCGCCAAACGAATGGGCTCTTTAAAGAATCAGTATTGATACATGGAGATATATGACTCCTTAAAAGTTGACGTGAATGTGTCCAAGGCCGGCAAGTTGATCGGCAGTTTCTCGCATTCCCGAGGTAGCACAAGTTCAAGATATCGTCAAGGATGTTTCAGCTTCCCAAACCAAGGATTCCAATAGCGACATCCTTGTGATCTGCAACTTCATAGCTGCAATCACAAACACAGACCCTTTTGAAAATCTTCAAGCTGATATCTACAGAATGCGTCTGTCTGAATTTCGCTCAATTACACGCACGTGTACAGTCCGCACTTCCCAATCAAAAGGTCCCTTACTGCTAAAGCTTCTAAGGCCGATACTGCAAGGCAAACTCGTGGAAATGCTCCAAAAGTGGCTGAATGAGGTCGGTAAGGTTACTCTTCTAGATTTATTTATTTGATGGTGGTTTATATTATAAGTAGTCGATTAATTAGACTGTCTCTTCTTTCTTTTTTTCTATCTGGAGATAATTTATTACTAGTCAATTGATATACTCTTTTCTTATTCTGGAGTCTTTTATAAATAATTAATCGAGTCGCTTAATTTTTCTTTTCCTTTAAGATGTAATTTATGAATTATATATGTCCCCACCGTTAAACTGACGGAGGATACCTATGTTCAGCATCTAGAACAGTTGGTGTCTGTTCTTGATAAGATAGATATTTGGTCATGATCATTTGCGTTTTCCATCGTGGACGAATGCTTTTATATTTAATGGTATTACAATCTCGAAAATTCACCTCTTTCGATATTTCCCCTCGATATGTATTGCGAAAATAAAACTATTGATGTTTTTTCGTAGGTGTAGGTGGAGTGCTCGGTAGTATTGCTGTATTGCTGTTTGGGAGAGGATACATAAGTTTAGTGAGGATGAAGTATCTATCTTCCTTATGCCCTAGCCTTCAAATTCCTGCCCGCCTGGCGGTAAGAAGCAAAAAACTTCATGCCAGTGTCACGCTATCAAGCCAATTTTTACTGAGATTATTGGGGGAATTGGTTGAGGTGCAGAGATAGAAGTGAATGAGTGGTTTCATCATAGAGCAGAGTTTCGAAATAAATGAGTTGGCGATAGTTTTGGTGATTGTGGTAACACTAACAGCGAAGAGGAATGAGAGTACTGAGGATCACGTTGATATTGAAGAGGCAGTAGGTCATAGCGGGATGGTTTGGGTATTGGAAGCTCTTTCCCATCCATTCTTTCCTCTCAAAGATGACTGCGGCTATGCCTAATTTGCCAAACGTTTTGGCTGAGGGATGATTCTAGAAGTGCGGATAATTGTTCTTGCAATACGTCGTTTCAAAATCAATCGCGGATAAATTCGGCAAGGGGTGAACATGCAATAGTAAGATTCTTGACGTCTCCTTCTTTCAATGACGAACACCGATGCGTATACTTTGCTGATTGGACTTGCGTCTCGAAATACAGATGACTTTTGCGGCTATGGGCGAGTCCAGAATCAACGCGGACTAGGTTCCGCAAGGGCAAAACGTGCAATTGTAAGAACTTAAGTTTCTTGATTGCGAAAAGGTGATTGGAATATCGATGATGATGATGATAAGGGGTGCATGAATGCGTATTGAATCTGTTTGAGTTGGGCGTTATACTGCTAGTACCGCGGGCTAGGATGTCTATTCTGGTGTTTGGTCATCTAGCTTTCAATTTCATCTATCTGTGTCCTAGCAAATAATACTCCAGTCGAGATATTATCGTCTTTTCTTAGCCCAACGTCGTCCAGGTCTCCAATTTATCCAAATGTGATACCCTGTGCTAGATATTGAAGTGTATGTCATGAATTCAATCATCAACTTCAATGAGAACAGATACTTTCGTCACAAACTTGGATATCCTGATAGAAACCACGAGGATGATCTTGAAGTGTACGCCGGAGCGGTTGCGGATAATGAATTTTATTGCTACCAAACTACACTTCAAAGTCCAGGAACCTCGAATCTGAGCCCTAGACATATCATCAATTGTCTCTCTTTTCTATTCCAAGCGGCGTGGATTTGTGTCTCGCTATCAATTGTAGACTGGGCGTTATGCACTGATTAACAAGACTTCTCGAAGTTCATCTCTTTCCTATGATCAGACTCCCCTTCACCTACGACCCTTAATCCGAGGTTATTGCTGTTAAGTATTGGCCAGCACTAGATGCGCAAAGCCCTATCTTACTAATTATGTTAGAAAGAGGGCAAAAACGCAAAATCAATTACATGATACCTCACCAAATTCCCCGCGTCTCAAAGACGAAATACCAGCTTCATCAACGAAGCTATACGTCTTTCCAAAAGTACTGATGGCGCTCCGTGTACGGAATCCATGAATATTCACAGTCTCACATACACCCACACACAATCAAAGCCATCCATAAGAGAAGAAAAAACTATAATTGACGAAAGGTAGCCGTAACTTGATCGCAGGTGCAGCACGAATCGACAAAGATACTTTTTTATCCCAGATTTTCTCATCATATGATCTAAGTCCTTCATGCCGTTTCCACATGCATGCCAAGAGTCAATATCTGACAAAAGATTAGGTGGAAATTTCGGAGAGGTCGGGAGAGACTTCAGTTGGGGACTACCTACAGCTTCTTTCTGCGTTTGAATGATGATTTGTTCTTTAATATCGTCTGTATTGAAGTTTTGGTAAGTAAGACGACAGTCCCGTGCATAGAGGTGTGTAGTAGTTGAAGTTAGTTGGGCAGTTGCATGACCCTTTTGGACAAGGGAGTTAGACGGCTCAACACTGTTCTCTTCACACAATAAAACTTCAGTATCCATAATCGGAGCATATAAACTGTCATATTTGCGGGATTGGTGATCAAGCAACACATCAGCACTTGTAAAGCGATTGCTGCTGAAAAAAAAAGATTATTCTAGACTAAAGTCACTCAGCTTATCACTGCTACATGCTGCGGAGGAAGTGCTGGACTTACGTTCATACATTATGCAATTGCTGGAATTACTAACAGCATAGGAGCAGCATATTCTACATGTGATCTATGGCTCCAGGAGAGAGAAACACACACATGTCTCATGAACACATGTTTCACGATCACCCGCAATGATAAAACTTAAGTGAAATGCTTTGGGATAGTTACTTCAAATTAGTTATGTATTTGATGTGTATGCTTTAAAACATCGCATTCTTCTTTCCATAATTCAGACTTCTCCCTATGGTAGGTGGGTTTCCGGTGCTGGATATATCGACCCAATGCTTCTTTTTGTATAGGTGTGGGGTAAGGTATTCTGGATTGAGAATTAGCAGTCATCCAAATCGAATTGTTTTTGTCGATCGGCTGCGGAAGAAATAACTTACATCAATCACTGCAATAAACACATCATCTTCCTTCCCTCTTCTTTCTTCTAGCACGATCTCACATTTCGAACTCAAAATAGCTACGAAACGGAATAAGCTTCTTCATGACCTCCATATAAAAGAAACACTGATCTTGCGAGTAGCTGCAGCCCTTTATTGTATTGTTAGATATAGTTCCTTGCTCAATGGATTAGGTAACAGAATGCCTACCTAGAGCTATACCAAGACTCACGAATGTGCAAATTGCAGGTAAACTGATCTGCGCTCATACCAGTTGGTCCATATAACCACCATAGTCCATATAAACACCACGAGGACCATGACACGGAGGATCAAAAAGATGGCTAATTCATCATCTGGTGCTTGGATTTTGCGAGACATTTTGGGTGGCTTGTATTGGTTGTAAAGAAGGCTTGTGCAGGAAGATTGACTGACTCTATAGATCGGTTTCCTAGCTAATGTAGGGGGGAAGAGGAGTCCGAGGACCAAAAGATATTAAGAACAAAGCACCCGGAATTTAGAGGTTCATTAGGAAAAACAAGAAACTGGCATCTCAGAATTACCCGAAATTGGGAGGACAGCAGAAGGCAGGTAATTATATTATCACCTGGTTCTGTTTCCTCTCTCGAACATGAGAACTGGCTACCTGAATTGAGTCATAGTAGAAAAGCTACATACCTTGACAGATACCTAAACATAACCCCGACAACACCCAAAGAGTTGAAATTGCAAACCTCTCTGAGACACTATCGATTAGCCATTGATGTCATATTTTCCGATTGATACATCACATGGCTGACATATTAGAGAGCTTAAGGACCCTGGACGTGGTTGGGGATATAAGATGGCGAGATAACAAGACTAATGTGGTATGATTTGAGTAATTCACTGTGTGATGATTGGCTTTTTAACTTACCTAGTATCTAGTTAAGATCCGGAAGCTGAAAAGTTTGACACCAGTTCTTACATCACCCCTTTCGAGATTCACCAAGTGGAATATTAAAAAGACTGGAGATGAGATAGAATGGTAAAATTGTTGCCTGGCTAGGTATAAACTAAGCAAATAAATACAGAAAAGATTCTCAACAGTTTCAAGTCCTGCTCTATTGGCTGTTATTTTTCGGTTGATGAGGTGATGAAGGTCAATAGACAAGAAGCTTTGATCGAAAGATTAATTTTATTTATGATGTAATGGACACTAATATAATGCAGTAGGAAATGTGAAAGTAGATTGAAGCCAGAAACATCAAGAAATAATAAACAGAGTTTAATTCACACACTGATAGATATAGATGTGCCCACTCTCGGTGGAGATGTGTAGACGAGGACTGTCTAAATCATCAGGCCACGAATTTCATCACTATTGTGATCGGTGTTCAGTATGAAAAGTGCAACTGAGGTTTGAAGTATGAAGATACACCAGGCTCCATTACATTGTAGATTACAAACAGATGTCAAACATGATAAAAGACAGTCGAAGTTACAAAGAGGTAAACATAGGCGTACAACAATAAACTTAATGTAAATATTAAACAAATCTAGCACTTCATGACAATGTCATCCATTTGGATTTTGTATCCCTTCTACTCCGCATTGGATTCATCAGGATATAAGTGGGAAGGAATAGCTCAAATGATGTTCGGGAATGGGATTGCATCCAGTTAGTTTCCAATCAGGCCATGACTATTGTATATATTCAATTGAATTGAAATTTCCAATGACCCTTCACATCTCTTCTACGGAAAAGTACGCCTAGCAGTGTTCCAAGAATCTTCAAGTCTTAAGAGAGGCTATACATAATTGGCTCGTTAAAACAAGAGCCTCGAGGCTATATACCCCTATTTTGAATTAATCAAAATAAAGTTGGGGTATTATGGGAATTTCCATGTGGTTTGAAAGAGTCGGGAGTTTTCTCTTCTAAGCACATCAAATTCATGAATCAATGAAGGGCTGCAATGTATACTTGAGGACGTCGACACATTCACTCAAAACAAGCTTCTCCACCCTTGTTTATTGTTCCTCCGGTACCCGACATATATGATTACATAATCTCTCCACATTCGCTAAAACGTCATTGTTAATCTATTTGGCCCGAATGTTTTGGCCAGAACAGCTGCATAATTAATTCCTTCCTCGAGAAATTCAAGGTCTGGTTGTACATTTCCTCGAGGACATGATATTTGGATGAACCATTATTGGATTTTCTTTCGCTTTCTCTTGCATTTAAGCATCACATTCTTTCCAAAAGAATTCCTCAAATCTGGGAAGGAAGGTACTGTCGATCATTCGACCTCAGCCCGAAAGTTGGCATTTACCCCCCGACCAACTTGCTCGTTGGCACAAATATCAACTTTCTGAAGGACTTTGCAAAATATCGAAACCGTGGATAAGGGTGGTATTTTAAATATGACGGACCCCGTAGAGTCAACGTAAGTAGAGCTTATCCCCCTCGAGGTGTTTGATGTTTTGATGTCGTTGTGGACAGTGACAACCTGCTAACCTCGTCATTCTTAGTCATAAACGCAGTAAATCGTCTGCTTTATCACTCCTTCGAAGCAGGAGAGACGGAAAAGACGATGAAAATGCAGAATACCAAGCTCCGATGTCCCCTGCGACTACGGCACACTCACCCACGATTCCGACTACATCGACTCAATTTCCTCTAAGCCATTCTTCAAAGAAATCGACGAGTGCAGCTGGACTCATGAGATCGGCTTCCAGCGCCCATCCGCGGACGACAGCTGCTCTGTCCCCTGATAAGACGATGTCAATCGAGCAGACTGTACGAAAATTTAAGATTTTTGAGGCATTAAAGAATGGTGACACAGCAGCAATATCGAAGGCGATCCGTGAGTCAGACGGGAGTCGAATGAGCATTTCTAGCAGGGCAACAGTTTCAACCAATCTTGAAGATACCACCATCCTGCATCTAGCTATTCAATGTGCCGAACAACAAGTAATTGAGTATGTGTTATCTGATGGGGCTGGGACGATCGACGTCAATGCAAGAGATCGTGATGGAAATACTGCTATTCATCTTGCTGCAAGCTTAGGCCGTGGCCCTATTGTGCGTTTGCTTCTTGAGCAGCCTGGTATTAATGATTCATTGCCAAATTATGCTGGCCGTCTGCCTCTCGACCTTGCTCGGACACCAGACATTTTTCAACAACTACAGCTCTCTCGTTCATTATTTGTGGAAAGCAAAATTAGACAAATACAGGAACTGGTTGCACGAGGGGATTATAAGTCGTTGGGCGAAGTTTTAGAGGAATCCCGAGTGAAGACAGTCTTGGACATCAATGGTGGAGAATTCAGTTCTGACCCAATCACGGTTCACTCAGGTGGTACTTTACTCCATGAAGCCTCCAGGAAAAAGAACATCGAGCTCATCCAAGTCTTGCTATTACACGGTGCTGATCCTTTCCGCCGCGACCGAAGAGGAAAGTTACCGCAAGACGTTACGAAAGATGACGCCACCAAGGCCATGTTGAAAAAGTCCCCTGCTGCAGTTGCCGCTCAACGTGGAATTCAGGAAAAAGCTGTCCTTGGAAACGCATCTCAACAAGGAATAGTCAACGCCAACCCATCAGATGCTCTAGCTGGTAAAGAAGGTCGGGAGATGCAGGGCTATCTAAAAAAGTGGACAAACTATCGCAAGGGTTATCAACTACGTTGGTTTACCTTAGAAGATGGCATTTTAAGTTATTCCAAACATCAGGATGATGCAGGATCCGCTTGCCGTGGTGCAATCAACATGCGCATCGCAACGCTCAACATGGATCCCACGGAGAAAACCAAGTTTGAGATTATTGGAAAATCATCTGTCAAATATCACCTCAAAGCGAACCATGAAGTTGAGGCTAAAAGGTGGTTTTGGGCACTCAATAATTCTATTCAATGGACAAAAGATCAGGCCAAGGAAGAGGAAAAACAAGAGGCTAAGAGATTGGAGTTGTTACAACAGGCGAAAGACCACTCCAGTAACGGGTCAAAGGAGTGCTCTGACAACAATGGGATCAACGAGCCATCCCTTGTCTACACAGATTCACGTCGTGAGAGCATTCAGGGCAACAGGCTTATGCCTCAGACTAGTCTCAGCAGAATGTCAAGTACTCGAGTCGCATTTACAAGCAATACTGGTAGTGTCGGCGATGATGAGGAAACCAACTATGGATCTTACAACCCAAGTTTCCTGGGCGATGGGGGTAGACCAACAAGCCATTTCTTTGGAACTGGGCCTGTGGATGGAGATGACGATGAGGAGTATGGCGATGGCTCTAGTGAGCACGAGATGCCGGCAGGCAAGGATGCGTTTGAAATCACGGCTCAATCTGCTCGACTCCAACTTGAACTCATGGGACAAGTAAATGCTGCATTACAAGTAGAGCAATCAAGAAATCCAAATCTTGTCATTTCTGACCCCGTTGCAAGCCAAGCAGCCGCGACCTATGATTCGGCCATTCGTAATCTCAAGGGTCTTGTCGGCGATCTTTTGAAAATATCCAAAGATAGAGATGCGTATTGGCAACATCGTCTTGATCGAGAAGAGCACATGCGACGAATGTGGGAAGAAAGCATGGCTCAAGTAGCTCGGGAACAAGATGAGTTAATGGCTCGCATGGGCGAATCAGAAGAAAAAAGAAAGTTGACAAAGCGAGTACTCCGTGAAGTCACTCGAACGGCATCTAGACCTGATAGTAGAGGTGAACCATCAACGGAGTCCGGAATAACCGAAGCTCTTGATGTTGTTTCCCTCAATGATGACGGCACCGCTCCTTTGAGACATGTTCCAACTAGTAAAAGCTCACTGCGACAGAAAGCGATTGTTGAAGGCCTGCCTGATATTTCTGATACGGACTCTGACGATGATGCCGAATTTTTTGATGCTGTTGATGCTGGACAAGTAGAAGTGGTCAAAGTTCTACCACCTTCATACCCTGATGTAGCTGAAGTTGAGGAAGGAAAAGAGAGTCGACTCGTCAAAGCGGAGGGACTAGATATCAGTTCAGCGTTTAAGGGATATGAAAATGGCATACGGACTCGTCTAAAGATGGATGCTGATGATCGACCAAAGATTTCTCTATGGGTATGTACCTGAACCCAATTATCTTGTAATCACTAACACTTTTTAAGGGTATCCTGAAGTCTATGATTGGCAAGGACATGACAAAGATGACGCTTCCTGTGTCCTTTAACGAACCTACATCATTGCTCTATCGATGCGGTGAAGATATGGAATACGCAGATCTTTTGGATATTGCAGCTGATCGAGCGGATTCAATCGAGCGTATGGTATATGTTGCAGCATTCGCCTCAAGTGAGTATGCATCTACCATCGATAGAGTAGCAAAACCTTTTAATCCTCTCCTCGGCGAAACCTTCGAATACGTTCGTCCAGACAAGAATTATCGATTCTTTATCGAGCAAGTCAGTCATCATCCACCAATTGGTGCTGCATGGGCTGAGTCTCCGAAATGGACTTATTATGGAGAATCGGCTGTGAAGTCCAAATTCTATGGCAAGTCTTTCGATATTAATCCACTTGGCACTTGGTTTCTCAAACTTCGACCTACGGCCGGTGGTCCAGAAGAGTTATATACCTGGAAAAAGGTCACCTCTTCCGTTATTGGTATCATCACTGGTAACCCCGTAGTCGATAACTATGGACCTATGGAGATTAAGAACTGGACAACGGGTGAAGTGTGCAACGTTGAATTCAAGGCTAGAGGTTGGAAAGCTTCCAGCGCTTATCATATTACTGGTAGAGTCAACGATGCAAATGGTCAAACTCGATTCAGTCTTGGTGGTCGCTGGAACAGCAAAATTTATGCCCGTTTCACGCCTGGTTATGAGGCAACTGTTGAAGAACCAAAATCTGACCCTTCTCGCCGTCAAGGCAGCGTAAATGATCCAAGTCAAGCATTTCTGGTTTGGGAAGCTAATCCACGACCAATCGGGATCCCGTTCAATCTGACTCCTTTCGTTCTCACTTTCAACGATATAAACGATAACCTTCGCCCCTGGTTGCCCCCCACAGACTCTCGATTACGACCTGATCAGCGTGCTATGGAGGATGGCGAGTACGATTTGGCTGCCACGGAGAAGAATCGTCTCGAAGAGAAGCAACGTGCCAGACGTCAAGAGCGTGAAAGGCGTGGCGAGACTTTCGTTCCTCACTGGTTCGAGAAATCTAAATGTCCAATTACTGGAGAGGAATACTGGGCTTTCAACAACAAATATTGGAATGAGCGGGAGAAGGCTCCTACTGGAGAAGCATGGGCAGGTGTTGAAGATATCTTTTTTGATGTAAAAGAAGAAGAGTCATCGTGAATAGGACGGTAGAGAAGAAAGGTGTAGGATATATAAACGTAAAGTATAAATCTTCTTCCATAACATTTCCTTCTGTCGACCCAAACTTTTAGCGATAATTTGGGTGGCTTATCACGAGACGCAACGATACACAAGAAAATACATACATGCATGAATAATCTAGTAGATCGTTAGTTAAAGGCTGTCAGTCAGTCAATATAGATAATGTATATCATTCGAACGAAGTCAAGAGGTTTTGGCATATGTGAGATGGGGAATTCGCTCCAAGACTAGAGAATTCAAGGTTAAGATCCGACACTTGAGTGCTGATACATGTCATATCTGTTTTATCAGACATACACCCGTAATGAACAATGGCATCAGCGTGAAGAATCAAAAAGATTACGGTAGGAGAATCAACTACAAAAGCTAGCCGCCCGGGATTCATTTATAACTGTACTGAAGCACTCTGAGAAGAGTTCACTTCTTTCATATGATCAGTGAATATAACTGCGAGGTTAAACTTTGAATGTTTACTTGATCATAATTTCATCATTAACATGGTATATTGCCTCTGAAAGCCACAATACAGGTTACCTATTTCCTTTGCCCAGATACAAGTAATACTACACTTCCCAATTGCCTCCTGATATCTTCTCTCTCAACATCATGTGTATCTTCAACAGCTCCCCACATACCAATTTGCCAATCCACCTCCAAGCTTGCAAGTTTGGCTGCCTCTTCTACGCCGAATGTCTTTTTAGCAGTGTCATCTCGTAAATTGGTAAATTCAGTACTCCACTCAACTACTAATCGTGCAGCTCCAAGTAGACCCTTTCCGGCCAATACACCCCTTTCCAACCCTGCAAGCTCAAAGGGAGGTAATCCGGAGACCCATCCTCTTATTATATCCTTAGTCATTTGTGGTTGACTCTTAGGTACAATACTATCGGCGTCCAAAACCGGGATAAGTTCCACCCCAGGCCAAACCTTCTCAGACAAGAATTGGATTATAGGTTCTGCAGATTTCCTCTGAATGCTTCGTAGACTTTCGACTCTGTCGACATGACTTTCATATCCTGGTGGATCTTCAGGTGCTTCAGGTGCCCAACATAAGAGGGAATCTGTATCGAGATATCGCATCACAGTTGTGACAATGTTATCTCTTATCGTATTCCTCCCCTCTTTTTCTTCATCTATTATGTCAAGAGCCCGGTTCACGAGAGATGTCATTGGGATAAGATGGGTTTTCAAAGCTTGTTGTGCTGATACGAGGAGATCCCATTCGAGGGCAATCGCTGATGCTAAATGTGGCTTATGATGTGGTATTGTGAGAATTTCTTTGGAAGGTCGTCGAAGAGCTCGTTTGTCGAGGAAAATCTGCAATCCCTCTGAATATGCAACACATATTAGTGAACTTGTTTCTCAAGCTAAGATGAAAAATCTACAAATATTACCTTCCGTATGCTGTATATTCACATCCTTCCAGAACCTCTTCATTTTCGCCGTTCCACCACCTTTTCCACTAGCCACAGCTCTCATATCTTGACCCCTCTTGAGTAACTCTGCTTGCTTCCTCTTCCTAGCCACCCGGATATCAACATGCTCGGCGCTGGGAGTTGGTGCAGCTGGCGGTGGTCCAGATGCCGTGAATGCGGCAGGTGCAACTGTTGCGGGCGATGGTGGAGTTGTGTGTATACACCTTTGGCTCAATGGAGCTAGAGATTGACATTTGTATATTCGTAGACCTTTCAGGCCATTCGCCAGGGGCAATTGACTGATGCGCTTCATTTTATGGAGTGTTGACGCGACCGATATTGCTTAGAAAATAAGTAGAAAGTCAATGTCGAGGTTCAAGCGGTTATGCGGCCGCTTGATGCATTTTCACCGCATCACGTGCCAATTTACACATACTTAGTTTTGCAACTATGCTGGACCTTCGGGTCTTTTCACTGACCGTTTTATCTGATCTTTTGATATCGGACATAGTTTACCCTTGAATGCACTCAATTTAGCTTCGAGATTGTCTATTGCGTGGCACTTGGCAGGTTATGTTTGGTTCTAATTTATCGTCGAAAAGGCCGGTTAAGGTTGAACCTGCTCGCTAATTTACCTAGTACTTGGGGTGCTCACTGTGAAGTTGCTAGGTAAAAGTGTCCTTCTGACATCTGCAGTTTAGTTCCCTAAGTATCTCCCGCTGACATTTTCATAACAGTTTGCTTCTTGCAAATATAAATTATTGTTCTGTTGCATGTCTATGCAAGGGTGTTGAAAGAATTAGTGGGCTCAACGTTGGACTATATATCGAGATTTAGTTGCGACCATTAACGGGACCTAAAACTAGTCTATTGAGCTTTAAATTCGTTAATTCGTGGTCTCTGGTATGGAAGACTTATGTTGCACATCTTACAATGTACAAGGATGACCATGCTCCATTTTTGGCACTGTAGAAGTCTAGCTCATTGCAGGATAGTGTATGGTTCGTACTCTTATGGTTGAAAGTCTTATGTCCTTTAAAAAGATGCAGTAACTATGACTGACATCTTGCTTTTACTCATAAACTCAAAAGGCAAGATGGGTGTTTCTCAGGCAGCACTAGTGACATGGTGCTCTCCCTGTGAATCTCTAAATTCAAACATGCAAACTTTGGTCATGACCAGCTGATGCTTTTCCTCAGGTGAATTGTATCGCTCCATCATCACCCCTAAGAAAGCAAAAAGTACATATATAAAATACATTCCTTAAATATTGACCATTACTGAAGGAAAAGTAAGGCTAAATTCGATCAAAAATTTAGAATAATACTTTCTGGAAGTATTTTGATCCTTCAAGGATGTACTTCAAAATGTACTTTAATTTCTGTTACGAAGTAACAGCCGATCTGTCCATACGAGCTTGAACCATTTGGAAAAGCAAGTAGATTCACATATAAAACTGTATGGCAATTGACTTATATGGCCTCCTCACCTTGAGCAAGTACAGACATCGAATCTGACCGAAAACACGTGATCAAGGATTCCTACCGAGCTGGGGAATTCCACCATGGTGGGATTATTCCCACTTTGATGGGACGATAGAGGGCAGTGGGATGCATAGTACGAAAATCTATATAACTGGAAAGAGTTTCCTTATTGTAGAGCTTCGTACTCAAGATCAATCATTTAGTATACTCTACTATTAGTTACGAATTGCATCATTATCATTATTTAAGTCCCTGCTTGACGCCTAGTTATAAACCTACCTCGATGTAACGATACTATACTGGAGGCAGCGGCTGCCTAAGGTTCGTCGGTTGGTAGTTATGGGTTAAGGCTTTATCACTGGTATTCACTTGAAAGTGAATTCGTTACTAGATCAAGTAGAATGTAGGTAAACTAATTGATAACTAAGTTGAGCACGAAGCTCCTGGGGCTCCTTATCACGTGATTTCTGATGGTGCGTGCGCATACGATCTTCAGGTGACCAAGATCACATACTAATTCGATGAAATCTGATCGTGTTTGCACAAGGCCTAAGCTCTCCTAATTAATCAGTTTGCTACCATCGTAACACCATCAATCCTAATGGTGAATCGTGACACTCGAGAGCCTAGAGCGCTTCCACGTGATCTAGACAGCAAACCTCGTAACAGTAACAAATAAGTAATTTTATTTAAAATAATTTATTAAAAAAATTATTCTTTTTGAGATTATACAATATGTCTAAGTACGGCGGTTTGAGCTACTGTATTTGGCGGGTTTTGTCGCTGTTTTACGCAGCCTCAACCGCTCGGTAAACCTGCCTACAGAGCACGTGATTACACTAAACTTCCCCCCCATACCAGAAACCCGCATCCCAGAAACCTGTATCCCAAAAAGCACCCCTCCAATATGTTGTTGATCCAAAATCCTATTTTGGCATTTCTTCTCTTTTTCATTATGGGAACTCTTGCCTGTCCTTTTTGCCTTGATAGTTGTCTGTGTTATAAATATTTGCAATACTCGCTCAATTACTATGATTACTTATAACTATAGAATCTACTCTCATTATATTCTATTTCTTTCCAGTTTTATCCTCGAAATCCTACTTCGTTTTCTTTCCTTATATCTCCCTTTGTTCATTTCCAGTAATTCACAAACGCCCCTTATTATTATTCGTTCCCAATAATCTACAAGCCTTTTTCGAGTACAAATCTGCCATCTTTGTCCAGTCCCAATCTCGACCAATCATGGCGCCTACCATCCAAATTCCAGTGGAGGACACGCTCAAAACGCTCTAGAATGTTCTAAGACGATGCAACGATAACAACAAAATACTCAAGGAAAGGAAGAAGAAGATGCTTAGCCGAGAGGATTATCGATTTCTGTGGGTTGATCTGAACAATACATAGTTTTTGCAGTCACTCGATGCCGAGAATACGAAAGCCAATATCTACTACATCAGACAGAAATTTATTAGGTATGTAAAATCTTTTACTTTTATAGTTTCATCAGACTGAAGAATATATAGATATTGCAATCATATTGGTATCGGTCATTAGCGAACAACTATCCTAACATAAAATTGCGACAAAGGCATAATGATGCTATTTCTTCATTGGGTCTGCGAGATATATCTGGCGAAGAAGCGAAAGAAGGGGAAGAGAAAGTCTGTTAATCAATACTGGCAGGATTTTAAGATGCTCTATCGTCGGTTTAATAGCACCTTTGTAAATGTAAATGATTCAAACAAGGTTGTTAAAATATATTAAAATCTTCCCTTTATATTTTATTCTTATGCTTTCATATTAATCTCGCGAAGTATATCAATGGTACACTAAAGGATAAGTTTGGATTGGATACCACGGCAAAAGCCAAACCAGTGGCCGGATCAGATGATCTATTTCTATTGTTTATTCAACATTGGGCTCGCGATGAATCCGTTTTTCCTACCAAGGACGATCGATATGATGTAGCCACTACAATGCTGTTTCAATCCTATACTGGCGATCGATCTGCAGAGTTTGTTCATTCATCAAAGGGCAAAGTTGGCGAAGATCCTTTTGGCAATGCAGAGATCGATAAAGATGTACAACCTCGAGAATCATCGCATCACGATTGCGACGATACAAGCGATACCGAGGATGCCGACGATTCTGAGTATGATAAGCTTGACGACGATATGGACTGTAGAGGTGATCCTAATAGCGGTTACGGCACCGATGGGACAGATATTGCCATAGCAGAGAACACAAACGAAGGCTGTACTATTGAGATTAGCGGCTCTGGGGAATCAGTTCCGCAGACTTGTATTGGTGTTAAACACGACGAGTTTGGTGAGGCGATACAACAGTACAAAGCACTTTGCTATGAGGATATCTGCCTCTGGATAGTATAGAATCCAAGGCCTGGGGGGAGAGACCTTCTTGCCATAGAAGTTCACTTACGGCATCATAAAGGTGTCGATAATAAGCCCAAACCGTATGTTGCTCCTTCCTACCTTCGAAGGTCTGGCTAACTCATCTCAGCACGACCTTCTTATTCCGGGAAAATCCTCTACCGATTCTTTGTCCGATCTCTCACATCCTGACATGTGCGATCCGTGATGATGCCATTCTCGTCGATGGCTATACATCTGCCGAACCCTTCTTCACAACGGACCTTGGAGGTCAGGGTATGAAAGCTATGAAGGTACATTGGAAGCCAGAATGGCTCAAAAGACTAATCTTCCGAAGGTTTGTTTGTTCCATTAATGGCTGGGTGAAGTCAAAGACAGAACCAATGATTTATTCGACTTATACCTTTTATATTGATCGTCTAGGAAAGGATACTGGCTTTGAAGACAAGTTGACAAGCTATTGCTTTCGCCGGGGAACTGCAAATGCAGTCGATGGTATGTATTTTTTGATATTTTTGTCTCATTCTCTAGGCTAACAGCTACTTTAGGCGTCGCCTCAGACGCTGTTCGTGATCAGGTCATGAGACATGACCCATTCACCGGAGTCTTCAACGGGGCCTATATAAACAACATCGTCAGATTCAATGTACAGGATGCTTTTCTTGAAAGTGAGATCTCCGATGATGGGCTTACTCGAGCTTTTACACATATGAGCATTCGATGCAACCGAGATGTACCCAAGGAAGTTCCGACCGAAATGATGAAATCACTTTTGGCTGCAGATCCAGATGTCGTCGACCTTGAGCGACAGTTCAAGAAGCTATACACTCAGATCAAGCGGGATTTTAAGTTTATCAGATGCGCGTCGCAAACGATTCGAAAGCAGTACGAAGATGTTCGAAAGAACCTCACGAATGTTAAGAAAAACCTGAAAGACGAGATTGAGAAGGAATTCCGAAAGGATTACTTCTTTCGTGTTCATAACGAGATGATGAAAAAGCAATTGCATAGACCATCCAGCAAGACCTTGGAGGATAAGGAGGATACGCCTATTATCCAACATCAACTCAATGAGCGATATCAACTACAGCAGGTTCTGTGCGATTTCTCCAAGGACTTAAATCAACAAGATATTGTCTCTCGAAAGATTTCTGCTATCAATCTCATGGTCGCCCTCGCGTCTCGACAAGAGTTCCAAACTCGCAAGCCACGGTCTGCTTTAATCCTCAAGGACACAGACAAAAAGGAGTCTCCTGCTCCGGCTTCCCCCCCCCATCACCTGATGAATTTCCTGTGATCTGCGCGAAGACCCAATGTATCATTTGCATCGGGAACGACCGTCTTTCGTACGAACAACGGACGCGGTCCTTTCGTCGTGTTGCTCATATGTGGGACCATGTTGAGAGTGTTCATTTGCGCGATCAAGCAGTGAGTGGAATTTTTATTTGCCACCATCCTATATGCAAAGCTAAGGGGCTGGTTCTTAACAATTTGATACATTTTAAGAGCCATGTAGCCAGAGCCCATGGGATTGAGCTTCGACCCTGAGCTTTGACCCTGAGCTTTGACCCTGAGAATATTTATCCTCACTAGTATATTATCTTGTATTATGGCTTTGTGAGAGGAAATCAGCAGTGTACCTTCTCTGAGGCCAGCCAACTTTTAAGTTTGAAGCAGTCAAGCAGGGGATTGAACAATTGTTTCCAATCGAGAAGTAACTAAGTAACTAATGGTTGAGATTACTATTTAAGTTGAGCACGAAGCTCTATATACTAAGGAAATACATTCTGCTTATATAGACCTTTCTCTATTGGATAAACTGCTCGACAGTCTATCAGTCGATCTCCGGTAGACTGCTCGACTTTCTATCAATCTATCTGTTACGTGCTATCGTTCCGTCCCCGAGGTTCTACTAATGTCTGCTGACAATTGAGCCTAAGGTCTTCAGGTACTATAGTTCATAATATAGTTTTAAACATAATTTACATTATATATTTCATTTATATTGTGGTTATCAATCAAAGAAAATTTAAAGAAAGTTTGGAGACAAAATATTTATAGCCTTTTGATCCTGCTCTAAATTTTGTTGCAAAAATTCTTCCAGAAGCCAAACACCACATCGAACAATTTCCTACAAAGAGCATGAGATTTCGAAGAGAACAAGGGAATCAAGGTACATACCCGTACTTTCCAGTATGACGCGAAGATGTATTGTAACTTCTTCATATCTTTAAGCTCTCCCGGAAGCTCATATATATGACCACGCTTCAAGTAAAATACATCCTTGCCAATACAAGACATAATAAGAAGCTGGTGTCGACGACCTAGCTAGGACACTATGCTTCTCCCAAGAGTTACAGGGATGCGATGACTCTCACCTGTACGTAATGCATCCTACGAACCTTCGATCTTGTTATCGGAGAGCTAAGTAGAGTCGCTGGAACTGGGTGGTGATCGTACACTAATCGGAGGCAGTACTTGGAGCGAAGGTACACGCAGTTGAGCGTCGCTGAGGCGCTCGCGACGAGCCCGGAATAGAGGACTACCAGCGAAACGGAGATGAAAACCATCCGATGGTCGAAGATATGAATGACGAATTCAAAGCGGTACCAGCCCTTTCGAGTCTGCAATGGGATGCAGAGCCTGATGGGTGACGTATTTCATGAGCTTCTAAGCTGAACCAGCCCTTACGAGTCTGCAATGGGATGCAGAGCCTGCAAAGGAAACTTTCGTAAATGAAGGTCGACAGGACACCTCTAGGGTGTTACGAGTATAGTCCGGAATCCAACAATGCGTATGGCTTGTAAGTATATCTTGCTAGAAGTTCATAGATGGTTGAGGGGAATAGTAGTGTAAAGGAGCAAATCAGACAGTGTCTTTTTGAGTCCAGTGGAAGATGAAAAGGGGAAGAGAACGATTGTAAAGGGTTTATAGAAGGTCTAATGAACATTGTAACGTATGTAAAAGGATATGGTGTGGAGGTTTCTGCGGATTCCAGAGAAGCGCTGTTATAGAGATAGATCCAAAGATGATAATACGGGATTACAATGCTTTTACTAGGGGCTACAGCATTTTTCGATTCTGATCTGGCGCATCCGATATGTCTCGAGTCGATTCTTTACACGGCTACGAACTATACATTGGGAGGAAGGGTTGTACAAGGGCACTTTGGTTAGTGAGCTGGAAACGCTGTATTCTGTGCTGCCTGGCTAGGGGTTAAGACACAGCAAAGCTTGCAAGATACGGTCGGCCTTGTTGTGCAGGAGAGATCCGGCAAGGTAACGCGAAACGGTGCACAAGCCGCGGGGCGTAGCGTATAATCTCTTCCTCCCCCTTCCCTTCTTTCAAATCGCGTTTGCGACGAAGCAACTCTATTCCAAACTCGAGAACATGCTGCCGAGCTAAAGCAACGCCAGCTAGAGTTCCCAGACGGTACTCACTGCCTCCAATCCCTGATTTTAATCAATCATTTTTTTTTCTTTTCCCGACTGGCGTCTTCCGCCTTATCTACAGTATTGTCTTCTCCCTCTTCATGTACATTCAGAAATCCTCTATGTCGAATGTCGACTTGAGCCAAGGTCATCCGATATTGTATCGAAGGAGTATCTATACAGTAGAACGACTTTCTGAGGATAAAGTTCAAGTATCTGAATTCATAGGATAAAAATTGTTGTGCTGATTTCGATTTTTAGAAGTCAATGTATGTTGTCTGGAGGGCAGAGGCAGGGGTTCGGGAGGCTGCAGTAGAGGCATATGTCTTGGTGGCTATTGAAATACTATCTGTTGCAGTATTAATGGAGGTTGCTGTTTTCGTATCTCTTGAACAGATTCGTGAGTTTTAGATATGTATTTTGAACTCCTTGGAGTAGAATTCTGATATTCTCGACGCTTTGATAGAGTTGAGTAGAGGTAGGTTATCACAGAATCTTGTTGTAAAGCGTGCTAATAATCTTTATAAGAGTTCTATATATATAAATCAATATAGAGTCTCTATTATATATATCAAAGTCATCAAAGCCCTTTATACCACCCCCGAGTTTGTTTATATGCTCTTCAATTAGGTCTGAGTATGACCCAAGTAAATTAAGGCCACGTTGAGGGTCCCATCGCTGCTTCCAGAGTACAGGGCAATACCCCAGAGGCTGGGTATAGCTTCTACGCGCTAGAAACTTTAGGTCTGATATGTTTTCAGGAGTTGGTTTCCAAAATTTTTATTGAGCTTTGAGAAATGTTTTTTTCAAAAACTTGTAAAGTTAAATTTAGAAGCGGGATTTCTAAGCTTCAATATCTTACCTAAATACACCCCAACCAGTAAACATCCAAAATCCTACTTTTGCACATACATAAGGGTCTGTTTCTATGTCCTTTATATGTCCTCCGCCATTGCTCAAAGTCATTTTCTAATGGTCAATACCTCTAATCTAGACATTATCAGCAGTAATCCAGTCAAGGACAGGCTCTGCACTTTTCGTCGGCTCTTCGAGACTGGAGTGATGCTATCCATGCCAGGCTTTATCAAAGTCCTTGTAAGCACGACATACGAGATTATAAAGGCGCGCGAGTCAAGCGTACCACTGTGATTGCGATCGAATGCATTAGTAATGATGGTAGTTATTTAAACACTATGATTATTTGGCCAGCGAATTCCCATCGAAGCAACTGGACCACGTTCCCTACCCCTAAATGGCAATATGCATGCTCTGACTCTGAGTTCTGTTTCAAGAATAATATTCTTTTATGTCGTCTCCCCTTTCATACCTCCCACAAGCTCCAACCTTGTGATGTAGCAGTGTTTGCTCCACTCAAGGCGACTTATCGAGAGACTGCCGCACGATATTTTAATAGAGTTGATAGATGGATAGATTGATTGATTGATTAAATTAACGTCTACACTGAATCTATGACTATCTAAGACGGCTAGGAGCTTTGTAGGCTTCTAACAATAATAAATGGAGGGTAGTTGGCCTTTTTCAACCGTAGCTAATACAGGTTGAGGAGATTGAGAGCCTCAATCTTCTAATGTTTGAATGGGGGAAGTGAAAACTAATCCTAGGGAACCATGTCCGCCTTACAAATACTCTTCGTATATAATAAGGAAAATGACAAATGAAATAAGTAAAATTCAAATTGGGGTGGTAAAACCTCACGATTGAGAATGAATTGACCAGATGGATAGACCGAATTGATCAGATTGACCAAATGAGTTGACCAAATTGACCAAATTGACCAGATGAATTGACCAAATCAACCAAATCAACCAAATTGATCAAATTGACCAAATTGACCAGATGAATTGACCAAATCGACCAAATAAATTGACCATATTGACCAAGGTGATCAAGTATTAGCTGAATTGACCAGAAGAATCGGCCAGATCGAGGATATTGGATGGTTTTAATGTTTGGGTGGGTGATAATTTAACTTTGCAAATTTGCAAAGTTGGTAATATGGTTGTAAAGGGGTTATTCTAACCCTTCCGCTCTTCAGGTTACCCTTTCTCTTTCATCTTGTTCTCTCATCTCTTCCTTTATTCTATTGAGATGCCATGATCTAGTGGCTATCCGCGTGGCTTCGATAAATTCGAGAGCTTTGGTGATTCCTGTTTTCGTATGAAGCTAGTGAGGAGAAGAATGGCTATACAGGGTCATTACAACAGCGGTCGATTCTGGACCAGAAGTTAAAAGAGATGTCTGATCTGGTATCTCTAATTACATCAATACTTGTAAGTTAATGGCAGAACCATAAGAAAGAAGCCCTTGTAGCTTATCTAATGTTCAACCACCTTCCTAGCTTGCGGATTTTCTGTTTCAAAGACCTCGAATTTGCTACTCCAGGCTCTGTAAACTCATTTCGACCTACATTCGACCCAGCAGACGCAACTTGCAACGCTTGAAGCCGATCTTCAACTTGCCTGGACAATTTAGAGGAAGGCCCTTGGACGGTTGTGTATCCAGACAATGCTCGATTATACATTGCCCTTGCCATGTCTTTCCGGTCAGTTTGCGATAAGAGGTTTCCAAAGTTGAACATAGTATTCAACGCCGGTAGATAAGACGAGGCAAGTTCAAGACCAAGAGCGTTCTCATAGCCTTCCAACGCTCGAAGATACATCATCTCGGCCTCTGCTAGCTTGCCTTGGTCAGAGTAGAGGTGGCCTAGGTTGTGGACTGTACCGAGTGTTGATGTGTGGTCTGGTCCAAGTGCCTTCTCCTTACCTTCCAACGCTCGAAGATACATCTTCTCTGCCTCTGCTAGCTTGCCTTGGTGAGAGTAGAGGTGGCCTAGGTTGTGGACTGTACTAAGTGTTGATGTATGGTCTGGTCCAAGTGCCTTCTCCTTACCTTCCAACGCTCGAAGATACATCTTCTCTGCCTCTGCTAGCTTGCCTTGGTGAGAGTAGAGGTTGCCTAGGTTGTGGACTGTACTAAGTGTTGATGTATGGTCTGGTCCAAGTGCCTTCTCCTTACCTTCCAACGCTCGAAGATACATCATCTCGGCCTCTGCTAGCTTGCCTTGGTCAGAGTAGAGGTGGCCTAGGTTGTGGACTGTATCGAGTGTTGATGTGTGGTCTGGTCCAAGTGCCTTCTCCTTACCTTCCAACGCTCGAAGATACATCTTCTCTGCCTCTGCTAGCTTGCCTTGGTCAGAGTAGAGGTTGCCTAGGTTGTTGACTGTATCGAGTGTTGATGTGTGGTCTGGTCCAAGTGCCTTCTCCTTACCTTCCAACGCTCGAAGATACATCTTCTCTGCCTCTGCTAGCTTGCCTTGGTCAGAGTAGAGAACGCCTAGGTTGTGAAATTCCCAATATAGTCCGTCTATATCTACCTTGGCGTCTTCTATAAAGAAGGCCTGTCGTGTTGCGTGTTGAAGGAGACGCCGCTGTGAGAGCCACCAGTACTTTTCATTTGTATCAGGAACCTCCGAGGCTACACAGGTTAAAGCCAGATGTGCAAGGCTCTTGTCCCACTCCTTGTTAAGCACAAACACTATCCATGAGTGGACACAACTATGTATACTATACCCTCTAGCCCCAACCTGCTGCTGAGGAGACCTGTCTGGATCAACCAGTCCAAAGGTACATAGTAGAGTGATGGCCTCATTAAAGTTCAGTTCGTCCTTCATAAGCTTCTGTATCCATTCATCGTCTATAGAGTTTGCATGCCGAAGGAGGTCAAACCACAGATCCTCTCGATGAAAATATGCCCATAGCTTGAGTAGTTTTGCTGATGCTTTATTCTGTTGTTGGATCCGATCGAAAGTGATCTGCCATGTCGTACATAGTGTACGATCTACATAGGAATCCAATAGGGGACTTGTCATCTGAAGCTTCAACCATGATGTCTTATAGAGCTGAAGATAATCCGAGAAGCTCGTCGTTACGTGCTCGAGATATACCCCTGCTGTAGATAAAGCAAGTGGTAGGCCGTCTAGTTCTTTGACGAGTGCTATAGCATCAGAATCTGCCTTATTAGTATTATATTATTTCCCACTATCAATTATACCAACATACCCTTTTCAATACCCTTACGTCCTGACATATTAGACACAATCTCAAGACCTTCCCTGACATCCAGCCTCTGAACATGAATTCGTATACCCTGCTTAACTTGTGATGATCGTGTCGTAATGATGATCGAGCCGTGATCAGATTGAGGGAGGAATTGACGTATATCGACTGCTGAGTTATCGGGATTATCAGATCTTTTAGGATTATCGAAGTTATCGTAGATCATTAGCCACCTTGTGTTCTGCGTGGAGTCAAGCCAGTCCTTGACTCCACTGATAATTTGATCGAGGTCTTTATCTTGGTCTATGCTGGATAGCACACTGGTGGAAGGATGATGTCTCAGCACCTGTTGAGCAATGTCCCGAAAGCTCAGCTTGAGTGAGTCTTCGTCATTCGCGTTCAGCCAGAAGATCGCCGTATATTTCTCCTTGTGTCGTCTGGCATATGTGGTCGCTAGCTGAGTCTTTCCCATACCCCCAAGACCATGGAGGATGACACAGGATCGACTACTGTGATCTTGAAGTAGCTCGTGAATTTCCGATAGCTCCTTCTCTCTAGCGACAAACTGTGTAGCTTCGGGAAATGACGCGAGGTTGAGCCCAACAGCAAATTGCTCAAAGTTGGCCCCTGTACTCGTCAGTTTCGTTGCTTTAGTTAGTACATCTATGTAAACAACTGACCCTTATACATCCTGTGAATCTCATCCTCCAACCGCCTAAATGCCTGGTCCCTTCTCTCGCCGTAATTTGGCACCATAGATACATCGAAGATCCCGATTAAGCAGTAGGCTTCATCTTCTTCAATAGTAGTATTACGGTGCTCTGCCCATGATCTCCGCTCTTTGATGCTAAAATTTGACAATGCATCACCTCGGAGAGCTTTGTTTGCGATACCGGTAATTTCGTGTATCTCAGACTCAAGCGACAACTTGTTTCCAAGTCGTTTACCCTCCGAGCTAAAGAAGTCAACCAGCCTTGGTGCAATAAGCTCCTGAAGCGTCCAGCCTCGAGTGAACCAACGACTCTTCCTGAAAGCTTCCTCCCATGCCCTCTGGTCATCTACCCCAGTGTCGGGCTTGGAGACATCCGAAAGGTAGACGTAGCAGCGTGCAGCGTTCTGATACCACCGAAACATGGAGTTGATCGCCGCGTTAAGCTCGACCGAATTCTTCTTATCGATGCAGCAGGTATCAACCCAGAAGTATTCCAGTCCATCTACTGCGGCTTGCTTCGCGCAGAACTGTATCTTCCTCCACCCAGCCTTATTCACAGTCTTGCTCTTGTTCTTGCTTTTTTTCAAGTCTTGATAGACAACCTCCTCTTCTCCCCAGGTATGAGAGAGTATTGCGTAGGTAGGGACTTCGCTGCTGGTAAATTCGCGAAAGACGATCTCGCCATTGGGTTTGCGTTGCAAGAGGCGTATAAAGGACATACTGGATGTTTGCAAGCGATTTTATAGCAAGTGCGACTTGTATCACTAATTCGGCAAATTGACACAAGCATTGCTATTTGAAGATCGGGATTTTGAAGGTTGGAACGTTGAAGAACTAAGCATAAGAAGGATATGCAATTGTAGTCGTAGGCGCTGCTGACGAGGCTGTATCGTGGTGTAACCTGGCCAGCCACTTACATGGCGAAGGCAGACAGAACACAAAGGACACTTCATTTTATGGAAACCTTATTCATTACAGATTGGATTCTGAGAGAAATTTATCCCTTATTGTTGAAATACCAACTTCTATAAAGTCAAAGAGTAATAAGATGCTATAGGTAGGATTAAAAGGACAGGTCAGTTATGAAGGCATCCAAGGTCGTTGAAAGAGGGACTTCTTTCGTATGGGCCACTCTTTGCTCTGCTTGGAGAATATCGGGGAGCGGGAATTTCCGGCAAGATCATATCCAGCCACAAACGCTGCTGTCATATGTTTGGCAGCCACAGATTTTATTACAATTTTACTACAAGTAACTAGATGTTGGTGATTTGCACCCTGTTTTCAGCGGTTTTCTCCCGCTGTTTTACGCGGCTATTCCACTCGCTTAACCACTTATCCTCAGGCCGCCAGAAATTTAACGAGCTTAGGCTCTTGCTGCTTTACAGACGCTGTGCGATGACATTCTTCCTAATTCCCATTCCAAATTCCCAAACTCTAAACTCCAAACTCTAAACTCCAAACTCCACACCAACCTGCTCTCACCCACTCTGCCTCTCCTTCTTGGGTATCTCCCCGGAAAATGAAGGCATCCCCAAAGATGGTTCGCAGTGAAATGTAAGTCACAGCCACATTAAATTTGTGGTCAAAAGGTATTTAATCCAGCTTTTCCTCCGTCATCTTCTCCATTTTCTTATCTCACACTTCAACTACTCAAACTTTGCTCTTTCTTTTACAAGCTTCTCATTCTACAAACTTCATTCTGGAATTGTTTAGTTCCTACTCTCATGCGTTATTGAATTTATATCACCACAGCCCAAGAATCATCGCTCTTCAATCATCAGAAACCAAACAGATCGAAAACATCAAGTATAACCTCATTATATTCAAGTGCTGCAAGTCGTAACGATCTTGTGTATTCTGTTATAGGTAAAATACCCGCTTTATTCTCTAGCCTCCTCTACCATCAAAATATGCTAATGTCTCGTCGCAGAGCCATTGAGCCACTGCAAATCGCGATATGCCTTGCCCTCTTCCTCGACGATATGCTCAACGTCGAGCCCTCCGTCACGATAAATATGGACCACCCGCCCCAATTTTACAAAACGAGAAAGAACAACCACGAACATATGAAACGCGGGTTAAAAGAAAGAATAAACTGAATCAGCGGCAAGGATCGTCTCCTGCTACTGTGGATAGGTCTGGTCTTAATCAAGATTCAGGCTATAATTCTCAGTCCGATCTAGAATTCGGCACCGATGCTGAAGCTAGTTATTATCAGCAGATGATGAACGAGTTTGAAGCAGAAGGGGTTACATTATCGAATCCTAGTGATGAGACTAAAGCTATGATGGAAGCAGAATTGGAAAGGTGGGAACAGTAAGAACACATTTTGCGAGTATTTGAGTTATGAATGATTGCTAACTTTCTTTCAACAGATTTTGCAAAGTCTCGAAGATCGACGAACCATTAACGACCATCAAAATGTGCAAAGCACCAATTTTCAAGGCTTACCTCTTCTGCGAGTGAAGAACTCACGAATAAAAAAGGAGTCTTCTATCATCACATGTTGGAAAGTTCTTAGCATGGTATATGCACGATTAGCGGAGCGTTATATGGATGAAGGCGTTCTCTATGATATCCGTAATGTATGTGTTTATCTTTGCTCTTTTTTCTGTCAGTAGATTATACTGATCTGGCAATAGTGGATCCTGCAGAACTTGACAGTCAATTTTGGACTTAACGATTCAGAAAAGGAAAAGTCGGGGCTTTTTGTTGAAGATTTATGCACTCTTCAGAATGGCCATTGGGTTCGCGATACTGAGGTGTATGCTCATGAACGCCTCCGAGTTCAAATGTCTCCCTTTCTGAATCTTGCTGGCTGTACTGCCACTAGGCCAAAAGCTCTCGTCGGACTTTTGTACCAAGACATCGAGTTCCAACTGTTCCCTCCTCTGATCAAGGGCCGGCCACCAATTGTTGTGATGAAGCTTAACCTTAAGCGAATCAAACGGTCAGGTGGGAAAAAGAAGCAGTGAGTGGTATTTAGTTCTGTATCTTCAACCTATTAATTTAAAATAGGAAGATATTTGCATTTTATGAAGCTGAAGATTTGGCATGTTGCGGAGTAACTTTTATGTTAGCTTTAGCGCTTGCTGAAAAGTTGTTATACCGGAACGAGAAGAGCTTTGGTTATCGAGGAAAGGCTGATTAGTCGTAAACTGGTTATTTTTCGAGATATCAGAAAAAAAGGAGCTGATAATATTTCGAAGATCCAAGTCTGGATTTACCAGTGAAGTTAGCAAAAATCGAGGTTCCGATTCGTCGACCAGTCATCCAAAGAAAGTTGTACCGGGTCGGATGCTCCTGGAGCATCCGATAGAAGACTTCACAATGTTCAAAACTTGTATGTGAGCCACAGTGGAATATGAGAACGATATTTCGTGGAAAGTGACTATTTTTAGTCATGATTGTGCTTAGTTCCTCTGAGGTCGAGCATTCTTGGAGTATAAGCTCGAGCTTTAGCGGACTACCCATCTCCGGCATAACGGGATATTTCATAGAATTAGAGTGGTTATCTTCTGAGAGATGAAGCTGGATCAAATCACATAATCAGACTCAGCGTATCGAGAATTGGGGGAGAAACCGAGTATGCACAAGCTTACAATAGGAAGATCGTCGATCATTCGGCTAACTATTAGAGACTTTCCGACATATTGGTCTCCAAGAACAAGGAAGTAAATGGTTTCTCTACCGTCATTGGATATACTGAATAAAGTACAGAAGGTGAAATGAGGTCTGGGAAGCGTATTTGTGTTATTCTTCCCTATAATTGTGCAAAATGCTTACACTGATTGCCTCGTTCCACAGCTTGCTCTTATACAATGAAATGGATGTTCCCCCCTTCTGATAGAACGGGGATCAGGTCTCGTAGCCCTCATAGCTTGTTCTACTTAGTAAAGAGATCAAACAATGATGAGAAGAGCTAACCAGATAAAATCTCTGCAAGTGCTTGGACGTTTATGCGAATTCTTTAACTGATCCCATGGGGATCGCTAAGCACTTTCTTATATTAGGTGATAATGAGACTCACATTTCACTTAACACATGATTTGGTGCGCATTTTTAGCGCCCGCAACAGCATTCATTTCTCTGAAAGAATTCTAGCTCCGGTACTCTGGTCAAACCCTTTCTCGACTTCGACTATGCCTTATTGTGATATTAGAATATTTATTTTTGAGATACAAAAGTCAACAAGTTACTTTTTCGTAATCCCCGGAACTAGGAGGGACAGCAAGGATACTGTAGTTTGAATACAGTGGTTGGAAGGGTAAATATTGTAAGACATTTAAGCTTATTCAACTAGCGACCTAATATTATTGGTCAAAACCCTTGTATAGGGAGCTACTCTTTGGTTTGTTTTACAATACTTGCCCTTTCAACCTATATAGGAGATTTACAATCTGAAAAGCATCAATGAGGGTATGGGAGTCAAGGGTCTAGAGCAATATTCGGACAGTGGTAGAGAGGGGCTTTCAACACAAACTATGTTTGGGATGCGCAACGCATCCTTAACTTTTACAATTGAAGATGACTACAATAATATAAATCATATCACTTTGAGAATATAGTATGTATAAACTTCCATCATATCCATTCTACATATATTACGATGGAAAACCATATTGGGACCAGGGAGGAAACGTATATTGGGAACATCCAGCTGGATACAAAAGACACTTTGTTAATGGAGAATACCGATGGTATCTTAACAATGCGAACAAGGCGTTAGATACTCCAAAATTGGAGTAGAGAACGGGGGTATGGCTTGAGTTTTGGAATTCAACATCTTTGCTTAGTTTGATCTACTCGGAGTTTAACACATCCGATAACTTTGCTGTTGGTGGTTTGTGAATATTAGGTATTGAATTACAATCAGATTTCCTAACAGCTTTTAAAGTATACTAATCTCCAAATATGATGCTGTTTCCCTTCAATCATTTACTTCCGGTCCTAGAATCGTTCCCGAATCTTCTTTGGCAAAATAGGTGGATCTAACATCCACCTTGGTTTGGCGTATATCATTGGCAAATATTCACGGATGATATCGCTATCCTCCACCTTGAAAAGACCTTCCAACTCGATGAAGTTCTGTTCTTTAACTGATTTTCCATCTCTTCTCCACTCCTCAGTTGCTGCCTTTGCCTGGTCGAAATCAATAACCCTTACTTCTTCGCGCTGAGGGTGCCACATAAGATTTCTAAATGCAACATCCCCGTGAAATATCCCTTTGTTTCCAATAGCTTCCAGAGCCTTTTTATATTTCCAATACATAAGATCGTTTTTGGCATCGGTATCATCCAAACGTCGAAAGCCCTCGAGAAATTCAAGTGCAATTCCTTTATGCACTAACCCGTCTTCATCCTTCCAATAGATTTCCCCGAAGCATTTAGGAATATAAACGCCTTGTAAAGATGCGAGATGCTCATAAGTATCAAGCTCGTCTTTACTATCCCCAAACTCCTTTGCCACGAATATCTTGGGAAGTTTCGAGTCGAAGTCGTTATTGTTGTTGTTGTCGGAATCTGGGTCTTGGTCGTTGGCTGAAGGATAGCGACAAATAAATATGCAATTGTTTCCACCTGGATTGATTTGCTGGGCAGTGACTTTCACAGTAACAGTCTCTGAATTCGACATATCGAGATCCATTTGCCGATCGTTGCTTGTTTCGCAAAGTTGGAATTTGTAGTCTGCTAAAGGAAATTGAACTTGTAGAACTTTGTGCTGCTCGTTTGCATCTTCGGTCATTGGAAAGGATGAAGAGGGTAGAGGGGGTGGAGGTGGAGGTGGAGGTGGAGGCAGATCAGGAGTTCTTATAATGATCATCATTAATTATTGTACATACAGCTCAGATAGCAGAAGAGTAGAAGGTGTCTGTGAGGAGAAGTCTTCAGCTGGTAGATTTTGTACAAATTGAAGTAAAGTAGTACAAGAAAACAATAGTCAATGGGAACATGCATATAACAATCGAACAAATCGATTGTAGACTTTATTCTTTCACTCTTCTCGATTCTCTGAGATTCTCAATATATCTTTCAATTTTTATTTTTGAATCTCATTTTTGGTTCATTATACAAAGGAAGGGTTGAAAGCTCGAAGTAAGATTTGGTGGGGTTTGTCATATGCTCACGCGCAACCGCCCGATAGTGACCGAGAGGCGGACATTGATACTTTCATACAAAAGTATTCATAGTTTTTCGCGAACAATAGTAAACCGAAAGGAAAGATGACAGCTTACTTTGAGTTATTTGGGTTTCCCTCTAAGGTATGTATTGGATGATTGAAATGCAAACTAGTACTGACAATTAAAAGCTACTTTCTGATGTACTCCTCATACAGTATCCTATTCTTGGCAGCCGGTGAATAGTTATCTTCTTTTGGAGCCTGCAGATTAGCGATACATTTCCCTAGTTATATCCACAAGGTATATTCAGCATCGAACATCCAATAACATTGACTCGGATACAAATATCATTAAAAAGCTTGTGGTAAATATGATGGCCATACATAAATAACTTATCCAAAAGCAAGTAGAGAACTTTGCAGTTAATCTTTTGTTGATAATAATTAGCAAAAGAACCTGCGAGTATGATATCAGCTCAACTAAGCGCTTTGGAAGTGTGCCTAGTTTACGAACTACTAGATATCTGTACCAAAGGCCCTAGGGCAAACAGGTGGTGGTGTTACTACAACAATGAGACTTGCCACTAAGAGCTGAGATAGCGTCAATTTTAGATTATATGGTATTTTCAAATTATGCGTATAGAAGAAAACTTAGTTTGGAGTTTGGAGAAGATTAGGTTCTCATCAAGATCAATGTTTTAATACCTCCCTAGTCTATAGAGAAAATGGAAATTTGATAAATATGGATGATAAATTAAAAATGGGTTCAAATAGAAACATCGACCTGATATCTATAACGCTCTTGCCTCCATCAGCAGTCAATCTCATCCGAACTCGAATCTTCAAGAAACCATCACCAAGCCTCAGTACTGAGCTCACTCATCCGTTCTGGATCAATGCTCTTGGCACTGATCACCACTGAGCCATTCACATAACCCCTACTGTTATTGTCGTAACAACAAACCAACTTCATATCCAAAGGTATTCCCCTCACTTCCTTCACCGGTCCTCATTCAACACAGCAGGGAAAGAATAGCTCAGACGCACTTTGCGTGGTTTTGTCATTACCACATGGGTCGACCTCATTCTGTGATCATCGAGGGGACGTGTGGCAAAAGGGAGGCAGCTCTTGCGCGGTTAGACAAGCCAAGCCTTCTCGTAATAGATAGATGTTGTGGTCCTTCACAAAGCCATCGTTTTCGATATCATACTATGCTTCATATCCAGAGGAATTAATTTGCTTGCTTTGCCAGAGGACGGAATAGGCGTAATTACTTCTTGAGCTTGGTAGAGTACTGCACCTGGATTGCTTCTAGCGTCCGGTGCATCATGGATCTACTTCCACAAGCAACCACTCTTTTTCATTTTAAGGATCGTCTTATTTTCGCTTGGTGTCCATAGCGCTGAAATTCTCCTTTTTCGCATTGCTGGCTGCACCTTCGAATATATGATAACACTACAGGTGCTTAAGGGTTTTGCTTTCTGTACTTTGGAATATACAACAGCATTGCAAGGGGTTGGAATCTCTGCAGATTTTGAATTTTTAGAGCTAATACCAGATGGTGTCGAAAAAGCAGAGGGATAGCGATGGTGATTATCGATAGGCGTTTGTAGATGTCTGTCACAGCCCTGGGACTGTGCTATATCTATCTTAATGTCATGGCGCTTTCTAAGACGATCTTTAATACTACGTTGATGAAATGACGTTGAATCGTAATTGGTAGGTATTAAAGTGATTTTTTGCCGTTTTCTAGGTCGGAATTCGTCATCCTCGTCACTTGAATTAGGACTAATGTCACCAGAATGATCAGTGTCGCTGATATTCCCCTGCTGCCATTGATTTTTCCCCCATCTATCTTGAGCACGCTCGTTCTCGTCATCTTCCCATGTCTCTCCTATCGCCACCTTTTTATGCTGTCGCTTCTTTGGCCAATTTTCATTGCAATCTTGACGGTGAGACGGAGGTTTATGCTCAACCCCCAAAGCAGCTTCTTGAGATTGACATTGAGCTTCAAATAGATCAATGAATGGCTGAGCTTTCAGATGTTTCCTTAAACGTACCGGAATTGGGCATGACACAACATATAATCTCGAGTTTCAGCTGCAACATATCCTAGAGCCTCTTCATCTTCCCATTCTTTCCCAAGCATTGGATATTGATATCTGATGAATTGACTTCCACAAGAACTTTCATTCCTTACAATATTTTACATTCCAAAGAACGCTTAGAAACAGTACAAATTAAGAGGAAACGTATTCTATAGGAATCGGAAGAATATGAAACGATAATCAGGATAAAACATGGTTGCTCTTGAGAGAAGATCCATAATGCACTTCCGCACTGGATTATAATGGCGATTCAAATACAATACTTGACAAGACCCAAAAAGTAATTATATTGGAAATTCATACACCAATCCTCTGGAACTTTTTATTGTATTCATCAAACTCAAGATCTATTCGAAGTATATTATATGTAGATTTCTCTTTCTCCTCTTTTGTGACCAAAAGGGTGTTTATAGACTAGCAATTGTATTTGACTTAGAATCTACAGGTGAAGAGCACCTGTAGATGGGGATAGCTACTCTATATATACACAAATGAATGGCCTAGCCGCAATGGCTAGGCAAAAAGAAGTCATATTTATCCCTCCAATGATGTTGACCTGAAGAATGATTATATGAACCCAATTAACCACTCCTCAAGGGTGGCGTCACTTTTGGGCAACAAATGATCTTACTTTACCGACAACCATTGATACCTAGTACTTGTCCGGATCTGATCCTCAGACCACCTAAATCGTATACTAATCCCGAGTAATCGTATCATGTGTGAATGTGGTTAATGTACCTGAGGTTTCTTATATAATAAGGGTAGGAGGAAAGCAGGGGTTTCTGTCACGTCTTTCATTATTTTTAAATTTTAAGTAATAGAATCGATATATTTTTCACTACTATTGTTAAACAAAGCTTAAGCAAATATTTGAACAAGGCTAGTAATTTATTCAATATGATTAATCATTATGAAACTAATATTGACTTTTAATAAAATGATTAGAATAATAGTATTCTAAAATCATAGCATTCTACCATAATCAGAGATAAACTCCAATATATATATATATATATACAGCATATGATACAAAGCTGGGAATAGAATCGAATTTACATCTTTCTCTTTATGCTTTCAGATCTTCAATTCTAATAATGATTAGCTCGAAGCTATATCAAATAAAATAATTCTTTATATTTCTTTGTACCAATAAAACTACCACATCACTACACTAGAACATACTGGAATCAAGGTGGCAAATAGAAAGTCTATATAATCATAGACTTCCCCCAACCTCTCTGTTAAAGAGAGAGAAAAAAAAAGGGATATTATATTCAAGATATAAATAAGTTAGTTAGTAATGGATATATTGAAACTGATTTTTACTTAGATAATATGAAATTTTCACTCAAATTTCAGAAAGAAAATGCCACCGGTGGGAAATGCCATGACTATAACTCCGTTACAAAAATATGTACTAGTTGGCCGATAGTCTGAAGGTAGCCAAAAAATATCTCGCACTTCTTCATCTAATCTTTCAGCTATCCAATGATTTGATATAAAGTACCGTTCAAAGGCTGAGGATGCCTCTAAACCCGAATGATTTTTGAGAGTTTGAAGCGATTCGCCCGTGGCCGTGTCCCAGAGCCGGATCGTCTGATCATAAGAGCCTGAAGCTACCTTTGTGCCATCTGGTGAGAAGGCAACTGAGCTAACCCAATGCGAATGACCCTCGAGCGTTTGAAGCGATTCGCCCGTGACCGCGTCCCAGAGCCGGATCGTCTGATCATAAGAGCCTGAAGCTACCTTTGTGCCATCTGGTGAGAAGGCAACTGACCTAACCCAATGCGAATGACCCTCGAGCGTTTGAAGCGATTTGCCCGTGGCCGCGTCCCAGAGCCGGATCGTCCAATCGCCTGAGCCTGAAGCTACCTTTGTACCATCTGGTGAGAAGGCAACTGAGTAAACCGCATCCAAATGACCCTCGAGCGTTTGAAGCGATTCGCCCGTGACCGTGTCCCAGAGCCGGATCGTCCGATCATAAGAGCCTGAAGCTACCTTTGTACCATCTGGTGAGAAGGCAACTGAGTAAACCGCATTCGAATGACCTTCGAGCGTTTGAAGCGATTTGCCCGTGGCCGCGTCCCAGAGCCGGATCGTCCAATCGCCTGAGCCTGAAGCTACCTTTGTACCATCTGGTGAGAAGGCAACTGAGTAAACCGCATCCAAATGACCCTCGAGCGTTTGAAGCGATTCGCCCGTGGCCGTGTCCCAGAGCCGGATCGTCCGATCGTCTGAGCCTGAAGCTACCTTTGTGCCATCTGGTGAGAAGGCAACTGAGCTAACCCAATGCGAATGACCCTCGAGCGTTTGAAGCGATTCGCCCGTGACCGCGTCCCAGAACCGGATCGTCTGATCATAAGAGCCTGAAGCTACCTTTGTGCCATCTGGTGAGAAGGCAACTGATGTAACTCCATCCGAATGACCCTCGAGCGTTTGAAGCGATTCGCCCGTGGCCGTGTCCCAGAGCCGGATCGTCCGATCGTCTGAGCCTGAAGCTACCTTTGTGCCATCTGGTGAGAAGGCAACTGAGCTAACCGCATCCAAATGACCCTCGAGCGTTTGAAGCGATTCGCCCGTGGCCGCGTCCCAGAGCCGGATCGTCCGATCGTCTGAGCCTGAAGCTACCTTTGTGCCATCTGGTGAGAAGGCAACTGAGCTAACCCAATTCGAATGACCCTCGAGCGTTTGAAGCGATTCGCCCGTGGCCGCGTCCCAGAGCCGGATCGTCTGATCATAAGAGCCTGAAGCTACCTTTGTGCCATCTGGTGAGAAGGCAACTGATGTAACTCCATCCGAATGACCCTCGAGCGTTTGAAGCGATTCGCCCGTGGCCGTGTCCCAGAGCCGGATCGTCCGATCGTCTGAGCCTGAAGCTACCTTTGTGCCATCTGGTGAGAAGGCAACTGACCTAACCCAATTCGAATGACCCTCGAGCGTTTGAAGCGATTCGCCCGTGGCCGCGTCCCAGAGCCGGATCGTCCGATCGTCTGAGCCTGAAGCTACCTTTGTGCCATCTGGTGAGAAGGCAACTGACCTAACCCAATTCGAATGACCCTCGAGCGTTTGGAGGGCGGCACTCCAATTTGATCGTACTCTTGATATTTTATAAATCCAACTCGGGATACATTTTTGAAATGTTTTTCGAATAATACTATTCTCTGGAGCAAAGGAAAGGGCTGAGCAATAGATTTGAAGAGGAGCTTGTTCAATTCCTACTCGGTTATAAAGGACGAAGCGCTTGGCATCATGAATATAAGCGGAAAGTTCAGGAGCTTTCTCAACCTTCATATTTATCAGTTGAAGTTATTTGAAGCTATTTGAAGCTGTTTTGACTTACCAAGATATAATTTTCTAAAGAACTTATTGCAACAATGCACCCAGAAATGTTTTCCATCAAGCTCATGACCTCCAACCAATGCAGCAAATGCTCTGTTAGAAAATTATAGACTTTGCTATTATTTTGAATATGGTTTTCTGTTTTTGGGGGATTTCCATCTATAAAATGATTGACCCAATAGGTACATGAATATCGTATATACACTAGTGGGTCAGGATCGGGTTGCTTGACTTTGTTAATAGAGAAGCCTGGATGACGCAAGTCGTATATGTTCTCTTTCAATATATTGCTCATTTCTGTTATCGAATTTAGAAATATCTTCTCATTTACCTTGCCGATCCCATTTGGAAATATTGTCTCAGCAGCATTTTCTGATAGGAAATCCTTTGCCGACTTATGAACGAAGAAGATACTCTGATTACGAACGACCAGAAAGGAGCCACAAAGTTGAATGATTTCTTCCAAATCAATCTCCGATCCGATCAGACGTGGCAACTCGCAGAGCGTAATAGGTCGAAAGGCTACTACTACAATAGCCATAAGCTGAAGGCAGAGCTCAGTTACTCCATGCTCTTTTATATTTAGAATTTGCTGTAGCATGCGTTCGTATAAGGGATCCAACTCTCGAGGGTAATAATCTTGTAACATTGAAGTCGTGAAGAATCGAAGTTCTTCAAGATTTTGGCAGACCAAAGCCACCCAAAGGAAGGTCCCGTTCGCATTCTCTAGGAGATACGATTCAACCGTCTTTCTATTTCTTTTAATATTTTTCTTTGTCCTCGCGAGCTTTTCCACTCTATCTCTTACATACCAGTCGACAGCAATAGATATTGTGTGGCTATTTAACTCGAGACTGAGCGATGTTCTCTCCTCAACCGGCCCTAGTACCTCTTCAATTCCAAGCGAGTTACGACTAGAGACAAGCCACTTGATGCGAGGAAACTCAGCTAGGCTCGAAACAATCAGACGAAGTAATTTGACCATATCCTTTTCGCATTCGTCAAGTGCATCAATAATCAAAATTATTGGCTTCAAACTCTTGTCATGCAAGATGTTCTTCAGAATATTAGAGAGCGCCACCCATGCATTGATACCTTCAAATAACTGCTTCCCTGGCACCTCATATTCCTTTTGTAAATGCCGAATGAGGGAAGGCTGTTCATCTAAGAGCATATAAATAAGGCCACGTAGGACGGAGATAGCACTATTAATGGTATCGACGTTACTTTGGCAGAAGAAATAGGCTAAGGCGTAATTATTTGATGTCCGTATTTCGTCTATGATACCACATAACAACATAGTCTTACCCTTCCCAGGATCTCCTCTCACCCATAGCAAGCGGTTGCTTTGGTCGTTGTACCATTGTTGGTATTCCGTGTTTTGGAAGACCCATTCGTATACCTTAAAGAGCAGTCCTCCTTTAAGTTCCTCGATGCGTTGTTTGTCCTTTCGTGGGTCGGTGATGAACAGATCAATTAGGCAGCGCTTATCTAGAGAGGGCTCGATCACACCGTTGAGCCTCCTGAATGCATTATCCCTTCCCTCGCCATAGATAACTGACATAGATACTTCAAAGATACCAAGCAAGCTATATGCTGCGTCTTCTTCTCTCGTCGAAATTCGGTTTTCCGCCCATTTCATTCTATCATCAACACTAAACTTCGATAAAGGAACTCCTTGGAGCGCTTCAATAGCAATTCCCGTGATCTCATATATAATCAACTTCAGAGATTCCCTATCACCAATCCTACAACAATCCCGTGAAAAGAACTCGATTGATATTGGAGCCAGGAGTTCTTGGAGCGTCCATCCTCTTGTAAACCATCGGCTGGCCCGAAAACGCCCTTCCCACACGCTTTGTGGTTGCTCTACACCATTTTGAACGACCTCTACATCTGATAAATAGACATAGCATTTTCTAGCCTTCCCATACCAGCGGAACATAGAGTTCAGAGATTCGGTCAACTCAGAGTCGCTCGTCTTTTTAATGCAACAAGTATCCACCCAGAAATAATCGATGTTGTCATAGGCAGCCTGTTTTCCGCAAAACTGGAGTTTCTCATAACCGGTTTTTTCTTTGCCATTACCTGAGTTTATATCTTCGAAATTGACTTCCTGTTCGTCACTCCCCCATGTATGTGAGAGAATGGCATAAGGAGGAATATTGTTATCTAATAGTGCTTTGGTGAGCCGATATCCGTCAGCATTATCGCACTCTAGCAAGCGCATTTTAGGATTTGGAGTATGCAAAGTTGAGAGATCAGTAGATAATGATAAAGTACACAACAGGAATCAATATAGCGCTGATATCTTGAAGTTGCCCTTGATCATAGATTATCTCGAGAAATTTGTGTGACAATACAACTATTGTGAGGTGTCGAAGGTTATTACCTTTTGGAATGCGGGGTTATACAGGTCAAGCTGACTCACGGCGAGAATGCTCCGACGTTACATCGTCTTTCTGGCTGTATTGCCGACTTTCTCGCCATCATATGTATTATTACGATGATCTACAACATAGCTAGGGAAAATATACTCTCCATATTTTTTTTGGCACGGCTGTAAGCCGCAATGGTATTAGCTGGCTGAGAGGCTAATTTGTGTACAAGTGACCGTTCGGTAGCACTATTCAACTCTCTATTATTCGAAAGATTGAGGGCTAAAAGCTCTGCTTCATTCATATTTTGACTGAGAGCAGGAGCATTAGCAGATGGTACTGATTTAGGTACTCTTCGGCCTCTGCTATTAGGTCCATGATGTACAGAAATGATGCTATTAGAGGAGGAGGGTTACGAGTAGTAATTTGGTTAGAAGTCATGATGATTGATGACAATTTAGGATGTTTATGGCTCTACACTAATCTATAGGGATAATCTATGGATTTAATAACTGTAATGACACAAAGGGAACAATTCTACGATCATTTTGAAGCAAGGAATGAAAGAATCAGGTGGAAAAGTGATAGGAATGATGCTGTCACTTCAAAGAAGAAGCCCATTTTGAAGCATTCCAGAGGTGGATATTAGAATAAAGAATAAGTTCCTTAAGTTCTTTCAATAAGTAGAATACCATACAATCCTGTCGGGATTGGCTAGACTTATGATGGTGATGCTATACCCAAATTCTTTATTGAATAAAGGGATAAGTGAAGGATGATTAAGCAAGGGGATCCCGCGAGGAAATTTTCCGATCCCGGCAACCTGACACAAGGCTCAATAGTAGAAGTGGTTGAAGTTTTAGTACCCAACTCAATACAATAGCTCTACATAATCTTTGTAGATTTTCTCTATATATAATCGAGAATGTTTTGAAATACGAAACCAATGAACACTAGTTATAATAAAGGGAAGGAGAGAGAGAGAATAGAATGCCGGCTTTGTAAAAGGTTCCTCTATCACCTTAAGGCTAGGAGGCGTATTGGTTTAAAATAATTTGCTGTTCAGAAGAGTACACAAAGGCATACATCGTTTTTCATTGATGATGTTGAGGCTAGAGTATATCGTGTGATATTTAGCTGTTCGAGCCACCTCATCGTAAGTAAAATAAGGCTAATGCATTGTGATTCCAAGGGATGATATAGCAAGCCAAAGTTAAATAATGCTGATCACAAGTTCCTTCAAGTCCGTTTTAATTAATTGCCTGAATATATGCATATATACTCGTCATTTTCTTCTGTTTTATTATATACTTATAAATAAACTTAATCGTCTTTATTTACATTAACTTGAACTTAGGGCTAAATACAAAAAATTCTTATCCTAATATCAATTACACTTTTTCTCCTATTCTCCTGTCACCTTCTGGTCATGAGCACCCCAAGCTAGAAATTTATCCCTCAATGCAATCAATCGTTCCCTCTTCTTTTCAACCAATTCCATTTCTTGTCTATTCTCCTTAAGCAACTCTTCAATATCTTCTATCGAAGAACTCAAGAATACATTCTCATCGCTGAGGTGTTTACGGAATGACGTTTTTTGCCTTGTACGTCGACTAGTCGGTGATATATTATCTTAGCTTTCAGATGCTGTTATAGATAAATAAGAAATTACAACAAGTAACTAAAAAGGACTTACTGGAAATTGAATTAGATGTTTCAGAATGCTTACGCTTCTTACTTGATAATGTAATCGAACTTTCTATTATATATTAGATTAGCAAGATTAAGTAAAGATTCGAAGACTTACTAGAGGATGACAGACTTTGATCCTTTTGTACCTTCCCAATGGTCACCAATGGAGCTAATTCCTCGTCACTCGACTCAGTTAAATTAATGACAACAGGGTCTAATGGATACTGCATATGTATAATCGACTACTTTGTCTCTACCTCGGAAGGTTTGGATACCAGAGCTTCATCATCAACTACTTCTGATATTTTTGAACCCTTCAAAGGAGGCTCTGACTCGCAGATAATCCCACTCACTATCTCTACTTCGGAAGGTTTGGATACGATAGCCTCATCGTCAACCACTTCTGAAGTTTCTGAATCCTTCAAAACAAGCACTGACTCGTGAGCAGTTCCATCCAACACCCCCGAGATCGGCGTCTCCAAAAGATTGGGGAAAGACTTAGATTCACAAACACCCTCACTGTCGACAATTCCAGTAGCTGCCGGGCACATCGAAACAGAGAGTTTTGAAGAGGTCTTCGCCGATAAGTCCAAAGGTACTTTCATGATTGAATCAAGCACGCTAGGTATAGAAGACTCAGCAAGGTCTGGCGATTCTTCTTTCCCTGGTTGAACATTCTCTTCGTCAAAGAACTCGATATAAGGATAAAATCCCTCAAATGATATATCCATACTTGCATCTGCAAAGTACTCATCAAAATCAAAGTTCTCTAGGAGCTCGTTGTTAGATTGCCAGGAGTCGGCTACGTTGTTGTTGTCGTTCTTGAGCTCTAAGTGTTAATCTATTGAAGTCATAACGGTGGGAGGGGTTGAAGTCATAATGATAGTTTGATGAGTTGAGATGGAAAATGTTTTGATTGAAAAGAAAGATGAATACCATGATCTCCTTAATCTTTGTTGAGGCAGTGTGCAGCATACTCTTCCCAATAGACTACTATCTAGAATGATGATAGGATGGCGGAAAGTGGTCCAGAATCTCTAGTTAGAATATAAACAGGGAAAATATGTATATTGACATGCCTCTTGCATAGAGCATGAAGAGAATGTCAGCTAGGCAGATTTATCTTGTCATAAATACCTGTCCAGTTCTATTTTGCACTCCTTAACCTTGTTCCGAGAGTCGTTGTATCAGTCTGTCGTTGGGTATGTTGTCGGGAAACGTGGATGAAATGGCCTTTGTTGCATATATACAAGCATGCTCTTTCAGCACAATGTTCTATATTTCGTATTCGTCATCGACGACACGCAGGACCCTTTCCTATCGTCGAGTCATTTTAAAGGTGTGAACACCGCCGTTGTCGTTGATCCGGAGTTCTTCCCTAGTGTCATTACACCGAACCGCATCTTCAAGTTGAAAACCACCTATTGGTCATCCCATCATGCAGTTATCATTCTCCAGGCCGCGAATATCACCCGCGCCAGCCGTCTCTGCACATGATGTGCGGAGCTGATCAACGTTAGCTGTACAGGACCGTTTTTGATTTGTTGCTACTCCCCTGACCACTATGACAACTGTTGTGGCAACTAAAAGTACGTCCAGCAACGGGGCAGGGTCAGCCAGCAAGATGGCCCACAGCTTATGCCTGTGCCTCGCATCGCCCCTGGCATATTCGCTTCTGGGAACTTGAACGAGGATTGAAAGGGGTGCGGACGACGACTCTGCAGACTAAGGAAGGGCAAATAAGACAAAGAAATCTGAAGTAAACAAAAACAAAGCAGTATTAGATTTTACTAGACCTATGTTTTATATAGGTCGACCCATTCTCCGCGCTTGCATCGAAATCTCTGAGGGAGCTCTAGAGTCCCTTGCGCGGGGCTTTCGCTCTCATACTTGTTTTGGCGCGGGGGAGGTTCTGGGTCTACGAAACCATATCTCCCTCCTATATCTGTTTTGGCGCCAAAAGGAGAGAGAAGGAGGGAGGGGAAAGGCGGATTTAAAGCCTTCTGTGGCCGACCTTTCTTTCGTGCTTGTGTTGCTAAGACTTCAGGCGACCTTCCCACATCCTTAGCTTTGCCTTCGGCCATATTTTTCTCTATGCGGTACTCATCGTATTCATACTCGACTACCACCGGTGGTTGTGGGTTCCTCCTGACTTTTGAGGGCCAGGAGCGAAAGTGGAGGCGCCGGCATCAGGCACATGGTGATGACCGCCATCGAATACATTAGTGCAAACGGTAGATCTTTGAGTGCTATACTAGAGGCAGATAAGCCAGAGCCAAAAGTGGAGTGTTCTGTCAAAGAGGTCATCAAGGGTAAAGGAACACGTGTTCGGGAATGTAAGAGTGCTGCGCTAGAGGCAAATGAGCTCGAATCTAAGTCAGAAATGTCACAGATGATCGAAGCGCCAGAGCCATGAGGGTACCAATGATATTGATGATCTAAAACACAGATTGTAGAAAATAGATTGCTACAGATGGAATAGGAAGTTGTTGCTTCATTCCTGCGTTCGAATAGGCTCCTCGAGGCAGGCATTGCGACTAGCCACTGTATATTAGCTAGTTTTCGTCGTATTCTTGGCGCAATAGAAAAGATAACCTACCATCTGCTAGTAGACATCGAGTAGCCTTCGCATCCTCTCACAATATATAGCAAAAGTAGTCGAAGTGGTTTGATTGATAAGAACACGTTGCACATTGGCCAAATATCTTCTTCAAAAAAGCAAGAAAGTTAGAGCCATTCATATTTCCCATAACTATTCTTGCTCTGCCGCTTACACTATTGCCATCGAGGAATGACTAGCACTATCAGTATTAGTCGGTATCTGTCCAATATTACCATAGATTGCTTTTGCTTCGCCGAATAACCTGTTATCTGTATTGCTCCATTCGTTGCTGTCTGGGAGAATGAGAGAAATTGAAAAAAAAATTGCCATTCGCTACTCTTCTTTTTGGGTTATGATTTGTGTGTCCTTCCCATTCACTGGCTCAGGCGTTAACAACTCCTTCAGACGTGTGTTCACAACCTGAAGGTCGATAGATATCTTGCCCTCGACCGCCGCCATCTTGGTTTCAAGCGCTTTGAATGGTTTTGTATTGGTGGACATAAAAATACTGCATAATTCATTAGCTGATAATCTTTTTGGAAATTGCCCATGCCTTACAGTAATGCCATGTCTAATGCAAGAGGAAGACTCTCTTTCCAACCAACTAGCCTCGTCCGAGAATCGTGATACCCTTGTTTTGAAATGTAGTTTGATGCTATCCCTAAAGCTCCTTCCGCCATCTTGAGAGTGTTTAGAAAGTCTCCCCATCTTGTTCTTAAAGTTCTTATCGCAAGATCACGCCCCTCGAGAGTTGGTTTCGCTTGCTAAAAGTATACGACCTGGCTTTCGGATAGCCTCGTACCACGACCGTCAAGATTCGTTTTCATTTGTTTCAAAATTTGACCGAGGATTGGGATATACTGATTCATATCTTGGAACACTTAGGGATCATCCTGGTTTGTTGAGACCCGCAGAATGTGTTGCTATTAGAATAAACAAGGCCAGCGACTGTTATAATGCCCGCAATGATATTGAGAGGATTATTCATTATGTGTTCTGATAGAAAATCGTATGGGATGGTGGTTCAAAGAGTATGTCCAGATAACAAGAGATGGATGAGGTGCCAAATGCGCACGGTCCAGAAGCACTAACGCGGTTCGCACAACTGGACACAATCGATATCGATCCTAGGACTATAGGAAGGATAATTAAAGATCATGTGAAAAATCGGTAAATTGATAATGCGTTGTTAAAACAACTTCATATACGGAGATCCTAAATCACAAACCAACAAGCTTCAGGATGGCAGCTATACGGGAGACCAGATTAATCATATCACCCCCGACACAGGAGATACTGAATCTAATTCATATAGCTGCAATAGATATTTGGAACGATGTAAACGCTGCTACTGAAATACCACTAACAGCACTTCCACCCCGGGAAAGCTGTAAAGAAATCCAAAGAGAATTCAGAAATAACCATCAACGTCTTGTATGTTATCTTTCATAATGTATATTATTCATAATGTATATTATATATCTATTAACCTCTTCGCTACTGTACAGGTTCGTCATGGGAACAGTTCAGCCGCCGCTCAAATTTTGGATCCTGCTCGAGTTGATGTAAATGGTTGGGTTCCTCAGATCTTCGTTATGTTTGAAGGCTCATTTGGTATGCCCCCGGGAACTGTAGCTGTAGCGATACCAATTATCAAAGAGATGGACCCGCTCATCGAGTATTATTGTGAAGGGCAGGTCGTTACGGTCGATTGGAAAATTGGTGCTATGATATACATGCAGGGAGATTCTTCCTTGGCCTCAGATGGATGTGGAAAGACTGCCTTCATATTCTTTCTCTTTAAAATGAAATGATTTAAAGAAGTCATCCATCTGAGCCGTGTCTATCATCAAGGAAGCCACGTTTTCGCATCGTGCAATGGTCGGGGTGGGGAAGAAGAACAGCTGAGGACCGAAAATCATTTTCTCCGCGATGTTGATTGATTGTTGAAGTACTATTCACTAGTCAATGCTATAGCCAAAGGGTATATACCTATGAATCAATAGTTTACCTAATGGTTTTTTCCTTTCATATATAGTATTACAAGTTGCGAGCTGTGAACTATATTTCGATTGATATACTCCAAGTCTCTGAACCTCGTTTGAACAATATCCCAGGTGTTTCAAAATCTCCGAGTAGATTGAAAATGCTATTTCGTCCGAGGATTGTCGCTGCTCGTATGTTGTACCCTTTTCTACCCCATGAAATATTATTGATATATCGGGATTCTGTAGGCCGTTGTGGGACGTCCATCTGTGATTAGGTCAGCACTCAAATCATCAAAGGATACATATAATTCGCCTTACTTACTTTCGCAAATCTCTTGGATTAAAGAAGATGAACATTCCAAGCCAGAAACTATAAAATCTGAAACTTCTGCGCAATGCTTTGATCTGAGATGGTGTTAAACCAGTAGAGTTGGCGATCCGTTTGTAGGCAGCCGTCGCTCGGCCATGTCCATGGGAAGTTCTAGTCTCGTTTGCAATGATCTGTTGCATCATCATACTTATCAACCACCCGATGACAATAGTTTCGGCAGAGGTCATCCATTCTTGATGATGTTGTTTGCATAATTCATAATAAGTCCGAAATAAACGACAGAAAAGATCAAATGAGGACAAATCTCGAGGTATACCCCTTAGAGTATGTTGGACTGTCTGTACAATGACGTCTTGATTTTCAACCCATTGCTTATACTGATAGTTGTGATCAACTGATAGCATTGTTTCAATGAGTTTAGCGCGATCAGAAGGTATCGTTGTGTTGTCATAATGCAGAAAGTCATCCATCTTTCAAGAATTGTATTTTAAGTACCTAGGAGACCTTACTGAAGCTGATTGAAGTTGTGTTGTGATTGATATTACCCCTGTTATGTGTCTAGCGTAAATTCCCGATTTATCATTATTTGTCATAGAAGCATGAATAGTTGACTGGGGTTTAAGAGGTGCATGAAATCAATTGCGGATCTGCTCAGGCGGTAAGGGATAAGATGGTTTTTTTCGTAGCCGAGATCCCCCGTATCTTGTACAACTTGATATCTTATAAATTTTTTTATTTATTAAAATAAAAGTTATTAAAATTAAATAATAATTAAAGTAAAAACTTAAATTATTATCTCAGTCGTGGTGCTTGCCCCCCGAGTTTAGTGGCCGCCGCATCAGACAACGTGCGTGCACGAGCCAGACGCCGCTTTCAACATCTTGTAACGATACTGTATTGGAGGCAGCGGCTGCCTAAGGTTTCGTCAGGTTGGTAGTTGTGGGTTAAGGCTTTATCATTGGTATTCACTTGGAAGTGAATTCGTTACTAGATCAAGTAGGATATAGGTAAACTAATTGATAACTAATTTGAGCACGAAGCTCTTAAACTATGAAACTATTCTAACTATATACTAATCGTTCTTCCTGAATGCTAGCTGTGCTTGCTGGCTAGCAGAGCTATCACGTCACGTGATCTCTTATTGGCCTCAGGACACTAATCCTGGGACGATTCTCATCCTGGGGTAATATAGCTCCTAGGATAATTGTCCTGGGACAAGTATTATCCTAGGACACTTTATTCTGGGACGCCTAACGCCCTAGGACACTTGTCCTATGCCTTCATGGTTGCCTAATCGTTTTGTCCTAGGATAAATATTATCCTGGGACACATTTTATCCTAGGACACTTGTCCTAGGATTCCTTACCGATAAGAAAACCGCGGTAAACAACAGCCTAAACCCCCGTACTTGTTTTTATTGTATAATATTAGTCGTGGTTCGTGACATGACAATGATGCAATTCGTAACTAATAGTAGAGTATACTAAATGATTGATCTTGAGCACGAAGCTCTATACAAAGGAAATTCATCATGATTATATAGTCCTTCGTATTATACATCCCATCTCTTCCCATCATATCCCACTGCCTATAGTTGAGTGATTCTAGGTGGGACAATATTGGGTCATGTGACAGTGAGATTAGTCATCTGAGTAGCTGTTAGGCTTGGTCGTAACAAATACCTCGACAGAAACTCAGAATCGTATTGAAGATATTGATATGATGATTGAATATATTTATTGCAAATAAAAAAACGATATTTGTAAACGAGTAGATAAATATAAAATGGGATAAATACCTTTTAATTATATTATAAATTTTATGATCCAGTTCTTTCTCGAAGCTTTATTGTGACGGAAATCCCTGCTTTCCTCCCACCCTTATTATATAAGAAACCTCAGGTACATTAACCATGTCCACACATGATACGATTACTCGGGATTAGTATACGATTTAGGTGACCTGAGGATCAGATCCGGACAAGTACTAGGTATCAATGGTTATCGGTAAAGTAAGATCATTGGAGGGATAAATATGACTTCTTTTTGCCTAGCCATTGCGGCTAGGCCATTCATTTGTGTGTATATAGAGTAGCTATCCCCATCTACAGGTGCTTTTCACCTGTAGATTCTAAGTTAAATACAATTGCTGGTCTATAAACACCCTTTTGGTCACATATACTTCAATATTTAGGAATCTCACTTTTGGACATTTGCCTATATAAAGTTATATACATAATATACATCACATATAAATATTTTCTGTACATCAGTGATGAAATATAATATACATCATGAAAGTATTTTTTGCTTTCTTAGAGCACATCATCAAAATCTGCTGTGGTATATTATCTAGAATAGGTATCTTGCCTGCTTGATTGTCCAATGTTCAATAAGGAACAAATCAACACGAAACTATTCGATTTTGTCATTAAGTATGTCTATTGACTCAATCTTTAATATTTTAATGTTTCAATACTTTATCCTACTGGAATATTCCATTGGATCTATCCAACATATAAGATGAATCCAAGGATTAAATCTTGTTGACCTCCTGGGATCTTGGCAGCATATGCATATATATTGCATGATGCATATAAGGAGCAAACAAAACTCAACTTTTAATTCATTCTTTCCTTTTTGGTATACTGTTTGTTTGCTTTCAATATTTTGATTTCAAAGCACTTTAATTCCGAAGGCTGAATACCTAACCTTACTCCTTCATTTTTTATTTTTTTTGAATATATACTCGCAGCTTAACTGCTTAGCTAGAGAATCAATCAATTCAATCGGATGCTCTTTCTGGTCTCAATAAACCCAATAGATCTTTTCTTATTGTTGAACTGCCGTCCCCGCTATTAAAACATCTGAGGTTCGCACTCATCAGAAGATAATCTCTTCTACTAGAAAACAAGGTCTTAGTTGGGTTTCGAATGTCCTTCCTTTATATCTTCTCATCTTAATCAAAAGTTATTCCATCCTTTCCATTTTTGTTTGCTTACGACATGGTAAGATTTCCTTCCCGTCTAGATCGACCAACTTTCAATTCAATTCCTTCCTTTAAGCCATACACTGTATTACTCACATTGTTTCCACCCAACATTATAATTCCTGTGTATAAAATAAAATATAAAAAGTAATTATAACAACAACAACATTACACAACAGAGTTTCCTTTTCTAAGCTTACACTTCAAAGTTCAAACAATATGGCTACCCTTTTCCTCTGAACTGATATCCACTCATCGCCATTGTACTATAGCAGCTAACCATTATTAGATTCTGAAACTAAGAATGTCTTCTCTCTTTCCAACAGATGGAGTCAATAATTCCGGCAGAGGTCTTCAATACGAACAAGTCCAAATATCCCAGCTAATGCCCTCTTGGTAACGTTTGTACCCAACGGCGAAGGCGGCAACGTATTGCTTCTCGGTAAAAACTTTCGAGAACATGTTCAATGCTCCCACATGCCAGCTGCATTCTACAGTTCTTCCCAACCTCTCGAACAAGTACCAGGTTGGAAACCAACGAACTATGATAAGATGGGATTCGAGGCTATAGACCCAAACAGTCCTGAATACACACTGGACGGGAATCATCAAGACACTCAGCTCATACCCACACATGTTATTTTCCCCTACAACGCACTAATGCCTACACGTGAACATTTCCTGCGAATGACGGAAGTGGTCGTGAGGTTTCATAATCTGGGTGATAGGAGTATCGCAGCGGCAACCACAGGATGCTGGTCGGAAGCTCATGGGGTTCTTATTTTTCGCCATTACTTACACATCTCGATGTATCACAAAGAGATCAACTGGCGATATTTTCGGGGTTTGGTTCCTAGGACTATTGTGGGTCTCTATCGTTGGAATCGTAAAGGGACTACGGAGCCCACGAGCAATAGGTCTGTTCCATACTATATTGTCCGTTAGAGAGTTAGCGGTATCATTGAAAGTGGGCTCTTGAGCTAGAGATGGTTTTGAGGTATCGATTACATTGACTGCAGATTAGCCAGTAAATAGATCAAGGGCGAGTTCACATGCCATTATATTGGAAAATGTAAAAGAGACTTTTTATACGCTTGGATACAAATGTAAACACGAAACAGTCGACATCAGAACAGAGTCCGGCCAACCATAGAGCAAAAATCTTTTAGTAATGCGAAATCCTCGCATAACCGCACAATCCCGCATCCAACCATCAAATCCTTCCTTGCAAACGAGTGCTCATCAAGCTCCAAATAATTTTATTCTTATAAATTCAATGCATTTCAATGCATTTCAACAACCAATCTCCTCATCATCTCTTACCTTTTTGGTCTGTACTCTCAAACACTCCATTGTTTTCCCTCGATGGACAATAGATAAAATTGCTCTTGATATTCAGAATGACACAGTTCCCTTTCAATAATGAATTCATCCATGCTTTTGGTCTAAACCCCAAGAACTGGGCTGTGGTTCCTTCATATGGGATGATCCGAGATTTTCAGTACGTTGTGGGGGGCGGGTGGGATATTTCCGCCGGACCTAGACACATATTCCGTCCGCCTGCCATTAGAGCTTGCAGCTTTGATTCGATGGCTCATGGAGGCTGCTTATATTATAAGTTGCTAGCCGATATAGTTTTTTCAATATCTTTGTATGGATATTCCTAAGCTGCATTTAGGATATCATAGTCAAGATATCATGTGATTCCATACTGAGACAAGAAAGTGGTAATGGATGAAGCAAATCGGCTGGAAACATAATGTCGATGGAGCTTTCTAATATTTAAGGTTGGTAATAGCTTTGGTTGAGATGAAATACTGTGGGATGTAACTACGTTTTGCATTTTGACATATCTATTGCGGGTTTCCCAGCTTTTCGACATTATGATCTCGAGCCGGATATGGCGATTTGATGCTAGAGTTAGGTTGGTGCATGTATAGCTTATTTGATCGTGTTACCTTGAAAAGAGGAATTTAGAACACAAAAGGGAGGCAAAGTCACTTGTAGAGATCGCGGGTACAAGAATCAATTTGATTTTTTGGGAGATGGGGGGTGTATTTTCTTTCTTAAGGGTCTATTGAATCTGAGGTAATTACCGGATGAAAATATCCCAAATAGTTCTATGTATTCCAGGGTTTCAAGAGGTTGAGTTCATTGCAGATTCAAACTTCTCTACAGTTTTTTGACTTATTGAAAGTACACATACATCAAGATCCTAACCAAAACAAGTTCAGAAAGACTACCATACTTGGGCGGCTTGCCTCATCCGTCAAGACTACTTGAACGAGAGCAATGGATTTCGGAATGGAAGTCTTATTAATTTTGAGGGGTGATTCTCGTTTACCGAAGAATCGGCCAACATAAGCTGAATAAGTAAACGACAGAACCATTGAGTAAAAAGAAGGCCCCTTGACCATAGAGCATGAAGGTGGATGGTTAATTCCGCTATCAGCATTATTACTTTGATTGCTTGAGGCTAGCTCTTGCAATGTTCGACTCCACGCAGATTCTCTTCGGAGAAACCTTCACCCCACAGCCCCACGATATTTGCATACAACTAAATATTATTTTAAACTCTGGCCCCGGGGCAAGCAAACACAACAAACTGTGACCATTCGAGCTACAACTCGAAAACACTCTCGGTCGTCTAGTTGGTTTATGACGTCAGACTGTAATTGTACGTTGTAATCTGGATGTCGCGCGTTCGACTCGCGCCTGAGAGAATAAAGCTTTTGGTGTCATTTTGGGGTTGACCTTGGATGAGTCTTGCTCCTTTTTGATCAACTTTTCGACTGGGAATTTTTGAAAGAGCGGGGCGGGCCCCGCCATGCTCCGCCAGACATCAAACAAAGCAAACACAAGTCTGCATGGTTGGCACAATGGTTGAGCTGGGCGTTTTAAGCTGATAGAATGTGGAAGCATCCCCACGAGGAACCGTGATGTGAGAAATGGTACTCAATTAATGGACTTAAGTTAAAGGTTAAAGGGGCCTCGAGATTTTTTCTTGCTAGATCGTTTGAGGTTGCTGTCATTGGAGATACTCCTTCTACTTCTCTGAGTTTCAAAAAATGCTAAAAATAGCACTGAGACGAGGATCAAAAAAGATATATATCGAAGGGGATTGAGCCCAACGGGGGGGTCGAACCCCCAACCTTGTGATTTCAGAAGAACTCATAGATATTGAATCATAAGAGTCACACGCTCTACCGATTGAGCTAGCCGGGCGCGTTCTCTAATTATTGATGAAAGCGCCCTGTTATGTGGAAGTATATTGAATTGACAGATGTAAAGGAAAGGCCTGCAAAAAATTTGATAATTAGCGGAGGATTAGTTCCAGTTAGTGGAGTTCCGAGTGGGATTCCCAGGAAACTTTCGAAGAATAAAAGAAAAGTGTGGAGAAGGTATTGGACTAATTCTGCACTAAAAATAGCCGAAATCACAGCGGCGTGTTGAAGTCACGTGAAAGGCAAATGAAGGGTTAAAAAAAAAGGCAGAAAAAAATGACCAAAAAGTATTACAAACGCCCGATGAGAGGCTCGAACTCTCAACCTTGGGCTTTCATATGCTATATAACGGCTTAAAAGGCCCACGCGCTAACCAATTGTGCCAACCGGGCAGACTTGTGTTTGCTTTGTTTGATGTTCGGGATTCTTTGTTAAAGTATATATCCGCGCTGGGATGGAGGGGAAAGATTTTCAGCCGGACATTTTCGGACGGCACACGAACTATGCGGCTTATGTCAGCCCCCACCAGACATTGTGTTGTGCCAAGGACATGCTGCAGAACAAGTTGCATCAGGTCTTCGAAATATTGTGTTGGGTTAGACCAAAATGTTGTGTTGTAGGTGCAACTTCTGTTTTCGAGGCGAGACAAAATAACGACACTAGTTTTCTAGACTTCTCATGAATCTATGTGTACGAGGAAGGTATTGATCTGAGCCCAAGCAAGCACGCCCTTCCCCGAATTAGTGTATCATATAGAATCCGAGGACCTCAGCCAAACATATTCATCATTCATATATTTCCAATCCCGTGTTCCACCACTGTCACCCATCCTTTAAAAAACAAAAGTCCGTCAACAAGAAATAAATCACTTGAAACTTCAACCCGCAATGAATCCTTCGACACCACGAGACGATTGGATTGTACATGGACCTCAAGACGCAGGGGGAAACCTCGGGGGTAGCATTGATATTGATAACCCTCGAATATCTGCTGGAATACAAGATTCAACAACTCAAGAGCGGAAGTCTCTAGCGCATGATCAACCGTTTATGTGGAATATAGATTATGGTTCTAAGTATGTCATTCAGCGTTTTCTGAGAACATCTCAGTGATTATTGTATTTTGTTTCATATTATTTAATGCGTCATTTACCATAAAATCATCCCCATTGTTCATTCAATTCCACGGAAATCTCTCATTGGAAATTTTTGGCTTTAGAAAAGCCAGTACTCAACTGCTCAAATCTCAATTTTGAATGAAAAAATTTCTTGTCAATAATTAGAGTGCTAATCGCTCACAGAGGTAACCAAGTCGCATCTACATATCCCCATCCAGATTTATCACTCCCACACCCCAGTCTAAATCTCGATTTTCGTATGTCTGTTTCCCTAAATCCTCGGATCTCAGTCGGACCAACACCATTTGGACATCGAAATTGGATATCTTTTACAGGTGGTATGTGGTCTGGATCATGGGGATCAGGAATAGTTTTAGTACATTGAACTTCCTTCTCCGTCTCCGTCTTCATCACTAATATGTCACAGCCCGGAGGCCAAGATAGCCAATTAATAATACCCGATGGATCAGCTCGTCTAGAAACAAATTACTTACTACAGACTCATGATGATCCACCAGCTTATATTGTGATAAAAACTCACGGATGGAGAACTGGACCCTCTGAAATATTAGCTCAGCTAGCAGACCCTGCGTTGGCCGATCAAGTTGATCCAAACACTTATAAGTTTAGGATATTTATTGAAATGGAGACAGGAGATGAGAGATATAGTGGAAAGGTCAATTGTGGGATGTGGGTTGGTAGTGGGATGAGGAAGGGAGCAGAAGTTGTTTATGAGTGAGCGCACAGTCCTTATTATTATGGAATGCTGGGAAAACTAATGACGTGAAATCTAGTGCATATCGAGTATCATAAGGTCAAGCTTGGTATCACTTCAACTTTCGTAGAAAAAATGGTCTGTTTTTGGGATAGGATGGAATGAGAGACTATTCTGAAACAAGATGGGAGGCGCCCGAAGAGAAAATAGCGAGGTTCATATACTTGACGGGGGAGCTGATTCCTTTCTTGACTGTGAGCAACTGGACAGCTCGTGATGGAGCATCGAGGCAGGTTTCAATCTGAGTACTCTATCACATGAAAGGGAAAATCTCAGTCTTTGTGCTTATGTAGCCGGGATATAGACCTACTATTTGATCGCAATTAAAGCTCATGAAAGAGAAGATGTGGTGACATGTACTATGCGGAGTAATGTATATTATTTCATCTTTATATATTCATTAATGATCGATTTTCAGAGAGAAATCGATGTGAGGTACACCTTGATGTATCGAACTCGTGGATATTATATCGATGTCTAAATGTGAAAATTAGGAACGATCTACTAAGAGGGATTGAACCAAGCTTACCGTTATTGATATAAGTCTCCACGTTCTCAGAAGTAAGTCCGCCACTACACTCCAATAAGAACTCTCTCTTCCCAGCCCACCTTTGCCGTAAACTTTTCGCAGCTACTTTCAACCCATCTCCTGAAAAGTTATCCAACATAATTATATCAGCCCCAGCGGCAATAGCCTCATCAGCACCTTCTTCACTATCAACCTCTACCTCAATCTTTAGTGAGAACCCACCGACGGCCTTCGCAGCCTTAACGGCATCGGTAATACTTCCCCTAGCCCAAATGTGATTATCCTTCAACATAGTCATGCTAGACAGATCATGTCTATGTCCATCAACACCCCCAACAATCATTCCATATTTCTCCACCATCCGGAACCCCGGTGTAGTTTTCCTCGTTCCAGCAAGAATCCCTTTATACCCCGCCTTCCTAACCAAAATCTCCATATCCTTTGATTTCGTCGCAATCCCTGAACAGCGACTCAATGTATTAAGCGCAACTCTCTCCCCCAATAATAATTTCCGTACTGGCCCTGTAACTGTAGCCACGGCCACTTTTCCGGATGCGCCAGGATCAACCAACGTTCCCTCCTTCATATGCCATTCCACCGAACATCCAGCTTGTGCAAATACCTCGTCGAAGAATGGTACGCCTGCCAATATGCCTCGCGATTTTCCGTATAAAGTCGCAGTTCGTTCGTCATCTCCAACGACGAATCCGCCATAATCGAAGGAAGGAGTATCTTCTGCAAACCAGGTTGTGATTTGCGATTTCCAGTGGATAGGGAGGAGGTCGGCGGGGTTTCCGTGTTCGAGGGCCATGATTCTTTGGTTCTGTGAGGCTAATCTGAGGTTTAAGGAGGATGTTTCACAGGAAGTGCGAATGAGTTCGTTTGCTTCAGATACTGTGGAAGATAGTTTAGAGGTTTGGATGTTCGGAGGGGTCGATCGGCAGATATCCGGCATAGACTTCGGGGGCGCTCGGACCTATCCGACATCTAAACACTTGTGCCTTTCTTCGTATAGCTATTGTAACTTATCTATTACTTAGGCATATAACCCCTCGATATCCAAACAGTTGTGCTGCAGGTTAAAGTTGTGCAAATATGTTTAATTTAAAGCCAGCCTATCAAGCTCTCCAAAGGCTGGAACAGGGCAGTAGCCTAGGCTCCCATAGCAATTGACGGACCTTAATATAGGGGGCAGTAAGGTATTTGGAGCCTGCTCGGCAGTACTCACTTTCAGGATTGTGGATATCCATGGTTGCTTTGGTATGACGTCTCAGCGTCGACGCTGAGAACTCTAAACATGAAGATAAAAAGTTATCTGTTGAGGCCACGCACGTCTGTCATGCAATGACGACGACTAATATGAGAAGCTAATTCGTCTGAGAACATCAAAATCCTGTACATCAATTCATATTGAGATACAATACTAATTGCTATCCGCATTAAAAAGTCCATCGTGGGTTATTTTGAAAACTGCTGCTAAATTTGTGGCGTATCGTTCGATTTAGCACGATGCCTGTCAAGATATGAAGCTGCAGAAGCTAGTTGGGGCTATTCAAATAGATTGTATGACTCTGGATACTCTGAAGACACATCCTCCTACTTGGAAGCGGATGAATGACGTGGATGCGAGGATATCACTGTGGACGGGAGGAATAGTGTGCATATCGCTGGTTTAGGTTGTGTCTTTAATGGAGGGTACAACGGCCACGTATTTCGGGGGAAGAAATGAAGGTAGGTACAATCCATCTCGTTGCATCATGAAAAAGCCCAAGAGTGGTCCAGAAGAGAAAGATGCGGGCCGATTACGGAAAATGCAGTGATTTTTCATTACAGATCAGACAACCACAATGCAGGATCACTACGAGCCAGGAAATCTTCCAAGAGATCCTTACGGCGCAGGATCTTTCTTCTCTCTGAACTACCAGATCATAGGTGATGGGGAGGAATTCTTCGGTGTACTTTAACGATGCTTGCTGGAAAGTCTTCGAACGTGTATCCAAGCTTCGACGGGAAGGGTCAATTTTCAAGGATTTATGGCCCTTTGGTATGTAAGCACTAGTGACAAAGCTCGTTCGTCAATACTAGCTTATGACTCTTTAGAGGTCAGTATGTGGCTCTTGCCGTTTCCAAACTATCAAGTAAGAACCTATTGCAGACGAATGTAGACAACGATTCCGGCCCCATTTTCTTGGCACAGAATTGGGGTCTCCCATCGTTCGATTTCTCTAGAATGTCTTGGTCATGGATTAACTTCTGAATTGGTAGTACATGGCGGCAAACCCTCATGATGTCGTAGGTTTCTATCGCATGGCCTTGGAGAGTTACCATTACGCACCGCGCGATCGTCGAAATGACCAAGTTGTCTACATGAGAAAACCATGCAGGACACTGCCAAAGTCAGTATATTTAAACCCCACGGATCCGTTCTCAAAACTTCCACTCGAACTCAGGAACATGATTTTATTCAATCTCCAAGCCAAAGACAGCGTGGGCCTCCGTTATGTATCTCGTGGATTTCGGCCAACTATCTCAACAGGTCTTTCGACATCTGATTCTCAAAGAGACTTCCATAATTTTGGGAAGTCGATTAACTTCAACGATGAAATTGGAACAAGCCTGAAAGACGTACGTTATTCAGTTTGATCTTTCGAAATTAGAAGAAGGAAATTGGGACGATGAGCACAAACAATTTGTTGAAGATTTTGTTGCGCTGAAATCACAAAGGCTCGATTGGAAAGCAATATATGATTGAGCGAAAATCTACAAAAGGGGATATTGGAAGTGGGGAGCAGAGCGAGAGTTTGGGAGTTGGTCGAGGGAATCACAGAAAAAATTGGGAAGGTTGAGAGTGTCAAGCAGCCCGCAAAAGAGATACGATCTTGGAGACGAGGAGGATCATCTTCCTATGGACCCACCATAAAGAAAATGGAAAATGATTATTATAATAAAGAGTTTGCTTGTCTCGACTGTCGAACTTATCAGATTGAGAGGATGGCGGACGATGAGGAGATGGAAGATCAGGATTATTAGTTGTTCACCAATCTGTATTTACTTTCAACTTTACTCAGGCTTCATTTAATAAACATTCATTCAAGCCAAACTTTTAGTGGTTTGGACGCAGGAACTGCTATAAATCCTCTAGGTCTTGTCGAACCCGTCCAAATGATGAATTCCAGCGCTTTTCATTGATTGACCTCAATACACCACCGGGCGGCAATTCTAAGCTTTTTTGCACCGCCATAGTAAACCGCCAAGAGGCCACTTAGGCCGTCTACGTGCGGATAGCGACTTTTCAATTTTTGGATTGCCATTCGACGTTTCTGTGGAATTCAGCCGGGTAGAGTAGTCGTTCTTAAAAAGACAATGGATGATTTTCATATTATCATTGCTTTGTACAAGCAGAAGTCTGTTCGATCGAGGATAGCCAACATTCGGAATGGCCTTCAGAATGTTGTTGGCTTGACCGACTCTTAGGCCGGTAGTCCGAAAGTTGCAAACACTGCCGACAGCCCAGCGCTTATCATATGTCTCTACTTATAAATCTTTCAAATAAGCTTTTTGATGTTCTTGTTCATCTTGGCTTGAATTGTTGGATTTCTTATTGTGAAAGCTTATCTTTTGGTTGCCCAAACACTATCATCGTCTATCTCCTGGACCTGAAACTAGACTTGAGAACTTGAAATAAAGCTTCAATACTCTCATGTCCACTATGTCTTCATCAATAGATTCGCAACAGCCGCTGCGCCCTCATACGCCGTCTTCCATGAATCTCCCACAAATTCCTTCTCCTATTCATACCGAACAACCGGTTTGTCTTCTTCCCTAACTTCAAGCACCTGCTTTCACTAATATCTTTTCTTAGAAACTAGTCAACGAAATGACTGTATCATCAGTATCCGAATCCCCAGTAAATCTAAGAGGGGGTGGACATCACCATCACCATCACCATTTTCGTACAGAAAGAGAGTAAGTTCTCCCCAATTCAGCCGATTTTCGTCTGCTTGCAAATAAAATAGTATTTTATACTAATCTTTCATGGAATAGTGCTGCAATTGTTGGTGGTGTGTGCTGTTGTGAATGCTGTCTCTGTTGCTGTATATGACAAAAGGATGAAGAGGATGGGAAGAACTGTTCGAAATAAATTGCGTTTGTTGGTTAAGGAAGCAGTGATTTGATGGAGTTGTATTACTTTATAGACTAGCAAGTTGAAGACTGCTGTGTATTTTTATATAACAGATATCCGAAGATTGAATATAGTGCCGAAGTAAGAGTTCCGATCATCACTTATTGCACACTAAGCGAAATCACACCAAAAATTGATGAATTTTCACTTTTTTGGATCCTTATTATTTTAATTAAATTATTATTATTATTATTGTGATTAACGTCTACTCTGACCTCCCGAGGGGTATTTAGACGTGCTAAGCTAAGGGGATTAACTACAGACAGCTGTTGACCTCCTTAATTAACAATTTAGCATCTGAGAAGGGGACTGTTCGTCCCTTTGCGTGAACACCCTGTCCACTCAGTTGTGGCGAATGTGTGTGACTGTTATTTTATAAGTGCGTGTGGAAGGGCTCGCAAGGCCTATCTTTATATATTCCCATTCTGTAGCTAGAGGGTGGGGAGTGAGGGGGGGCGCCATTTGGTTAGCTAGGCGTCAGTGTTTGCACACCAGTGTGTGTTTTTAGTGGAATGGAGAGAGGGGAAGAGCTAAGTTGTCGGATAGCCCAGTTGGAGAAGTCAAGTGGATTGTGGCGTGTTGTGCTCTGCTTTTGAGCGAGGGGGAGAGAGGGATTTTGAGGGGTGGCACAAGGTCAGTACAGCGGGCATACTTGGGTATAGAACTTTGAGACCCGCAAGAGCTCTGCGAACGTGTCTGGAGCACGTAGAAGCTTGTGGATATACATGATCGTCTGCCAGGTGGTGGTGATGGCGCTTCGTGGTGCAGTTGGCCACTGACCACGTGTCTCATTGTTGATGGGGCATTTGAAAAAGTGGAAGGGTTCTTTCTCTTGCCCACAGGTGCATCTCAGCTGGTTGTCCCCGTGCTTGAACCGGCGGTGGTAGTCTGCGAAGTCGCCGTGCCCCGTTCGCATTGCTAACAGTCGATGCAGCACGCCCCTTGGCAGTGACAATTCCCTGGGCTCTCTTGTGCTGTATGAAGGATGCCATGCTGAGTAGGTGCTAGATAGCGTAGTCCTAGCTTCCCCCCACCAGCAGTCCTCCGCCTGAGTACAGAGTTCTCTGTAGGATGAGCGCACCCCACTTACCGTAGGGGTGTTAGCTAGGCCTCGATCCATCATGCCCATTGCTCCATCATTCGCCAGGCGGTCTGCCTCTTCGTTGCCTTCGATCCCCATGTGTCCAGGTGACCATTTAGCTTCTATGTCGTGTTTTGCCATCGCTCTGTGGCACTTGTGGAAGGCCCACTGTGACGTGGTCGGGGCATTACCTCTCATACACCATATGACGGAGGTGCTATCGATGCAGAGCCATATCTTGCCAGAGGGCTGGTCCGTGGTCAGGTTGAGCAGGTGCTCGAGCCCACGCCACGCTCCGATCGCTTCCGCGTCGAACACATGTGAGGTCTCGTGGATCTGACCTTTCCCAGCTGCTACTCTCTGCCTGCCATGGTATATCGCGTAGCCGTACCCAACATGGTGCTGGCTATCGACCCATCGTTCTGATCCGTCCGAGAAGATCGTGTAATCCTCGGACGGTAACTGCGGCCACCATTCTTTGAACGCCAGCGCGGCCTCCTCTTTGGAAAATCCTTTCGTAGGGTTGGTCCGACATTCACGCGAGAAATGTGGCCTGAGCAGTTGGGGCCTCTCCGTCTCAGGGATTAGGCGTCCAAGTCGCTGTAGTCTAGTTGTAGGGCTTTTCGGAGTGCCTGCCCTCTTCCCCGCTCTCCTGATGATGGGTTCAAGCCGCCTTACCAAAGGGTTTCTAAAGTCGACTGTCTGGAGCCGGAGGGCGAACCTGAGCTTGGCCTTCTCCAACGCCACCCACCCTGAGGGGAGACCTGCTTCCTTGATCAACGCGACTATCGGCGTGGTCTTGTATACTGGTATCGTGCCTCGTGCGGCAGTGTTGATGACCTTGTCTATCAGCTTCAAATGTGCTTTCATGTCCATGGAGCGATCAGGCCCGTGTTGACCTAAACCGGGCTTGGTCATGCCTGCATACCAAACCTCGGTTCCATAGAGCGCTACCGGAAGCACGCAAGCGATCACCGCTTTCCTTAGATATGACGCTGGCGGCCCATGAACCGTTCTTGCAATCGACCTGATGTGAGCAGACACCTTCATAGCTTTGGTCGTTCGCTCTTTGACATGTTGTAAGAAGGACAATCGTCTGTCAAAGTACACCCCTAGCCATCGCATTGTTGGTGTCGTTTTTGCAGTGGTTGCAATTGGGACAGGGGTGATTACCAAATCCCGGTTGACTACCAACGGCGGGTTGTCGGTTGTGTGCCTCCGAGTTATGTGGAGTAGCTCAAACTTTTCGGGCGCGAATGAGATTTTGTTATCTTCACCCCACTTGATGATTTTCCGGACGCGTCGTTGTAGGACCTTCGCATTGGTAGAAAAGTCCTTTGAGCAGTGAAAAATACTGATATCATCTGCATACCCGAACTGTGTGTCTTTATCTCGGTTGAGAAGCTCAGCCAGGTACAGCATGTACAAAATTGGGGATAGTGGAGAGCCCTGAGGAGTTCCACAGGCTACCGGATACTCCTTCGTTATGACCCCTTCCAGCCTGATCCTGACTCGTCTTCCTGTGAGAAACGAGTCTATCATCCTGAGAAGTGAGGTGGGCCATCCTTGTTTCAGCATCCGTTTGAGCAGCCGTCTCTTGAGCAGAGCATCAAAAGCACCTTGTACGTCCATAGTCACTAGTGACACTATTTTCCCTGCGTCAAGTGCAAGCTCTGCCTCATGTGTAAAAGCGGCCAGTAGATCTATGCCTGACCTCTTGGGAAGCGCTCCGCAGTGCTGTGAGCTGACCACGTTGTGCCGTAGCGCGGTCCATGAGATTTGACTGCCTATGTATCTCTCGAGCCCCTTGGCTATGCAAGAGATCAGAGCTATGGGCCTCCATGATCGCGGAGATGTCTTGTCCTTCTTCCCGACTTTGGGCAGCATGACCACCTCAGCAAGTTTCCAAGCATCCGGATAGTAACTTAGTGCTAAGCAGGAGTCATATATCTCGTGGATTGGTGCTTTGACACTATCCCAGCATGCTTTGAGCAGTCGGACCGTAGCCCGGTCTACCCCCGGCGACGTGCTTGAAACATCAATCACATGTTTCTCGACCTCCTCTTTGGTAATCCTTCTCTTCCACGGAAGTGGGCCCCGTTGCGTGCTGCCTTCCAAGGGGTCGTCAGGCAAATCGTCATCGGCTTTGAATCGATCGAGCACCGCAGTGAACAGCGCACTAGCCTTCTCTTTGGTATCAACGTATTCTCGTCCATCGATAATCAACGGAGGAGCCTTCATAGTATTCTCCGGGGTGAGCTTATGCCACCCAATGACCTGGTACAGTTCCTTGTCGTCCTTTACTCCATCCAAGCGCATTGCCCAGTAGTCCTTCTTTGCCTTACGGACTGTGTTACGCAATGTGTGCGCAGCTCTCATCCTTCGGTCCGGTTCCAAGCTGTTCCTTGCTTGTACGTGCTCGCGGTGAGCCTCTGCGCACTTCTCTGTCCACCAAGGTGATGCTCTGCCTGTCTTGCGGTCAAGTCTGCCAGCTATCCGAATGGAGTCTTCCAACGCGTCAGTGAGCTCATAGACACATTGATCGATTTGCTCTTTGGTTTTTATATCCAATCCTTTCATATGAGCAAGCCTATTTGCCATTAGCCCGTTAAGTTGGCATAAATCTGAGTCCCGCACTCGGTAATGGTGCTGCACCAGATCTCGCGCCCCTCGGTTCACTAGAGTGGTAACTTGGGTTACGTGGTCGGAGCTACAGTGCAGCTCGTCGCGTACTTCGGTAAAAGCAAAAGGGACATTTGAAAACGTGAGATCTAGTACATGGCCCCGCGCATGCGTTGCTAGCCCTGGTGTACCCAGGTATTCCATCCCTTGTGCCTCCGCCCAGTGCGCAAGCTGTGATCCTTGGTTTGCAGCACCTACACCAGGTTCCCATAGAGGGTGTTTAGCATTGAAGTCTCCACCGATGATGGTTTTAGCGTTGGGGGCGAGATGCGTTATATAATCCATCGTGTCAGTCATCAGTGGGGCTCGATACGCGTTCAGAATGAAATACCCGTTCACTTGAATCCAGAGTAGATCCCTGTTCTCTAGTGAGCGCATCTGCAATACTTTCAAGCCTGCGCCTTTGCGGGTGTACGTCATGACCCTAGGGCCTCGTCCATCATCCTCGAGATCTCCACGAAGGTCCCACCTGTCGATTGGCTGGTGCCTGTCATACGCGTTGTGGTTTTGCGTGGTCGAGTTCCAGTATTTCCTTGGTTCCTGGACACAGACAACATCGATTTTTGCCTCATAAGCTATTTGCAGCAAGGTTATATGGTTTGAGTGGCCTTTGCCCACGTTAGCCCAAGCGATAGTAAGCCCACTACCCTTGTTCGAGTCCCTTGAAGGCGACTCGTTCATACGGGGGTAGTGTCCATGTTGTCTGTAGGAGCGATTGGAGAGGTGAGTGTCTCTCCAAATACTCTGTTGGCTAAGGCCACTTCATTAAGGTTGGGCGCAGGTCGACTCCTCGTAATTCTCGTGCTTGTCGCCGTTTGCACTGAGATCGGTGTAGTCGGTTCCCGAGGACGCTTGGCTGGGCGAGCATTCTCGTGCTCTGTGACTTGGGCTCCTGGGGCCCTAATCGTGGAGGAGGTTGGTAAGACTGGGGTTGGCCTAGTCACCTCCGCCTCCTTGACACTCTTGAGCATGTTGTACGCCTTCCTACCCTCCGCGCGGATGGCAACCAGGGACTTGGCTGTCTGAGTGATGATCTTTTTGGCGTGCACTTTGGGGGCTGCGGGGCAATTTTTGTGTCCGGCAACGAACGGGCCGTGACAGTTAGCACATTGAGCATCTCTTGTACAGCGTTCGTGAGAAGCACCCTCTGCATGTTCTGCATTTTGCTTGCCACATCTGGAACAACGGGCTGTCTTCTTACAAGTGAAGGGGTTGCAGTAGCCTTGGCAGCCTGTAGAGTGCAGCTGAATGCTGCGTGGTTTGTCTAGCAGCACCGAGAAAGAGCTGCTGTTAAAGAGTTGAAAGCTCTTTACCGAGGCGGTGAAGCCTACGATCCAGGTCCCTCTTTGTGTCGTCGGGTGTACTCCGTTTCGAGAAAGACGGCAGACTACCGGATGTTTGCCCGTTTGGGACTTGATTTCCTCCCTGACGAGTTCGTCGGGAATGGGGGCGGGAGCGCCTCCAACGCGGTAGAAGTCGTGCGGGACTTGTGGCACTGCATACAAGTACCATTTCTCTAGTCGGCGCACCTCGGTGGCTCCTAGAGCGGTTCTCAGCCTCTCCGCGTTCTGCTTCTCCATCACCTTCTCACGGGTTGCTGGGGTGTTACACCTCAGCGACCAGCCTGTGTTGTTCCTCTGAAGGTACGGGATCTCCTCCAAGGTGAGTTCTGGGACTGCCCTTGTGATCTTGAGCCGAAGCAGAAAGGGGCTAGGCTCTTGCAACAAAGCGTCTCCGTTCGCTGCAATGAGGATTGTCCTCTCTATTCTGTCCTTCTCCGCCTTGATTTTTCGGGCCTCCTTTTTGTCGACGCTCGGACCACTCACAGGTGTGGAGCTTGTCGCGGTGGTTGGAGCTTTTATGGGGCCAGCTGCACCTGTATTTGTGCGCGTTTTCAACGCGCCGGCATATGTAGAAGCAGAGCTGTGTGCCCTGCTTGAGTCTGAGAAAGAAACGGTTGGTGGCGGAGAGTGTCCGGTGCGACCCAGCAGTGCGTCTACGATGATGTCCTTCAAGTCGAGCGCGCGTTTGCGCTCCCCACCCTTAAGTTGCTTCACTAATCCGTCTGCAAAAGCAGCGAAAGCATCGAATACCACCCTCTTCTCCCTTTCTTCTCTGGCGACCTTCTCGAAGATATCGTTAACTGCTGCGGCTGCGGAACCCGTCTCTGCGAGCGATTTCATAATTGGTGGAGGGGCTATGTGCTCCTCCAGAGTTACGTTGTGAAAAGGGTGTTTGCTGGAATTGTATATGATTGTCTGTGAGTGTATAATAGATCTTGAATTTGAGTAATCGATTCCATTTTTGATAATCCAAGGTTCTTGAATCATAATAAGATCGATATTGAGTTCTATTGCAAGCTGTAGAACGTTCTCTGTAGCTTGTGAGCTCTTATTAAGATTTATTTGAAGAATTCGAATATTAGTGTAACTCATAAGTTGGTGTTATTTGCTTTTTGTTGGATTGCTTGATAGATTTCGCAGGTTCTTGAATTTGCTGTATGCTTTCCTTGGCACTTCGAGCATTTAGCAGCGAGATGTTGGCAGAACTTTCCTCTGATATTGCAGACTACACATAGATGTACTGATGTGATATGTTTGCCTCCACATAGTCCACAAGAGGGATCCCTTCTGCAATGTGTATCCTGATGTCCGAATCCTTGGCATTTTTGGCATTGTGTAGTTGGTTTGGATTCGTAGAACTTTTCTACTCTTGTACTAGTGCCAGCGATATATAGTCGTTTCCGAATGGCTAGCTCTGCTTCTGATTTTGTTGCAAAAGCAATCACTATTGCTCCTTCCCGTTGATGAGCTCTTTTTGATGATGGTGTAAGCCAAAAAGGGGTTCCTATGGGCTTGAATTCTGGATTGAAGGTTTTGATTTCCTCAAGAATGAGGTCCATTCCTCTTGTTCCAGAAAATTCTTTTATAGGGATTTTATGAATAATGACCTTATGCCATTCTTGATCCTTTTGAATTCTTTCGAATTTGATGAGATTACTCCAGATTGCCTTTTTTTCTAATAGAAGTTGTGATGTGAAAGGTGCATTTGTAGTAATTATTATATTTCTATTCAGCGATAGAGTTACTCCTGCTATAACCGGGCCTTTAATTCCAGTTTTCTGGAATGCTTCGTTTATTTGGTTTCGAATTGATATAGGTGAAAAGGAGGTAATGTTCGTGATCTCTGGTTTGATCAGGATTAAGCGTCTTTGTGTGATTTCGATCTTCTTATCTATTGGGGAAGATCTAATAGTTTTTCCCTTGCCTACTAGGTTCCATTCTCCTTCTTTTGTTATTGCTGCATATGTCGATTTAGTGGTTGGTGTATTGATTGGCAAGGGAGCTTTGGTTAGGGCTTTAGCTTGAGTTTCGATTTTCCGTGTAGCGGATTCTAGATGAGTGATTTGGGAGGTGATGATATTGGAGGCGGTGGTGAGCTTTCCTTTTTCGGTATATTCTCTAAAGATCTCTAGGAGATCTAATAGCTTCGATTGCTCATCACATGATTGAGAAAGAGTTGACGCTAATACTATAAGATCTCTTGCTTTTAAGATAGCTTCCTTAGGTGTAGTTGGATTGTTTTTTATTCTGGGTTGTTTATTCTGATTGCTAAGGGGCATTGTAGGGCTATGTTTCTTATTCTGATTGAATATATAGGTAGTATTGGTTGTATCTTGAGTAATAAAGGGGTCACTAAGTAGATTGAGGTCTTCAACTCTTCTTCCAGAACTGGTTGGCTGATTGGTTGGTAGACTAGGGCTAGAGATTTCGAATTGAGGGTTTTCAGAAGGCGGGGGAGGGCTTAAGGGTATTGGGGTACCTAGAATAACAGTAGGATACGTGTTTGGTATGATGGAGGCTTCGGGAGAAGCCTCCATCATAGCTGTATCCTTGAGTATTGATGGATTGTTGAAGTTATTCATATTGAGGATCTTATTCTGATAGTTTGAGGTGAAAATTTTACGCGAATTTTCGTGCGAGTTTCGTGTTTGGAGCGCCGACGACAGTATCACAACAACTACTGGTCAGAATCACTTGGGGGCAGTTGCAATCAATTTGGTTTAATAGCTATGATCTAGATCGATCGCGAAAGGGTCGTATTTCGAAGAAAAAGTTTCCTTCGAAATTTGTTGTGTGATTGCATATATCTGTTTAGTTGCTCTTTCGAGGGAGATGATGTTCTTTTTCCAGGATGTTGAAAATGTTGTTAAAGCTATATCATCTATATATGAGAGATATTTGATTGAATTTGCTGAGAATAGATCTCGAATATAAATTAAGAAGAGGATTGGCGAAATAGGGCTGCCTTGGGGGATCCCGGTATTGATCGGTTTGAAGGTTTCAATTTGGCCATCGAATGAGAGTTTGAGTAGCCTTTCCTTCAAAAAAGATGAGATCCAGGCGATTAGGCTGGTTGGGAGGTTTAGATTCTTGCAGATATCTAATAATTTGTTCATAGATACATGATCAAAGGCGCCTTTAACATCCAGGAAGAGAGTTGAGGTTTTCTTCTTGGATCTTGAATTTCTTTCGATTTCGGTAGTGAGTAAGATTGCTGTATCGATGGCTGATTTCTTTTGTCTTCCACCCATTTGAGAGTAATGAAGTAATTGTGTAGTCTCCGCTAAGTAGCTAAGCCTTTGAGCCAGAATTCTTTCACTTATCTTGCCAAGGCAATTTAGTAGGGCGATAACTCTATAAGCTTTTGGGGCCGAGTAGTCTGGTTTTGAAGGTTTCTTGAGTATCGCTCCAGTAGCTTGTTTCCAGCAAGAAGGATGGTAACCAAGGTTGATAAGATGACTGAAGAGGGTGAAGAATGCTTTTGGTATTGCTTTGTACGCTTGAATAATGATATCTTGAGTGATCCCATCGGGGCCAGGGGTCTTTCCTTTGATTTTTGCAGAGCACGCATTTAGGAGTTCGCTCTCTGTAAGATCAGGCCATTCCCATTTCTTAGATTGTTTATAGCTTTCCCAATTGGGCGGTGGGGTGCATGGAGGAGGAGGAAATAGGGTCGATCTAAATGCAGAGCATTTTCCCTCGAAAGAATTTTCTAGTTTAGAGGGATGGATCGATATTCGGGATTCGTTCGGTTTGTATATCTTTTGTGTATGACATTGCCTTGAATATGGATTGGGTATCCTCTTTTTCAAGGAACTCATTCCAGTGGTTTTTCTTTGCTGTTTTAATAGCTTGGAAGTAATGATTCCTGGCTGACTGATAGATTTTCTTGAACATATCGTCTTCCGGGTAAAGTTTGGCGTTCTCAAATGCATTAGAGAGTCGTTTTAGAAGGGCTTTCAACTCTGGGGACCACCAGGGTTTAGCTCTTTTTGTGGACTTGATTCTCGGTATACTGGTTTCAGCCGCTCATCACTCTATTAATGTGATTATTCGGGTGAATTCTTTTGCAGCTTCATCCAATACTTGTATGTATTGGCTCTTGTCGAGAAGGGAATCAAGAGAGTTGGATTCTGAGGTAGCGATATTAAGATAATCACTCGAATTTAAGGTGGTTGATATCGATATTTTCGATTTGAGGGTATTCGCGAATTTTTCCCAATCCGCAAGTTTTGTGTTGAATCTTGCTGGATGAGCTATATTCGTTGTACGGGATAAAGTGCCCTTTACTTCAAAGAGAATGCTTAAGTGGTCTGATCCAAGATCAGGGAGGACTTGCCAATCAGTGATATAGGGAGATACGGAATCTGTGGCTAAAGTAAGGTCTAAGACACTTGGATTTATCATATTTGTTCGATAAAAGGTGCTCGTGCCTGGTTCATTAAATAGAATGAGATTGTGATCCTCAAACCATTCGGTGAGTAGGTCGGCATTTGAGCTTTTGTTAGAGAAGGGGTCCCACCAAAGGTGATGGGAGTTGAAATCTCCTACGAGGATGGTGTGATGAGTAAGAGGGGTATTGTAAAGGCATCTTTCGATGGTGTGGCCTTTTTCTTTGGCTTGGTCCGCTTCATTGTAGATATTGATGAGTTGTATTGTATGTTTTCCTTGAGTGATATCAATGATTTGAATATCTGGATCATTAAGGGAGTTGGGAGCTAGGGCTACTAGCGGTTTGAATCCTTTTGAAATGTAGATCATAGTTCGGGGACGCAGGTTCGAAGGATTATTTGGGAGGAGTTGAGAGAAGCTAGAGTGGGCGATAGATCTGGTTGAGGAGAAGTCTTTTTCAGGATTCGTGAGGATCCAGGGTTCTTGGATGACTATGAGATCAATTTTGAGTTTTAAAGCAAGTTGGAGAGCACTTTCGGTTGCTTGAGGGCTCTTATTTAGATTGATTTGAAGAATGCGAGTATTGTTGTACAACATTAGTTGGATTTCTTGATGGTTGATAGATATACTTCACATACTTTCGAGTTAGCTTTGTGTTCTCCTTTGCAATTAACACATTTGACACTTAGATGTTGACATGGTTTGCCTTTTGCTTGGCAGATTATACAGAAATGACCGGCTGTAGCATGATTATTACTGCAAAGTCCGCAAGCTGGAGGTTTTTTGCAGTATGATTCGTTATGGCCGAATCCCTGGCATCTGTTGCATTGGGATGAAGGAGTAGATGGATAGAATCTTTCTACTCTAACACTAATGCCTGCAATATATAGCCTTTTCTGAATAGCTATATCTGCTTCTTTTTGTGTAGCAAATGCAATGACTATTGCTCCGTCTTGTTGTTTGGCTCTCTTGGAGGCATTAGTAAGCCAGTAAGGAGTACCCATAATACTGAGCCCTGGGTTGAAGGTATTGACTTCCTCTTTGATTAGGTCCATACCTTTCAGACCTGAGAATTCCTGAATTGGGATTTTGTGAATGATGACTTTATGCCAGGGTTTATCGATTTGTATTCTTTCGGCATCAAGGATCTTGTCCCAGATTTCCTTCTTTTCCATCAGGAATTGTGCATTGAAAGGGCTGTTAGTGGTTAGTATAAAATTGCCGCTCCTTGTAGTAGTGATAGCTGAGATGATTGGTCCATTGATTCCTGCTTTCTTGAAGGCTTCGTTGACTTTGTTCCTTGTATTTAATGGTGTAAAAGAGTGTAGCTGATAAATAAGGGGTTTGATGAGGATTAGTCGCTTGCTTGGGGCTTCTTCCTTTTGTTCTGTAGTTTTCTGTTTTGTGGGTTTTCCCTTTGTAACTAGGTTCCATTCTCCTGAGGTTTTGGTGATAGTGGCATAGTTGGCTTTGGTTCCAGGGGTGTTTATTGTAGGGGGGATTGTATGATTGGGGAGGTTTGAAAGGTGGTTGGCTTGCTTTTCGATCCGTTTGGTAGCATTTTCTAGATGGGAGATTTGTGATGTGATGATATTTGAGGCTTTTGTAAGTTTTCCTTTTTCAAGATATTCACGAAATATTTCGATTAAGTCTAGGACTTTCGATTGTTCTTCGGTATCCTCTTCCAGGGAGGCAGCTGCCTTGTACTCTATTGTAGACCGATACGCGCATCCGTCCTCTCGAGCCGTATAGACAGTGTCACTGTCGCTGCCATTATACGCTACGCCCCGCGGCTTGTGCACCGTTTCGCGTTACCTTGCCGGATCTCTCCTGCACAACAAGGCCGACCGTATCTTGCAAGCTTTGCTGTGTCTTAACCCCTAGCCAGGCAACTAAAAATACAACGTTTCCAGCTCACTAACCAAAGCACAGCCTGCAAAGTCCATTCCCCCAATGTATAGTTTGTAATCGATAATGCGGAGGGTTGAGAACGTATCGGATACGTGTCTCATAAGGTGGCTTCTGCCAGAGCTCATCCGCTGCCGTGATGTCTGCCGAATGCTTCGCAGAAGAGTGAAACTTGCTAAAAGCATCCCCCTCGTTCGAGAGTTCCTCTGCCGCCATGATACCGCTCTTGTACATTCGTAGAGCAAAGTGCCAAAAGCGTCCCTCCATCCCTAATCCACCCATACCTCCGTTGGCCTCAATAAGACTCTATCACAACCTTTATACATTCTCGATTACTCCCCTTAAACACCTGTAAACTTCCAATCCGGTATACCCGCAGATTGTACGCATTGTTGAGTCGTGAAAATTCTGCACGCTAGCGCCCCAGAGGTGCCCTGTCAATCACCGGCACAACGCTTTCCTTCTCAGGCTCTGCTCCCACACAGATTCGTAAAGGCAGTCCGCTTTGAAATGCTCCTTAAAGCAATTCTCAGGCTCTGCATCCCACTGCAGATTCGTAAAGGTGGTTCCGCTTCGAAATCCGTCGTTGTTTCGTTGATTGTCGGGTAGTTTTCATCTCCGTTCGACTGATAGTCCTCTGTTCCGGGCCAAATTCACGATACCTTCACTCCCAGTACCGCTCCTTTTTAAAGCACGACCTTTGCCTAGCTTCAGCCTGATTCAATCTTGGCTCTGTAAGAAAAATTACAGGTTCGTAGGATGCACCACGTACAGGTGTTGAATCATCGCATCCCATGAGTCTCTTAAGTATCTTAAGTATTTAAACCTCCTCCGCTGTTCATTGAATAGCATCTTATGGACATTCGTGGGCATACTGTAGAACCTTTAGCGAGGTGAAAACTGGTGCCCTCGAAGTTTGGAATAGGAGGTACGGCCGAATTATCGCGTGTCGTACCTGGTTGGCTTCACTTTCGGTTATATTCAATTGCACGAGAGAATATGTCTGCCTGCAACAGGAAATAGTATATTTATTTTCCTCGCATGTTTAGCATCTGCTTCCTATGTTCTTTAAATGCGGGGTTAACGTTACACGGTTGCACGCATAATGGCAGTCATTTTATCCCCTTTGTAAGAACATGCATATGTCGGGCTGTGGTGAATTTTTGCTGCGACATTCCATTCCGCTGGCCCTACCTAAATTCGAGCATAAATACATATGTTCTACATAGATCCCAAGCCAGGTTTGACAGTTTCATTTTAATTTTACTCATTCGACTACTTTATATTCACTTCTCATTATCAACACATTAGTTACATGCAAAGAGGTTTCGTTTATCTTCTGTTGGATTACTACGCGAAATTTTACCGACGTCCAGTACTTTCCCATACCACAATTCATTCCCAGTTATCCGAAATGTGAAGCATAGGGGAAAAGAGAAAAGTAATTCGCAAAAAGCACATCGCGACATTCCTGAAGCTATGCCTCAACAACCTTAAACGACTACCCCTGCTAAATCACCTCTCAAAAATAGTCCTGCATCCCAGCCACAAGAACATTCGGATGCGTCTACTTGAGGAAACTCAAGTACTCCTTTCTATAAACACCCCGAAGTCTAAGGTCATACTCGCTACCACGAAATATTTTGACCGGATCCTCCTCAATCCCTTGGCTTCATCATAGACCCTTTAAAAGCACCATTCACTATGACCATCTATACCTTGAAATCTCTATCATTAACACCACAAAGACGTCTCATGAGGTGACTGTGTGCTTCGATTTCGTTGAGATACGATATGCCGTCGACATAATAGCTCAACTTCCAGTACACCTTCAATGCGATAAAACAAGCTGCCAATTCCATTTGCTGAAAGTTAGCATAGTCAATTTCAAGTCGAACATTGACATTTGTAAGGACAATGAAGGATCGGTTGACTCGATTGACTAGAGCCATCATCTGGCGAATGTGCTGAGCATAGATGTTGGGATTTTCCCAGCAGCGAACAATTCGTGGGTGAATGAGAAAATCGAGCTTATCGGCCAATGGCCCATATTCAGATATACGATCAAACAAGATAGCCATGTAAAGAGCAGTCTCTTGTTGAGTTTTATCTTCGTTTTATGCAATGATTATTTGCAGACATTGTGCCTTCTCTAACCAAAAGAGCGACTCGTGTAACTCTAGGCTTGAGGGAGGCTTGGGGAGAACTGAAGGAAGATTGGAATTTGTGACTGAACTGTTTTTCTTGTCCATGCTGGCTAAGTCTTATTAACACTGCGAGATTAGATAATATGACTGTGAAGGATTTGACTTGCTGGTAGTCTCCGAGGAGTAAACACGGCCTCTCCGAATCTTCTTGATCGATTAATATTGCAGTTTGCTTGGGATTTTAATGAAATTCAAATCTGTGACAGATGCTGGAGATTTGACGATGCAGATGGATGAATTTAGATGGAGGTTGTATTTTGGGGATATCAGGGTGTAATGGCTAGAATAGATGAAGTAGGAAGTAGAATATCGGCCACAGGTAAGAAAATTATGAGTAGAAGTCAGTCCACTAAGATCATTCAGAATAGCATCTAGCATCTTCCACGTGCACTACAGAACTACATAGCTGCCGTAGCAAACCCCTTGTTTGAATTAGGCTACAAACCACAAACCTGCTATTTTTGTCCTATCAAAAGACTCTTCAAAGCCACTTGACCCAGGGCGTGATTATGAAAGAACAAGTTCTAGAGATTTTACTGGTTATGTGACGAAGAATCACATACATAAAGTAGATTAAGTACCCTGCCCAATGAATGACTTGAGCCGTAGAAATGCTGCGCTAATCACCTTATCACCGTGAGATTCCCGAAGCCACAAGTAATAGAACCAAAGATCTTAAGCCCACATGATGGAGTTGGTAAACTCGTAAATTTATGATGCTTCTCTAAAGTCAATAGACACTTGAGACGCGTGGCATGGAAGCTACGCTATGTAATTACGTCTAAGAATGTTTTAACCCTAAAGTTAAATAAACCTGTGATTTTAGGCACATACCGCTGATATTGTTAAATCCCATAATTATATGACTTGATACATGTCGTTTTACTATTAATAAACAACTATACTTCGCTGGCAAATCAACGAAGTTTGAAAATATTATCATGCCAATCTCCGAGAAACGTCACCTCAAAGTGAGTGGAGTTATTCTCTACCATTGTTCCAAGAACAAGTAGTTGTGCTTAGTCCATCTTGTTCTTTCCATTATGTGCAGTGTTTCAATAGTGTCTGAACAGCATATGAACAACATCTGGACAAGTGTCTGCAAATGAGCATGTAAATCCCTGGATTTAGCGATATACTTGAAGATGTATTAACATCAAACATTATCACAATCATAATTACCAACAACCAGCAAACGCATTCTCAACATTTCGAAAATGCCTTCAACTTACACAAAGTTTTCCTGCAGCCATGTCTTGGAATCACGAACTGCGGCAGGACGTGCAAAAGAGGAGCCTCCCCAGGCTCTCAAGAGAACTTTGAAGAGTATCTTGAGCTTGGGAATGGCTTGGGAGTCGACAGCATCCAGAACACGCACTCTACACCAACCTCAACCTGAGAGGCTCAAGCTGGGGCTGAAAAGGGTTTTCACTTTGGGAAAATTCGAGCCTCCGACACTCACTTCGATCGAAGGATGTCCCAACTGCAGACGAAATGCGACTTTTGAGTCGGAAGTATACTTGGGATGGGTCGACGAACAGCCAGAACCAGAAGCCTCTCAACCGGAGGAGCCTAATGATCAAAGACCACACACGGCACAGGCTGTCCCCCAGAACTTCCAAACACGAAGAGAGCCCGCTAACGTGGAAGAATCCCCAGAATGGCGCAGACAGCAGTCCCGCATTCCCATTAGTTTTATCCGTAACCGTACTGACGCTCGTGAAAAAGTCCAAAAAGAGGCAGACAGGGACGAAACTCTCGCATATCTTGAAGGACGGGGCAGAACTCCCAACGTTCCCCACCATCGACTCGGAGGATATTGGGACTCAGAAGAAGACCACAGAGACGAAGATCCTACATCTTTCGAAAGACGAGGCCGCGCTCCCGCCCCTCCCACCAGGCAGCATCAGGATGCAGCAGAGGAACCGCTCTTGGAACTTGAGAGAAACCCTTTTAAATCGGATGAAGATTCAAACTGAGCGAAGGTGAGTGAGTGGGGTGAAGTTTTCTACTTACAAATTGACAGTATCTACTAAAACTGACAAACGCAGGCATTCCAAACTTAGGTTAAAAAAAACTCTTTTCAGTACACAGGAGTAGGAGTTTTGTTTAACACAAGCTGGAGCTATGCACACCCAAATTGACAAATACAATATAATTTCTTTTTGAAATATACGACTAATCCGATTGAATATGAAAGTTGAGTATTCACAATACTTTCTTTCTTTTCCATGTGAACGTAATGTAATTGAAAGCCAACTAACCTGTCACTAGGACGGAATTCGAAAACTGAAAAACGAACCCACGAAGGACTTTCTTTGTGGACTTTTATAGTGGGACTGTTTCCTAGTGAAGAGAAATTGCTAGATGCATGAATGTGACGGGAAGCCCTTCCAGCCTTAACAACAAAAACCAGACCGCAAGACTGAGATTCTTTTGTTATCTTGAAAAACAAAGGAACTGTGGAACAATTTGCGTTGTTCACAAAAACCACAAGTTGAAAACATAGAAAGCTTCGAAAGCTCAAAGGAGACAAAAGAACAAAACATATATTTCCTCTTTTCGTATGTCAGTTAATGATTTGAAATTTCTAGTAATTTCAAGTCTAGATGGTTCTAGGCGTCGAACAAAAGATTAAATTTTCACAAAAATCATTGATATAGAATTATCATGATCATTTAATTATTAATAAACTTTGTTCTTTGGAAAGGGTAAGTTAGTGTAGTTGTTCAAAGGAGCGAAAAAAAACCTCCTTTAGGTGAAATGATGGAGAAGTATTGAACAGAGGAGGGAATGTGTGTAAAAAATTGAAAAGATGGTAAGTTAATATGGGTTAAGTATCACATCTATGGATTATTAATAAAATGGAAAAAGATATGTGTAGTCATAATTGAAAGATCTTAATAGCCTAGAATTTAAATAAAGTACATCTACTGAAAGGTCAAGCTTCATCTCAATGAGCCTTTAACCCCTACTCCATGCTTCGCCTAAATAGAAGCTAAAACTAGACCCCCCTAATAACGCACAAAACCGACTCCTTCATTAACGAGAACGTTCTAAAATACCCTCCGCCCGCCTGGCATAAGCCTGCCCCCCCACCCCCCCCCCCCAAAATCAATCATCCACCATGCGGTCCATACCAAATTCCCCCGGGCCAAAACCCATGACTCCATCCGCCCAGTAAAACATTCCCACCTATTTCGCAAAATCCTCCCGATAAACACATTCAATTCTCTTAAAAATTGAATCCTTCCTATAAATATCCTTAAACAAATTTTTCTCCCCAGCCTCCACATAAGCTAAAGTCCAATTATCATTTTTGAGATCGATCAATCCAGCCGCTAATCTCAAATTGGAAAAACTGAAATAGTCGATGAAGAATTGACAACGGATTGATTCCACCTTAGACAAGGATGAATTAATTTGGCGCACCAATGCTTTCATCTCTTCAACGTGTTTGACGTAGGATCTTGGAGCTTCTTTACGGGAAAGACCGGGGCGAATGATCAGTTCGAGAATCCCGGTCCATAAGGAGTAGTTTGGAAGCTGGCGGAGGACCATGGACATATCGGTTTGTTCATCACCAGTGTAGTTTATGGTGAGGCTTAGGATTTTGTTGAATTTGGTGTGCAATTCCTTATTTATTACTGATCCAGGATGAGGAACTGACATATCAAGCCATCCTTTCGCCTGTCTAGCAGAAATATCTGTGCGAACACGATTTTCGGGACATTGCAATCCGTTAAGATGGTTTTCCTCGCTGTTGCACATTTCACAGGTGCATTCTTCGGGTGCTTCATCTTTTCTGTGGATGCACTGCTCTAATGCCGAGACGTCGACCTCGTTGTGTGTAGCCCAATCTACGGGGAGATCAATGTATTTAGCCATTTTAAGATTTCTTTTTCTTTTCTTTTGTTGAGGAAACAAGTTGTTGAGAAAGCCTTGATATTCTTGATGAAGTGAATATTCTGGTGGATATCTTCGCTGTGATCTAAATCGTTCTCGAATTGATGGATCTAGAGTGTTATTTGTTGCAAGTGGAAAGTAGGAAGATGTGCGTGTCAGGAAGATGGATGATGAGGGTATAGTGAGCACTTTATATAAATTCTTGTGGTGAAATATTTGCTATACGGTGGTATCTAATACAGCAAGGTAGGTGACACTAGCGCTGAATTAACTTTGTGCGACTGTCTAAGGTACGACCGTACTACTGCCGCTCTCCTCCGTAGACTTTATGTTAGCCAGGTATCGCGAAATGAAGTGTATTTTCCGTAAGAGAATAGTTCTCTTGCAGAGTAACATAGAGATGAGTTTGTGGTTCACAAACAGCCAGAACTGTACTGCAGCCGGCCTCCTGCATCGCAAAATGAATTAGCGAGATTCCACAAAATAGAGTGAATGCTTGATAGGAAACAAGTACCGAGACCGAGTTTGCAGTCAGTTTATTCAGCAGAGAACGGCTAAAAAATTGACTATAGGAAACAATACAGATGCTTATTAGTAACTTCCATGTCCACTTGTAATGCTTTCTTAGTTATGCATATTCTATTGTTTGACCATGTACCGCTGCCGCTCCATCAAAAATGCTACAACTAATCTTGGTAAGTAGGCGTATACATAAAACTTGCGGTAGCGGTAGAGGATATGCGTTATTGAGCAGCATATTTGGGTTTTAGAAACCGCATTAGTTGCAATTAGATACGGTTCTGGACAGGCTGTATATCAGCAGCAATCACCCCGTATTCTTACATATATTTCCTTGGGTATAATACCATTCTGCTACTTGAACTTGTCTTCCCCCATCTTCTCTGCAAGTCTAACACTCCTGATTCCAATCAGTACAACATCAACCAATCCAATCACCAACTCTCACAATTTCCGTCCATCAAAAACCAATCCTTCAAACCACGCACTTCTCCACCATGAACAACACAACCCAACATATCCTCTCCACCCATCTCGACAAAATTCAATACCATCGCAACATAATGTTCTGGTGCGGCACCCTCACCCTCACCATCGACCTAACCCCCACGCCCTTACAAACACTTACCAAAATGAAAATCCTGGCCTCCATTCTCCCTTCTTACACACCCTACACGCACATCATCAAACTAGCCATCCGAACTTCAGCCTACAGATGCCTGTCCACTATAGAATACAAGCAGCACGTCTCCGATTTCCAACTGCTCATTTCCCAAATAAACAAATTTGAAAAAGTACAGGAACTTCATATGACACTTGTGATAGGCAAATGGGCGCATTATTTTTCGCAGTTGAGGTTTTGTGCGGGGTTGTATGGGTTGCGGAGGATGAAGTGGAGTTTGGCTTATAGGGTTGAGGGGGTGGAAGAAGTGGGATTGCAGGAGATTGAGCCTGAGTGTTGTTTTATGAGGTGGTTGGTGCGGGTGTACTGGAGGGAGATTGTGGGGAATGGGGGCTTGGAGAGGATTGTTGAGTGAGGGGTTTGAATGGGTGATGGAACTTTTGGGCTGTTTATAGGGGAAGAGAGGGGTTATTGTGCTTTTGTTTGATGCTATGGGTAATGGAGGGTTTTATGGAGATTTGAGTTGGAAGATACGAGTGGTGATTAAGCGAGGACAGTATTTTCAGTGTTTTGACATTCAAGCTAGGTATTCCATAGGGTTGTAGATACATATAACCAATACCACATCCTGCAAATCAGCTATTATTTTATGAGTTCTATCTTTTAATTTGTATATGCCACATTATGAATCCATACTGTTCCATAAAAATCTATTCCATCCACTATCCAATGCAGGATGTTCTTTCATCTCCCAAGCGAAGCAGAAGAAGGAGATATTCATAGCCGATCATACAGAAAGAAAAAAGCTATCTTTATCACTGTATATTAACATTTTCATTTTTACCCTAATTTACTGCAGTGCGAGATATTAGTGACGTAGCCCCGAATGCTTGCTTTCTTTCACTGAGTTTTTACTTTCATTTAGCCAACTGTTAAGATGATCATTTTCTATCATCCTGTAGACATATAGGCCCATAACTGATTCATACACTCGAAACTCCACAATGAAAATAAAAATTTACTCAAGCTTTTAAATTACCACAACACACGAAAAAATATCTACCCATTCCCCAAAACTGCACCGATCCATAATCTCGAAGTTTTCTTTTCCAGAAAAGAACACCAAGCCCCACCACCCCTCTATATACCCCCCTCAACAAACCACCACTACCCAAGCACCTCCAACCTCGAAAGAAATTCTTTCTTCCAAACTCCCCAAAGCCTCCCCATAACATTATCGTCCAAAGAAACCATAACCGGCATTTCCCCCTTCAGCACATACGAAAAACGCCAAACCAATCCTAGCCTCAATCCATACATCGCAGCCGCAAGTTTCATCTGTGAAAAATTGTATTGATCAACAAGTGTCCTAACGCGAACTTGTTGAAGTTTCTTGAATTTATTTAATTGCTTTACTATGGAATTCATGTCGTTGATGCGGGTGAAGTAGATGTTGTTGGGGGTTTCTTTGGAAGGGATGTCGGTGTGGATGCTGAGTTGGATGATTTTTGCCCATGGGGCGTAGTCGGGGAGGATTTTGAGGAGAGATTCTATGAACTGTGATTTTGAGGATTCGGTTTGGGTTTCTGGACTGCAGTAGTCGATGGTAATGGTTAGGATGTTGCCTGTTAGAATCATTCCGGGGTGGGTTTCGATTTCTGATGGTTCTTTGGGGATGACTTCGGTGGATTTTACTGGAGGAGCACGTCTGTTTTTACTTCCCATGATGACGAGGATGTGGGTTTGATGTATCTATTGATGAAGGAGGTATTATAAGTGCTTTGTTGCTTGATATGTACGAAGTGACCTTGAGTATTTGGATAACTAACTCGCTGTTGTTATGATTATGTTTGTTGATGGATTGATGAGTAAATTGTCGAAGAGTGGTGATTTAGAAGATGGAGAGGATGTCGTACAGTGAAGGAAGCAGAATAGAACAGCCCAAGAGAAGTTCCGCTATATTAATAATAGATGATTATTAGTCCAGTTCACTCGAGGGAGTGCTGCATCTGATAAATCCATCTCAACTGCAGCCATGGAAGTTCATATATGACTATTCACCAAAAAAGAGGCCCTCAATCAAAATAGTGCGGCAATTAATAGTCCGAATGGATTTGATTGCGCCAATATCAAGACAAACACCTGCCTATTATTTTCAGCCTCCATGAATATTACAACTTTGTCATTGCGTGGGACATTAATGCAAGAGGACTTTGTGAGCTCAGGTATAAGTGTGTGTACGGACATTTCCTAGTGCGGAAGATGGCGATCATGCATGAAGAGGAGAAAAGTAGTTCAGTGTAGCAATAAGAAATGAATTCAGTATGAAATCCAAAGAAAATTCCATCTGAGGGCATGATGCCAAGGGGTCTCCAGGAATTACGAGCTCATTTTGAAAGACCTGATACTACTATTCAGCTCCTCTCGCGTACGTTTAAACCATGTATCGACCATGAATCCGGAAGCGTTGAGCTTTCTAACAGGATATAGACAATTCCAGGTCTTATTGTAAGCAAGGTACATGAAACCATGCATATTGTGTTCGTGCAAACTCACGATCAGACTCGTGTACACAGCCAACGTCTCCTTGCCTCAGGGAGCTGCGTGGGTCCGGAAGCAGGGAGTCTGGAGGGCCTCCAAAAGTGGAGTCGGTGATTGAAGATTGACTTTTTTTTTTAAACAAATTCAATTCGGCCAACAGTCATCGCCGAAACACGAAAAATCTTTAAATCAAGATGTATGATAACGAATTCACAAACGAAGTTGATGAAAAATAATATTAAATATAGGAGTTGTTTAATCTTTTCTCCCCCCCCCTTCTATTTCCACTCCGCTTCCCGCTCACAATCCTTGGCGCGAAAAAGTCCCCACCAACTCCACTATCAAAATAGAAAAGCTTTAACACTACAAAATTTTCTCCTACTCCACATTCATCTAATATTTTTTCACCTTTCTTTCAACCACCCGACTTTCCAGCCTTGAAATCATTCATCTTACTGAAAAAATAGTGAAAGAATATACGAAAGAAGCCCAAAAAACGGACAAAAACAAAAGGTATTTGATGAGAGTGGGATTCGAACCCACGCCTATTACTAGACCAGGAGGTTGTGATAACCTTGTGTTAAGCTATAACCTTAACCTGGCGCCTTAGACCAACTCGGCCATCTCACCTTATGCTTGTTTTGATGTAGATTACGGTTTGAGGAGGGAATATCAAGGTGACTCCATGATGGTGCAAGGTGTTGGATGGATGGGCTCATGTAGGTAGGTACTTGTACAGACGCGTCTAGCAACAACAATCGTCCGATAGATACTATCCTCGTGACGGTTGCATCACTCGAATAACTCAAACAAATCTGGAGCATTGCTGCTTGTGTTGAGACACAACAAATATCACTCACTTCTTGATCATAGGTAGCGAAGAGCAGAAATTTAAAAACTAAAAACGGCTTCTGACTGAATTCTTGTTGGGATAGGTAGGTAGGTTCTAGTGATGTTCACTTGTCACAACTGGCGGACAAACACTTGATACTATATCAAACATCTCAGTCAAGTAAGCGGGCAAGCAATACAGATAGCAACCACATTGTGGCAAATGTAGAGCAATCGTGTTCCCGACATCAATAATGCGCAGGCATTCCTCAATCATTGAAAGGTACTTCATTTAAAAGCACAAACGGAACTGCATCACTAGTAGATGGAGATTTGGAGATATTTTGGTAGGAGTGGATTCTTGGGGACCTACATGACAATACTAAACCAACCAACTCAGCTTTCAATTCACCTCAACCCTACCTGCTACCAAGTTACTCCAATCATGTTCCACACCACTTTCAATATTAGGAATAGGGCCCATTGGTGTAATGGACTTTGGATTAATACCCGGATGGCTCTTCGTGTACTGACTATCGTTAGACGCGAATCATTTTAGACGTTTTGGACTTCTTACATTCTCCTTGATATGTTTGAAATCAGTTGTTTCCTTGAATCCCTTTACCTCCCAATATAAATGCTTCAACCAAGCATTCAACACCGGATAATCATGACGAATGGTTCCAAGGTTACATTTGAAATGTTGCACATATACGGCATCGAAGCGACAAATTGTTGGGTACAACCTCAAGTCCAACTCTGAAATTTTTGAACCCAACACATATGGGCCTCCATTATTCTTGATGATCTCTTCGATTTGATTGAGGGCTTTGAATAATGGCACAACATTTCTGTCATATGATTCTTGATCCGGCGCAAAGCCAGCCTTATACACTCCAGTGTTGATATCTCGTTGCATCCATTCTCCTATTTCGTCGATTTCCTTGGTCAAATTGTCGGGATAGAAATCCAGTTTCTTGTATTCATCATCCAATAGGCTGTCGAAACCAGTATTCAGATTCCGTAGGATCTCCAAGCTCTCATTGCAAACGATCTGATTTGTCTTTTTGTCCCATAAAACAGGTACTGTGAATCTCCCCTCATAATCTTTCCAGGCCCGGAAGTATATATCATGAAGGTATTCGGACTGGAAGAGATGATCTTCAGTTGCGCCAGGGTATGGATCCTTTTCTGTTGCAAATTTCCAACCAGGCCAGCCTTTGTCATCGCCTTTGGGATAGGGTTTCACGATGGATATTGGGAGAATGGAAGTGAGGCCTTTGAGATGTCGAATTAGGTTGACCCGGTGGGCAAATGGGCAGAAGAGTCCTATTTGAGCAAACACTTGTTAGAACAATTGGCAGCTATGAGTTGAGGAATGATTACCAATGTATAAGTGGTATCTATCCTTTTCGGGAGGGAATTCTCCCCCTACTTCAATCCGACCATGCCAATTTCCATCTCTTAGCGGAGATTGCCCTTTTACAACTGATGACATTTTGATGTGCTGTTTGTTAATGAATCGTCGAATACTCGGGTGGAGTGGGTACTGGTTATTTGGTGATTTCAATCGTGAAGTCGAAAGAGCTCACTGTCACATCTTGCAATTTCTTGAGAGAATATATCTCTCTTTCTTGTGCGGGGTATGCAGATACGGAGATTCGTCATTTCGTATGTTACCTACTGGTGTACCTATTCTCCAAGCAATTGGATCAAACGCGTTATCTAATAGGGGATCAATTATGAGATTACTATTCAACACATCTTGAAGTTGTCCACCGTGAACAATCGTGAAATCTCATTGGCTTATCGTCAAAATTTTATGGGGCAATTAGAATTGTAAGCAACATGGTTCGGAAGGTCGGAGTCAATGATATCTATCACGGTTTCATCCAACCTACAAAAGGATTATCACTTTCCAAGATACAACTTCCATCATACATCGAATATCAGGCTCCCAAATAGTTATTACTGAGCATTTTGTAACCGGCGTCAAAACACAAAGTACTCCATCAAAATCCTTGCTCGTATCACCCACTATTCACGATTTTTAAACATATCTCACTCCTTGTCATCAACGCGGTTGCCTACGGATACACCGCTTCATATAAGGATCACATCCAAATCCTCAAATATCTGCAAACAATTCCAAATGAGTAGGGGACTTTATCATCATATATAGGTGGACGGATGGATTCTTATATCATTCAGCTGTCTTATGCAGCTCCTACACTCATTGGATTATTCACCATACCAACCGCATGGAGATTTGCTAGAAACTTCAAGTCACCCAAATCGACCAATCATGAAGCTCTCTATGAAGACAAAGATGGGGTGGCTACGGAAGATTCCATGGCGAAATACTCCACCAAACTTCAATTCGTGATGATCTTCACTTCTCTCATTGTGGGACTTCTGGTATCATTTGGATCGGCTGTTTTTGCTACGGTTGAGAAGAAGGAGGGATTCTCGGATTATTGTTTGATGCAACTTTGGTTGTTATTCGTATCTTGGGTAAGTTTAACCTATGGTAAAACTACAATACAAACACAACCTTATACTAACAATTATTAGATTTTCGCATTCATTCAGATATTGGAAACTTCAAGAGAAATTCATCCTGTATTGAAATTTCAAAAAGGAATATTTAATTCCGTGTCATGTATCTTGATAGTTGTTCTCGCATGTCTCGTGCTATCGGGGCCCCTTCCAAATGAAGCCCCCTTCCGCCTCGCATCTGTCATTCTCACAGCCCTCCAAATCATTGCTGCTGCTTTCAGCGCTGCAACATTCTACTTTGTTGAGCGCCGCCCCGATGTCTTTACCCCTGATGGAAGGGTTGTCGAGAGACAATTTAAAAAGTCGTTATGGAATAGATATGCCTTCAATTGGAGCACTGAGCTCCTTGATATCGCTTCGAAAAAATTAATTGAGGTATCGGATCTCCCTGCTATGGATGGACATGTCCGTTCGAAAGATGTTAGAGACTCTTTCAAATCAATAGTATTGAAGTCAACAGTTCCATTATGGCTCCAAGTTTTCTGGGCATATCGTACAGCCATATTTACTCAATGGGTGTTGGTAATGATCTCGTCTGTTATCGATGCTGCGCCACAGTTTGCTGTGTTAAAACTGCTTCAATATCTCGAAGCTCGTCAAGGATTTGATGCCATTGATCCTCAAGCGTGGATTTGGGTATTTGGTCTTTTCGCAGCTACAATTGCTGAAACCCTGATGGACAACCGAATTAATTGGTTGATGTGGTCCGATCTTGCAATTCCGATTAGATCAACTCTTACATCACTAATATTCGAAAAGATGATGAAGATGAAGGATTGCAAGGAGCCTCCGAAGGCAGAAGACAAGGACGCAACAGCAGACAAGACAAAAGATTCACCCAAGACTGATGATGCACCTAAGGCAAATGGAAATGCAAACGCAAATGACACGGCAAAGCCAGATGCATCGAATGATCATGGACCTCATGGACCACACGCTAAGAAAGGGAAGGATGGGGACGCAAAGAAAAAAGTCGAGACCGACAAAGACATTGTCAATATGTTTGCCGTGGATGCAAATCAAGTCGGTGTTTTTGGCGCTGTCAATCAGTTCTACATTTTATTTTTCTGCAAATTCCTTGTTTCGGTTGTCTTTTTATGGCTCTTAGTTGGTTGGGAGTCAACGGCTGCCGGGTAAGTTTTACTACTTTTCATACCTATTTCACTCCCCTGATCTGACCTCCATATTTTACTCTTACTTTTTTTCCTTTCCATTTTTCTAAAATTCTTTCCATTTTTAACACGGCTTTATTTTTTTATTTTTCATCAAAATGTACCCTTGGTGGCCACTTACTGACTCCTCGATCTACAACAGTATGCTAGCAATCATAGGCATGGCACCAATAAATCAGGCCCTTGCAAAGAGATATGGAGGTTTTCAAAGAGAGTTGATGAAGGCTCGAGATAAGAAGACTACTATTGTCACCGAGGCACTTAATGGTATCCGGCAAATCAAGTTCTCCGCCAACGAAACTCAATGGAGCAAAAAGATATTCGAAGCTCGTGAGGAAGAAATTGGGAAATTGTGGAAGACTAAGATCAACAACTTGTATATGATGGTTGGTTCAAATGTGGCTCCAGTGCTCCTGACAGTCTTGGCTCTGGCTACGTACTCTTATATTCACGGAGACTTATTACCATCAGTCGCATTTACAGCATTGGTATGTTACTCGTTTTCTCCTTTTACCATCAATATTCTTGGATTTCTCTACATGCTCAAAGATATGGCGAATTTGGTTTCACCCACCGCAATACTGATTGTCGAACACGAACTCAAAAAATGATTTAGCTGACTTGCCTCTCAAAAATAGGGCGTATTCATGCAACTTGAAGGTGTCCTAGGAATGGTTCCGTTCCTATTTATGATGGGAATGAATGCCAAAGTGAGTTGTGATAGAATCGATTCTTTTCTCCAGTCCCCAGAAAAGCCAGAGAATACATACCCTGGTGAATCCATTACCCTCGACAATGTGTCCGTCAGCTTCCCATCAAAATCCAAGGTTTCAGAAGATGAGGACAGATTTATTCTTAGAGATCTTACTCTTAACTTTCCCAACAATGCTCTGAGTGTTATTTCGGGACCTACGGGCTCTGGCAAGTCACTTCTACTTTCAGCCATATTAGGTGAAGTAGAAGTTCTATCTGGAAATATTACTGTACCCCGAGCACCTCAAGCCGATGAGAGACATGATAGCAAAGCTACAGCTGCAGACTGGGTTCTACCCTCCGCCATAGCATTTGTTTCCCAAACTCCGTGGATCGAAAATGCTACCATTAAAGACAATATCCTATTCGGTTTGCCCTTCGACTCTACACGATATCAAAAAGTCCTTGACGCATGTGCTCTTACAAAAGATCTTCACATGTTTGATGACGGCGACTTGACAGAAGTTGGCGCTCAAGGTATAAGCTTAAGTGGTGGACAAAAGTGGCGTTTGACTTTAGCAAGAGCTTTCTACTCTCGTGCTGGAATATTGATTCTCGATGACGTCTTTTCGGCTCTTGATGCACACGTTGGGAAAGAGATCTATGATAATGCCCTCATGGGAGAACTATCCCAAGGTCGCACGCGCATTCTAGTAACACACCACGTATCGTTGTGTCTCCCACGTGCTAGTTACGCCGTTCAGCTATCGAAGAATGGAGGACTCGAACATGCCGGTTCTATTGATGAGCTCAAAAAGACAGGAAATTTCGATGAAATCATCAAAGCAGAGCAAGTTTCCGGAGTAGCAGATGAGGAGGAGGCGAATGCATCCGAGGCAAATGGTGACAAGAAGCCATCCGATGAACCAGCTTCCAAGCCTAAAAAACTTATTGAAGAAGAAAAACGAGAAACGGGAAGTGTCAAGGCAAGCGTCTACACGAAATACCTTATGGCGACTGGCGGCATTCCTTTCTGGGGACTGGTAATCATCTTTTATTTGATCGCAGAAGCTCTAGTCATTGGAAGGTCCTGGTGGATCAAGATATGGACATCGTCCTATGAACATTCTGAGATAAACTTGTCCAGTTTCAATTCTACTCATCTGCCTTACATGACTTCCATGCAACAGCAGCTTCAACCATCAGTTTTCGTCTCAAAATTGAACAATCCATTCTCAAAAGACCATACCTTGGGCTACTATCTGTTGGGATATGTCCTGATTTCGGCTGTCTCTGTTGTTGTCGCCACTGGTAGATATTACTTCATTTATCGTGGATCTCTATCTGCTTCTAGGAATGTCTTCAAGGAGATGACGAATATCGTACTTCGTACTCCTTTGAGATGGTTGGATACTGTTCCTACAGGACGGATTTTGAATCGTTTCACTGCAGATTTCACTTCCATGGATTCGCAACTCTCCACAAATTTTGCTCAAACCGCCTCTTCATTCCTTGAAATCATAGGAATCATGGTATCTGCGTGAGCTGATTGTCGTATTCTTCTAACTGCATCGCTAACGAAAATCTAGATTCTTTGTATCTCCATATATCATTATCATCGCAGTGATCCTACTAGGTATTTGCACTTATATCGCTCTCCTTTATATTAAGGGCGCACGCTCTCTCAAACGCCTCGAATCAGTCCAGAAATCCCCCATGATTTCACACTTTGGATCAGCTCTTGCAGGTTTAAGTACCATCCGTGCATTTGCAAATTCACAGGTTTTTGAAGCCAAGATGCATGAGTTGGTAGACTCGTTTGCGGCTGCAACTTGGCATAATTGGCTGTTTAATCGATGGTTCGGACTTCGTATGGCATTGGTTGGTTCATTCTTCTCGTCATGTGTAGCTGCATTTATTGTCTCCACTCACGGTGTTGATGCGTCACTGGCTGGATTCGCACTAGCATTTGCATTGAGTTATAGACGGGCTGTTATTTATACTATTAGATTGCTTGCTTCAACAGAGCTCGACATGAATGCTGCTGAAAGAATTTTCGAGTATACACAATTAGAGATGGAACCTCAGGGCGGAACAGATAATATCCGCGCTTCGTGGCCAGAAGAGGGTAAAATAGAAGTAACAGACTTAGAAGTTGGGTATGCCGAAGGATTACCGGCAATTTTGAAAGGGTTAACATTTTCTGTGGATAAAAATCAACGGGTTGGAGTTGTTGGAAGGACTGGTGCTGGTGAGTAAAACTCTTAAGGTTTTCCTGGTACAACTCTAATGATATTTTAGGAAAATCAACACTATCCCTTGCTCTTTTCCGTTTCTTGGAAGCCCGAGCTGGTACCATTTCGATCGATGGAGTCGACATCTCTACTCTCAAACTTCACGACCTCCGAACCCGGCTCTCAATCATACCCCAAGATCCTGTACTCTTCTCCGGTACCATTCGCTCCAACTTGGATCCTTTCGATGAGTTCTCCGATCAACAATTAAAGGAAGCCCTCCAACGCGTCCACCTCATTCCCTCTGCGGACAGCACTCCCGCCCCAGAACTCGAAACTCTAGCCGAATCATCCACCGCCGCATCAAGCAGCTCCACAACCGTCACAGTCGCCGAATCCTCAACAAAAGAAAACACAAACATATTCTTGAACCTTACATCCCCGATTTCCTCTGCCGGTGCCAACCTTTCCCAAGGCCAAAAACAACTTCTCTGTCTCGCACGTGCTATTCTCTCACGACCAAAAGTTCTTCTTCTCGACGAAGCTACGTCTGCTGTTGATATGACAACTGATACATTAATCCAACGCAGCATCCGTGAAGAATTCGCAAACACGACATTATTAGTTGTAGCGCATCGACTAAGTACTGTAGCTGATTTCGATCGAATATTAGTTATGCGTGATGGAGTAGCGGCTGAGTTTGGTAGCCCCAAAGAGTTGTTGGAGATAGAGGATGGAGTTTTCAAGGGGATGGTAGCACAGAGTGGGGAGAGTGAGGTGTTGGAGAGGAGTATTAGGGGAGAGTTTTAATTTTTTTGGAAATTGAAATAGAAGAAGCGGGAGACTTGTTTTGGGAGGAGTTAATAGAGTATAGATAGATATTTTTATCCTGTTGTTTTAATTAGACTTACTTAGACATACATAAACACGCTTTGTGTTTTTTTAGCCGTGCTGTTCCAATTTGATATGTGGTGTATTCTTATCTTTTCCTTCAAAATAGGATAATTTTTCTTCTTCGATAGAAGATTGATTAGTTGCTGTAGTTTAATACTTAATGCTTTACCCGCCTCAGTATCGTATAAATCATGACTGATCCATCAAACATAAAAAGAAATCAGACAGTCAACCAAGCTGTCCTCATTTCCCTAGCTCATCCGGAATGAATAGAGCATTAATATTGTATCTGCTAGACCAAGTCTAGTCGATCTCATAATTATCCCTGCTAGGATTCTCTGGCTCAATACTCTGAGGTTATAAATGTGAATTTACTTTGTCGTGTTTCGGTGGGTGATCTTTTTTTTTTTGTAATGGATTGATTAATTGAGTAGGTAGCAGGGAAATGTCTAGGGATAGCGGGTATTTAGATCAAGAGTGAGAATGGAAATGTTTTTCAGAGGTAGTCTTACCTAATATGTGATGAAAAAGTTGGAATGCGTAAAGCACTCTATTAATATGATCGCGCGAAGTGGGTTTTAATAGTAAAGTCGCTGGCGGAAAGACAGGTTTATTTGAATGCTTTAGGTGAGAATTTAGGAAACTTGTGTTTAGTAACCAGCTCGGAAGTGAAGTGTGCAGAGATTCGGGGGTGGATTAAAGAGTTGTTGTACATGGCTAATTTTAAGAACACCAATTTGTTACTATGATTTTTGATATAGATGTGCGCCATAAATAAACTATCGAAATGATATCGTTCCAAATGAGGGTATTTCGCTAATCCTTTTACCTGGTGCATTAACGCCGGCACGTATACCAAATTCGCCCCTCTCTGGACATAAATAAAACCAAAATTCAAAGATATCATACCATCATACCATCATAACTTCATCACATACAATCATTAAGCCATCTCATCTCCATTACGCTGCGGCGTAATAGGAACAGTTGTTTGACTTAATCCTTTTCCTTTCCTCTCGGTATATTCATAATCAAACCCTTGATCTGTCTCCAACTCCCTACTCATCGGAATCTCTTTCGTAAAGACCAAACTAGTCACAAAAGCCAATCCAGCCAATGCACACATAACAATCCACACCATCTTCAAACTCCCAACATAGGCTCCAATAACAACTTGCTTCATCTCTCCCTCTGCGCCAGTATCTGACCATGCTTTCACGATTTGGACAAACGCGGATGCATCTCTTGACCATTCGTTCGCATAAACCGCATAGGCTGTTTTGAGAATCTTTTTCTGGAATGAGTTTTGAAATATGACGCCGGAGATGGCTACACCGATTGTTTGGCCAAAGGCTCGGAAGAAGGAATACATGGCTCCGGCAAATGGAAGATCAGCGTTACTGGCTGAAGCTTGGGCGGCGAAACCTTGAGCAGAGAAAAGGGTGCCTAATCCAATGCCTGGGATGAGATTGATAAATATCCAGGATACTATTGATGTGGATTCTTTAAGGAGGATGAGAAGACCAAGCCCGAACGTGGTGAGAGCCCAGCCTGCCCAAATTGAGGGGCGGTAGCGACCAGTTTTAGCAATGATGAGTCCGACTACTACGGCGGCTGGTGCGGTTGTGAATGTCATGGGAAAGAGACCAATGCCAGCTTGGATCGGGGTGTATTTTTTGGCCACTTCAAAGTATAATGGCATGTAGAAGAGCACAGACCAAACACAAATGCCATGGACGAGTGTTCCGAAGTAAGCGACAATTGCTGTGGGGGAGTTGAAAAGTGAACGTCTGATTAAGGGGTCACCCTTTCGGAAGATTGAATAAAGGAGGAAGGCAATGAGGCCACCGATACCGATGAGTAGTGGTACGAGTGTGCGGACGGAGCTCCAGGAATGCATAACACCTCCCTACTGAATATTAGTTCCACGCAAACCAAGATGATGCTGAAGTAACTTACCCAAGTAAGAGGAATCAGAAGACTGGTCGTAGAAGCAACAAACAAAAATGACCCAAGCCAGTCAAAAGCCTTAAGTTTAGCCCACATGGAACCTTTTTTAATATTCAACTTCAAACAAATCGGAATACCAACAGCACTGACAACGCAGAAAGGAATATTCAACCAAAAGATCCATCTCCACGTTAGCTTTTCTGCGAAAGCACCACCAATGACTGGACCAATCACAGATCCGATTGCCCATTGAAGTGAAATAATCGACATCCATTTACCACGCTCACGGAGAGTGACCATATCGGCAAGAAGGACATAAGTCAACCCCACGAGACCGCCTCCACCAATACCTTGTATACATCTTCCTACCAAGAGTAGTTCAATGTTCTCGGAAACAGAGCAAAGTATTGTACCGACGGAGAAGAGAAAGAGTGCGGTCATGAGTACTGATTTACGACCAATGATGTGCGAGAAAGCTGCCCATGTAGGCTGAAAGACTGTAGAGCAAAGAAGGAATGATGTACCACACCAGAAAGCTTGGATAGCCGTGGCATGTAAACTTGTGGCAATGGTCTTCATGCACCAAAGTCAGTTCAAGTCATGATGAACAAGCATAGGAAGAAAGAATCGAAGTCTCCTTACTGGTAAAGCCACAGAAAGAATCGTTGCGTCAACAGCGCAAACTAAGTTTAAGATTGCTAAACATGCAAAACTTCCATAGAATCTCCATCCTCTTTTCTTTGATTCGGCTTCAGTTGTGGGTATATCAGTTTTTTTCAAGTCGATACTTTTTAATTCAGGTGTTACATCTTCTAACGATGGGCGCAGAGTGATTGTTGACTCTTCGTTTTCAATAAGTGTATGTTCTGGCGAGGATGGGCGTCCATATTGTGATGTATTTTCTTCCGGCTCCGATGTACTGGTAGGTAGAGGCGTTTGGGGATTCATACTGGCACCTAAAGATATGTACTGCGGTGGGATACCAAAGGGTACAAGATCTGTAGATCTATTGCAAATCACAGTACTTTGGTAGAGTAAGAAATGTTTTGGAATACCAACAGAGTACAACGGGGGTGGATGTGGACAAGTTATCAAATATCCAGATATCTAGCCTAAGCTACGAAGAAGTTAATTTCATCCTAACATCTGATCGGGCCCAGACGCCCCCATCATCACACACCATTGAATTTATGTTGATATGTGTGGATTCGCAAATAGCTACATACAACGGTATTTTCGACCCCACTACACCATGCCATGGCTCAAGATTCTTCAGACGAAAATACAGTAGGAACCTCATCGAGGCGAGCCGCATCGCTCAAAAAGAATATGGTATCATGTAAGATGCAAGTCAGGTTCTATTGTTGTCAATCCAACTACTGCACGAAGTTGAAGCGAGCCATCATCAGTGGACGGATGAACAGCAAACGCTGCCGCTGCGCCGCACAGCTGAGCAGTTCCATATCTACATTAAAAAGCAACCAGTAATGAACTAGATCTTCAGGAATATTAGCGCGATCAAAGACTTATATCGCAGTAGAAGGGTGCCACATGGATTTGCTTTCGTGGTTAAAACGTGGTTTTCCGGGTGAGATAGTGGAGAAGTTGGAGACAAAAACCGGTTCTAGATGCCAACATCTAGTCTCCTTTTTCTCATTCAAGAGGATTCATAGGATCAGCTATACGATGGTAAACCTCGAGTCAGTATCGACTGATACGCTAATATTGACAGGCCGAGTACAAACAGTTTTGCCCCCAACGTAGTATCGTGCACTAGCGCCTTAGCGCACCAGCCTCTTCTTCCTAGGACCCGTGTCAACCTTAAATCTCATCATTTTGCGAATTCACTTTCTCGATCCTTTGGTTATAATCATACTTACAATAAATCATCCACGGTCAGAACTGATGAGGTTACATTTACGCAGTGTCTACACCTACATATTTTGCAGCATATCTAAGGCCCCGATTTTTCCCCGCTACTGCACGTAGATCGCTGATTAATATTGATAGGCTTGCACAGCCCCAATTTCGACCCTTATAACACTGACAGCCTTATAGGAGTAATTCTTCAATGATTCTTACTGTTGCACGAATGTAGGATTAGTTTATTTTTGGACACCAATAGTTGAGGCTGAAGATACAACTTAGTGTATGACGATGCAAATAGGTATTCTACTATAATCTTACTTACATTATCGATACACGGAAGTGTACCTTGGGTGATACATAGAAAATTGGGTGTTAAATAGAGGTTTCCATTTTCTGTGATTTCGCGAGAGGAATCATATTGGATTAGCCTATCCCGAATGATGTCCCAACAATTCTTTTTATTAATTAGCCTGGAGTATCTAGAATGATTCATGAAGCCTCGTGGTATCGTGGCATTTTGGTATCAATAAAAAAGATAAGAATAACCTCCATACTTCCAAATGGATAGCGTTCAAGCTGGATATCCATATGAAAAATTCTTACAAATTCTTGGGTTGTATCGTCCCTTAAAATATCTAAGGGTTTTTAAAAAGGGGTAAGTCCATCATCCGAGCGGCTTATCAAATCCATAGCATCGCAACATCCTATTTGTCATTGAAAATGCAAAAAAGTAACATTTCACCACTTTATAGTTAGGGATTCAATGGCGGATTGTCCCGTAGATGTCTGGGCGTTATACACAACGACACAGCACTAGCTACTCCGCATTATAGGGTTCATCTGTAAATATTCCTAGGACTATCTCACGCGTCTATGTCGACCCCGATTTCAGGATCATAGTGTACGTAACTGGTTATCGAGTGAACTGTCTTCAAGAATCGGGTACCTTCCATATGGCCAACTTTCTGCACTCACCAGTAACGAGATATCAAGGGCGCCTTAATGTAGTTCTTGCATATAAAACTTCAAAGTGAATTTAGAAAATCAGCATTAATTTCTTGATAGCAGACCACCACATCAAAAAGCATAAGGTACAACATTCATCCTGTAAACATCATTAATCACCCACCAGAAACTCTCCACGTTTTATCAATGTGGCTTGACAGAACCTAAGGATAGCCGCATGTTTTTCCAAGACTAGCAAGTAGCCGAGCCCAGTAGTTCGAAGCTTTCTATGTTTGCTCCCGGGTCACCATGGTCATGATCCGCGTACTTCCGGAGGTGTTTCCCCGCATCGATTGATCGGTATCAGATGATCAAAACTATTAATGTAGCTTTGGCCTCTATCTTTGAGTTCCCTTCTCCTTAATGCGTAATAATGAGTGAGGTAGGTGATTTATCGCTTTGGCGATGGTTGATTCTGTGGTGGTCCGGCAATTGGTCCTAGAACGTTAAATAGTGTCCTGACATTCCCATGTTGAAGATATACAGCGATCATCAATCATGAAGATAGTTTTATGGAAAATTAATTGTTTGTTTGGCTCATAGATGAAAGATACAATGCGATTTGATTGTGCAAATGAGCTTTATGCTATATACTTCGTAGATTACTTCGTAAATGACATCCATAATTCGTAGAGAAATTCTTTCATGTGAAGTCCTCGCCAGTCATTAATTCCACCAACTCCAACTGAATATAAAAGCATCACCATTCCTTTGGAGCCATAAATGCCCCTTTTCGGCTTCAACTTTCCGCAGGGAAAAATAACCCTTCAGACCGCCGAAACATTCCTCAAGGCGTGCTCTTCCCTCTCATTATAGTCCTCCTCCGTACCCTTAGAAATCTATTAGATTGAGCTCTAAGACAAAGTAAATCCTCCAAATCTAAAGCATGTGCCATAAAATCTTGTTGCCTCTGATACCATCTATAACAGTGCGCATTCCATTACTCGGATACGATTATGAAGCTCCTAGTAGCATGTCGCCTGCTGGATTTAGTTGCAAATTTTTGAGGTCATCTTGGTTCTTTTCGTTGAACTGGAGATTAGACTCTGGCTGCATTAGCGCGAGATTCGGATTAATATGAGGAGCGGACAAGTCCTTTATTTCGAGTTTCTGTGCCGGAGGCGGGGCGTTTGGATTTACAGGGAGTGAGCCATCCAGATTTCTCATAATAGAACCGTCCAAATTCCTCACAGGTGAACCATCTGGATAGAATCCAGGTTGCGACTGTGGAATCGCTGCTTGAGGTATCGGATTCAGATTCTGTTGGGGTATCGATAATGCGTTCGGATCGAATGTTTGAGCGCCCATCTGTGCATGAAGTGCATCATGTTCGTCCAATGCCTTCTTTATCGCGATCTGTTGTTCCTTCTCTTCCGGTGATAGCGCCTCATATGCAGCCATATTTTCATCCCATATCCTGACACATTCTGGCTCCCAGTTGCATTTCTCAACCTCGCCATATATCGGGTGACTGAAACGAGGGTGTAGTAAAGGCCATTCCGAAGCATGGTAATGATGTTTCACCAAAGCTCCTCTCGCATTGTGATTTCCGGAATCTGAATGCCCTTGTCCGGCAGCAAATGCTTCCACGGTGAGAACCAGGAATCCTCCAACTAGTTTTGATTCCCGCATGGCATGAAAGGTGCTCCAATCAACCGGATTTCCAGTCTTTATGCTCATTTCTTTCAAGATCGCACCTGTGAATGCTGAAGGGCCTGTGCCGGAGATGACTTCGTCGAAATCGAGCTTGATCTCTGATATTGGGACGTTTTGTGCCGCAGCGATATCTTGTAGCCACTGTAGAATGTTGTCGACAAGTGCCAACATAACAGGAAGACGGGGCTTGCACATGAAAGTCCATTGGCAGAAGGATTGCGACTTTTGGCCAAGAATTGGATGGTCTTTGAAATCTGGTTGGTCGATCTCAACACTCACAACCATATCAACATCGCCCAGAGCATATCGATCGGGAATCCAGGTATTGACTGCTTTCAATGCTTCGACATCAATATCGGTATAAACACCACCTTCAACGTACATTATCAAGTAGCGCAAAAGATCAGCCTTGATGATTTGTACCTTCAGCGATCGATACATCTCTACGATGTCAGGCCTATTCAACCCATCTAGTCCGAAGTTTGTTTCGACATAATACATATCATTGTTGTCCGTTAAAACCTCGTATCTGTGTCCTGGATTTAACTGAGTCCAGGTCCTGGCACTCAAAAGGTCTCTCTCTGCGAAACCCAATGGATCAACTTTCCATGTCTGCCATATTTTCCTTGGGAATTCCGAGGTTGTGACGCCTTTCAGAACTTTCTGTGTCGACCTTTTTGTATGCGATACTGTAGATGATTTTAGAGTATCAACATTTGAGACAATCAAAATCAAAAGGATGAGAATGGCATAAATAGGTAAAGCTCTTTGTATTTGCTTCGGCAGACGACCTCCGAATTGGGAGGTCGTCTGCATACTCCGTGATCGTGTTCTTCGTAGGTTTTCCATTATTGTAGCACTGAGATCTGAACTTAATCGGCATGTGGGAGGAACAGTCGCATGTTAACATTCAACTAATACACTCAAAAAAAATCAGATGAAAGAAAGAAACTTCAATCCCCGAGGGTTTTTTGACTAATTTGATGGATTGACCTAGGAAATTTTGTGCGGGAAAATGGGACGTCTGCAAATAAACAGCAAAATGGGGACATTTCGATTAGCCTGAAGTATTCAAGGTCAGACATGGGGGAAAAGCTTAACGGGAAGCTTCTTTCATCAAAAATTCTGGTCTTCACAAGCTTGTGATTGTGAAATTCAAAGTTGGCGGCTTGACTTGGCAGGGGTCTGTCCGGGTGGGCTCCTACTGTGCCTGTTCAACGTTGCCTGAAGTCTATGCACATTAGTGCATAGATATGCAAAGGTTGTTTAGATAGGAACTAAGTACCGCATACTAAGGCAATTTTGATTGCTGATCAATGACTTGGAGTTGGGCTAACTGTCATGTCCATGTCCATGCAGGATACTCCAGCAGGGTATCCCGCTAAAATGTAACGATGTAATCTTAGCGGCCTCGGTAAACATGTGACGGGTCTTGTAAAGCTTGATTTTATGACTGGCAAGTGGTTTACGAAGCGGCCTTTTCCCTGGCCATTGGCCAATCAAATTGTTCAAACAGTTTGCATTCCCGGCGCTAAACCCTATATCCCATGTTACCTCCGAAGTCAGCTTACGACAAACCGCATCACGATTAAGAAAAACTCAAGGGCGGATCAACACGAACAACACAATATATTGGGGTAAGGGTACAAAGGTACTACCCATGGAGATGATGAAAGGCCGTGAGGGAATTCCCGCTGATCCTCCAATATTCCACTTTTGATACGGACGATACCCCGCACTATTCGACGGGCACGAACCTCGGGGGTAGAAATCGCGAAAAAAAAAATGAACATCGCCAATTACTGCTTGTGATTGGAATTCAGGTCTTAATAGCAGCGGCACTAGCAGCTTCTGCGTGAAAAAAAAACTCGGTCCATTGAGTTTTGCATAATTCCGAATGCTTTGGAAGCAGTATGGGATGCTGGCGTAACATCTCTTCTTCAAAAATCATCTACAGCCTTGGTTTCTTCATCTAATTCGACTTTCAGCGCCATTTAGAAAGCTCCTCCAGCTTGTAAATGATAAAGTCGTTTTCAAAATGCCTAGCGAATATCAGGGCATTCTTGATGTTGGGTTCATGGATGAAATTAAGACAGACCAGCCATTATTGTCTCCAACCGCTACCAAAGCACCTGCGAAATACTGGAAACCGAAAAAGCTATGCCCGGATTTTATAAAGCCTTCATTTCTAAGCAGGAGCAAAGCACCTGCAAGACCGCTCCATGCAACTGCGTGGCTTGACGGGTTGAGGGGTTATGCAGCATTCTTGGTGTATATTCTACATCATGAACTATGGGCCCACACCTTAGTATATGGCAATTGGATCATGGAGATGGGTTTTGGCTATGAGGAAAAATACTTTTTGGTTCAATTACCTTTGCTGCGGACATTCTTCACCGGTGGTCATCTCGCTGTAACCACGTTTTTTGTTATTTCAGGATATGTTCTCTCTAGGAAACCATTGATGCTCATTCAATCAGGAGATTTGGCAAAGTTTGGAGATAATCTTGCATCGGCATTATTCAGACGTTGGATACGGTTATGGCTCCCAGTGATCGCCACGACGCTCATATATCTCACCATATGGCATATGTTCAATATCTATCCTGTACCAAGATCAGAGCATGAAGAGAAGTGGACCAGCGAGGTATGGAAATGGTATCTGGAGTTCAAGAACTTCAGTTATATTTTCCGAACTGGAGGAGATCCTTGGTTTACCTATAATGTTCACGTGTGGTCAATACCCGTTGAGATCAAAGGTTCTATTACCATTTACACGGCACTTATGGCATTCTCGAGATGCTCACGGAATGCCAGGCTTTACCTCGAGCTCGGGTTGATATACTACTTCATGTACATTGCGGATGGTGCTCACAATGCAATGTTTGTGGCTGGTATGCTTCTTTGCGATTTGGATTTACTCGCCGAAAATGATGACTTGCCCCATTTCTTCTCCAAGTTTGATTCCTGGAAAGAACTCATCTTTTTCAACCTCTTTATGGCCGCCATGTATCTTGGAGGTGTACCAACTTATGATTCGGATCTGAAGGTATTGCGAAACTCTCCCGGATGGCATTATTTATCGTATTTGAAGCCGCAAGCCGTATTCGATTACAAATGGTTCTATCTCTTCTTCGCCGCAACCTTTCTCGTGGCATCTATTCCTCGAATTCCATGGCTGAAGAGCTTCTTCGAATGTCGATTCTGTCAGTATATGGGTCATGTGTCTTTTGCCTTCTATCTTGTGCATGGACCTGTCATGGTACTGCTGGGCGATAGATTGTATTCAGCGGTCGGCTGGTCAAAAGAAATGTCTGAGGAGATGGGGCCCTGGAGAAACATCCTTCCAATATCGAAAGCTGGGCCGTTTGGCATGGAACTTAGCTTCTTTGTCCCGCATTTGATTATTTTGCCCGTTACTCTTTGGGCTGCGGAGATAGTTACAAAATTGGTCGATGAACCTACTGTTAGGTTTGCACAGTGGCTATACAAAAAAACTCTCGCGCCATCGCCTCGTTTGTAAAAATATGGGGCTGAATATTGGGTACTTATCTGTATACTTATTTTAGGCGTTCTGTAGTTAAATTAGATGTCATGGATTGTGCCTTGGAATGCACGAGGCCAATTAGCTTAAAAATCCTGCGACTACTGAGTTTGATTTTAGCCTGATATGTTCTTCCAAAATGAATATCAATTGGTTTGCTGTCACAAGCTCATGCCGCTTTTGCTCCTCTACCCCTGAAGCCGCCATGTCAAATCCGCAAGATTACCCCGCGGAGTCCGCCCGATGTGAACAGACGTACGCATCTGCAGGGGACGGACTGCTGCATATGTAACTTCACAATATTGTCCAACTTAGAGATGAGATTCCTTGCAACCAAAATAATTGGATTTCAGGCCAAAAATTGAATTTCCCACACCCCATAATCTTACTCAAACTTCGTTTCCTTCTCAATGCTGGCTATGCACCATGGTTGTTCGTCTTCGAGCTCTGCTCCGGTTCCTCCCATTATTCTTCATATCCTGTGTTATCTTATATCATGGCTGGAATTTCATGCGATCTACCGAAATCACATTTCCTTCCGTTTACACAGCACACCCTCAAGCTGGAAGGTACTTTGAACAGGTGTTTTCGATAGATAAGCCTAAGGATTATGACTTCCCGGCTCTCAAACAACAATGCGAGCAAACAGAATGGCCGAAAAACGAAGTGTACCTAGATTGCACTGGCATCTTTGCAGGATTGACTACAATCGTGTCTCAAGTAAAGATTTGCTTGAAGATGGCTTTGGATACTGGCCACGGAACAATTTTACCATCGATTCATTATCGCGACAAAGATAACCTGCAGGCACTCAACCAGTTCAATGAAAAGGCCATCATGACTTATGGCGAGTGGTTTGAAGAAGATCATTTACTGGAGCAGATGAAGAAAGTTTGTCCACAGATGCGAATTATCAAACTTCATGAAATAGAATCTGGTGAAGTTACTGTACAGCATCGTTGGTCAATAGAACTCTCGGACAAAACCGCTCCGGGGCTGGCTCTATTCCAGGGTTATTTCTGGAAAGGAAGGGGCTTCAAAGATTTTTTTGATGCTCAATATTCTCAATTAGAACAGCTTTTCTTATTGAATCCTAGCAACAAGCTTAATCACGAAGCTGGTATAACTGCCATAGATATTAATCCACAGTTCCTGATCTTCAGAATCACCGATGATCCGACGGGACAAGAGCTAAAGTTATGGAATGAGCTGGGGTATCTCGTCCGATTTAAAGAGCCACCTCGGCGTGTTGTCAATCGATTATTGGCTCAAATAGATACGTCCTTTTTATGGCGTACATTTCAGAGTT